>NC_137884.1:11039713-11402213 GCF_963924005.1 Protomyctophum bolini
GTGTGTGTGTGTGTAGCAACAGCAGCATTGTGTTTCCAATACCGACGACGGGTACGTACAAATTCATTCATTCCATTCATTCATTCATTCATTCATTCATGTGTTTACATTGACACCAATAAGTACATGGTCATGAAGTGTATTCTACCACACCAAAACTTCAAGATGGAAGTTACCCCAATCTGTCTTTTATCTCAAACTTTATTTATTTATTTCATGTACGCGGTAACGCGGTTAATCCCAGTATTAATAAAAAATCACTAATGTCAGTTTTTCTCTCTTCTTTTCTTCCTTCTTTGTCTCCACACATTCTCATCTTCATTCTTCCTTTCCTGTCCATCCCATCCCACCTCTGCTCTCTCTCCCTCTCTCTCTCTGTCTCTGTCTCTCTCTCAGTCTCTCCCACGCCTACTCCCATACCGTGGCCTCCAGCGATCGATTTCTCTGACATTCTATATTGCGATGAGGTGTACTGCTGCCCCTCGCCAGTAGAGGGCAGTAGCCACATTCACATCAACACCACTCGTACTACCTCTGCTAGTTCTACAACTGCTGCAGGAGGTGTTAATGGAAACATGCCTTGGGGAGGTATTATTATTATTACAATTGAGGCCTCTAGCAGACTTTCTTATCCAGAGCGACTTACAATAGAGGGTATGCGCATGCATAAAGTGAATGGCAGATCGAGTGAATTTAATGTTGTTTAAAGTCTGTTTGGATGTATGGGCTGCCTGTCAATGCCTGGAAGTAGTATTTTGCCACTCAGTATGCATTCCCGCATACAGGTAACTTCCAGCCAGGTATGATGATGATGTCACGCGCATACCCTCTATTGCAAAATCAGAGTTAAGTATGCCTATATACCAGGGTTTGTCAAAGTGGCTCGATGCAAATCCAGGGGTGCCTCGGAATACTTTGACAATATTTGGAACCTATCACTTGCCACTTCAGTTTAACCACTGGGTTGCGCTGTTGTAGCTCGCAACGCGTCACAACGTGACACGTTGTGGAGTCGTGGTATGAAATAGTTTGAGAACCCCTGCTCAACGATTACTGTCAGAATACCGTATAGAGCTATTTAAATGACCACTTTTTTCAACCTATCTTCATGTAATTGGTCCTCACTAATATACATGATAAAATAGCAAAATACATTTCTATTCAGTCTGTCTCATAGGAGGGCTGTGGGCAGTTCAGAAACCCGTCCACCAGTGACATCATCGATGAGGACTCCAAGCTAATAGAAACTGCAGGCTTTCTATTCCTGTGTGTGTGTGTGTGTGTGTGTGTGTGTGTGTGTGTGTGTGTGTGTGTGTGTGTGTGTGTGTGTGTGTGTGTGTGTGTGTGTGTGTGTGTGTGTGTGTGTGTGTGTGTGTGTGTGACTGTGTGACTGTGTGACTGTGTGTTATAGTATGCTACTATGCTGTGTATGTAATGTTATGTTTTTGTCTCTCCAGATGAAGAGCTGTTGTTTGATAGACTGGGTGGAGATTGTACGTATAACACACTACACAAAACGTCTGTAAATTCACTGTGTTAATGTTTATGTCACTATTCTCTTTATAGAGCTCATATCAGCATAGTTTCAAAGTCCATTTGTTGCTGTTTGGACAATTTCGGCTGTTCACCAAGACACAGAAAAAAGCACCCAGCTGTTCCCCATATGGACAGTGCACTATATATTCAGGCAGACTGACAATAAAGGCCTGCGTTTTTTCCGAAAAACGTCAGAAAAAGGAAGCGGCGGGACAAACCACCAGTGTTTGTGAGAGTAAATAAGCATACGAATAAGAATACCAAAAGTCCAAAAGAAGAACGACTAGGCTATAGCTATTTATTTCGTGACGTGTTTTGCTTGTGAATCTGCTATATATATATCTGCCTTCTAAATCATGACCTATGTTTTCTGAACAAAATCCAATATTTATTAAAGAATTACAAAAATGTTATGCTGCTATATACTAACTGTACATGGCAACAAGAACCCCAAAAGGGGTTCCCGTCCTGAAGGGAACAATATTACCAAAGTTTACTACAACACTGATATGACCAGAAAGCTGTATTCAGACACGCAGACTGAATACTTGCATTGTAAGAGGAAGAAACGGCAACCCAAATAGGTTGAAAGGGGTTAATACTAACTCGTTGGAGTCCAGTTGATTTCCCCACTAGTCGAGTGGTTCCCCTAAAAATTGCAGATCTACAAGCTCATTGCAATGTGACACATTGTGTGTTTGTAGATCTGCAATTCTTTTGACATTTTCCATAGAGATGGCTTCGATTGTCTGTTGCTTTATGTTTGCACATAATGCTGCTGCATTGATATTTTAATATTTTGTATTATTATATGTCTGTCTGTCTGTCTGTCTGTCTCTCAGGGACAAATACAACCATCAAGTCTTTTCTGATTAAAGAGAGTGAGCAGGTGATCGACAGTCGATACTGTGAGACAGGCAGCTGCGGGTGAGTCTGTCTCACTCGCACACACGCACATGCGCACGCACGCTCGCACAGCCACACGCACACCTGTATACTGCTTTAGTCTTTATTTTGAATATAGATACTTGATTCAGGTTAATTCTCTCTCTCTCTCTCTCTGTGTAGATCTGGCAGATATAACTATACAGTTCCCATCAGTCCCTATGTCCCTGTTAACATGAGAGTCACTCTGTTGATGAAGTAAGTACTGACTGACTGACTGATTGACTGGTTGGCTTGTTTACTGACTACTTGCGTAGCTTACTGGTTTACTGAGTGATTGACTGTTTATTTTAACGTGTTGTGTGTGTGATGGGTCTTGTAGTTCTACAGAGCTGCTGGTGGTCTATCTCTGTAGTTTTGACGAGACGGCAGCTTGTTCTTCTGTGTTGGACATCAACTCTGTCGCCATGTCCAGATACCCTACCAACACACAGGTAAGGATGGATGGATGGATGGATGGATATATTGATTGATATACTGATTGATTGTATGTCTGTCTCTCTGCCTATCTGTCTGCAGGGGGAACATGAATGGTCTCTCCATGTGTCTCGCCTGTCTCACAGCTCCTATCACTTCAGATCCACCGTGGCGGTACGTCTGTCTGTCTGTCTGTCTGATACTATCTATATATAGTTTTACTATCTACTCATGGGGGCATATATTTCTGTCTGTCTATATAGGGTCAGGCAGACTGCAGTACTGATCGTCACTACATGGGGGCGCTCTTCACAGACTATCACTTCCACTTCTATCGACGCTGCAAGGCCTGAAGACACACACACACACACACACACACGTGCACACACACACACACACACACACAAAATAAACTAATGAATCGATTGGATTTCGCACTGGGCTTTTGTCATACAGTAAATTGAACTAATATATTTTTTAAGACTGTGTGCTTTGTGATTAATCCATAACTGTCCAATCAGAGAACCTCCTTAATTGTATGACTCATCATATTTAATAATGAATTTGTCTCTCCATATTGTCTCTAAACGTTCTTAATGACGAAGATCAACAATGGAGGTGATGTGTTTAGCTGTTTTTATTGACTGGGCTCAGACCCGTGTATAACACAGGTCAGAGACACAGACCGTACAGAGATGATTCTGTAATGTTTGAAACATGATGAACATGGTAACAATAATACAGTATTTTGAATACTTTGGATTTGAACTTGTTCATGTTGTTCATTAAATCACATCCGTTATTGTGGAGAATGACAATGACGCGTTGTTGCCGCTCTTCATGTGTCACAGCCTTGTAGCCCAGGGCTACTGAACTTAATATGGCCCAGGAGCCACTCAGCTAAATTCCAAATGTCCAAGGGCCGCAAGCTAAACAAGTCAGTAATATATTTCGCAACATTTACAATTTAATTTTGTAACAGACTGCACTGCAAAACCATCTGAAGTGTACTGTACTGTACTGTACTGTACTGTACTGTACTGTACTGTACTGTACTGTACTGTACTGTACTGTACTGTACTGTACAAGCCCTTCTCCCTGGCCTCTGTGTGTCTGTGTGTTAGGCTGTGCAACAGTGACACTTGTGGTGAACAAACGCTATAATGCAATTTCCGTGCTCGGACACAGGGTCACAGCACAGCCACACACATAGCTGTCTATAGGAGTGGTTGCACCACTCAAAAAACTATCTATCTATAAGGTCAAACCTCAATGAACTAAAACATTGAGATTAATGATGAAGTTACAAAATATAGAGAACATCTAATGAACAGATTATCACAGGTGAATAAATAAGTGGTTACTACTCGGCTGACATCAGGCCATATCACTTTCTCTTGGAACACACAGTACAATACCTACAATCTTGTTCAATTCAACAATGAAAATGACAAATTATGTTTTATTGGTATGACCATGACGGGCCGCAGATACATTAAGCAGGGGCCGCATGCGGGCCACGGGTTGAGTAGAACTGTTAGCCTTCTATGGGCTATATTTTCGTTCATGCTAAACCCCTTATCCCTAAACTATTTTGAAAATAATCTTTTAATTGTTCAACTAGCCGATCTACATTGACACATTGTCAGCTTGTAGATTGGCTATTTAAAAAAATGTTTTTCAAAATGCTAAATAAAAGGCAAAGTAGTTTTAGGTTAAAGGGGTTTAGCATGGACAAAAATAGAGCCCCATATGTCCAAACGGTTGCTTTTCAGGCAGAGCAATGACTCATTTTTGTTTCTCTTAATCTTCATTTCCCTTCAGGGATTAATTAATAAAGCAATTATATTTATAATGCAGAAACTAAAATTAATAAGGCATTATTCTGCACAGACTAGTCTCGAATAAAGGAAACGCACAGATAACAGCCATTCCATTGAGTTTCTGTCTGTTTTCAGTGCATTGTGGAGTGGGCTCACAGTCTGAGGTTAGACAACACACTCCGTATTTGGGCGTAGCTGCATTGGAAACTCCTTATGGTTATGGGTGATGAGTCATAGTGGCATCAAAAATTACTGTATGTATTGAGCTGGGTATCTCCCAAATAGTAAGGGTCTCTTCACATACTTTGTCTGTTTACATTATTTATTTATTAATCATATTTTTTTTCTTTTCTGAATTGCACCCTAAAAAACCTGAACTTTCAGTAGATGTTTTCTGAAAGATTTGCCTAAAAAAGTGGTCCACTGGCAAACTGATTTGCCTGTGGACGGTGATGTCATCAGAATCAAGAAAAAGAATTTCAAACGAAATGAATGTTGTGAAAATGAAAAGTATTAAGATTTGACCCCAGCGCCAGGGTTCACATGCGCAAATCAGCATTGAATGGTTTCTGTCATGTCTGACATCAGTGAATATGTCCACCAGTCTCCGTATATGAGGATTATGAGCATGTCATGTTTGTGGCATGGAGATCTTCAGGCCGCTTTGTGGGATATATCTCCATACATTTTATTTTTTATTTTGTTTATTTTTTGGGTTTTTTTTTTCCTTTATTATTACAGTATTGGTTTTGGTTTATTTATGACAGCAAAATGTCTCAATCGACATATTGTCCCAAGATATCTGCGTCACGGAAGAGGAAGTAATCGTTGTCGTCCAGAGTGACCTTAGTTCCTCCGTACTCTGGTAAAAGGACCTTCTGTCCGACCGTCACACTGACCGGTCTCAGGTCCCCGTCCTGGTCGACAGAACCGGGTCCGACTGCCATCACTGTGGCCTGCTGCACCTTGCCCTGGGACTTCTCTGGGAGCATGATGCCACCTCTCGTCACGGTCTCTGCTGCCAAACGTTCCACCAGCACACGGTCAAGCGTGGGAAGGAATCTCCTGAATGCCAATGCCATTGTCTTCGTTTTACACGGTGCCTGCCAAATGCTGTTAGGAAAAGTTAATCGATTTGACTGCGAGGTCAGGACCCGTTTTGTTTTTTGAAAGTGATGTTTCTTTCGATCAGAAGAAGTTGGCCAGTGGTGTATGAATGCGATATGAATTTTGTGCAGCGCTTATAATACTGTCCGGCGGTGCTCATGCCATCATGATGAGATCGCCATGAGTCAGCAGCAATGGCCAAATATGGAGTTCCCATGTCAGCCATCATGCCCAATTATGGAGTCAGTGGTGTCAGACTTACTTAGCCTCTAAGTATTGTGACAACAATGCAACCTGGATTGAGTGACCATGACAACCTAATATGAACAAACCTGGATGATGGGAAAATGTTACATTTCCAGAACTGTGATTTCTTTCCATTTATGGAGTAGGGCCTACCTGATGTACTGGCATCTTAGTTTGGCCTCGACCTCATATTTGGCCATATATGCCCATATATGGGCATAAAAGTCACACAATTTTCAATTTGGCCTCGACCTCATATTTGGGCATGCCCATATATGGGCAAGTCACACAATTTTTTCAATTCAATCTTTATTAGCGGACTCAGGTCCATATACAAGGTACAAAGGAATAGACATAAGAGAAACACGACAAGGCAATAAGTAATAAAAATAATATGTAAAATAAATAGCACAAAACTTAACCCACAGGCAGAACATACAAGCATTTAACCAGAGCACTCTAGGGCAGATTCAGGAGTTTGGAAGTGCTCGTTGACTCAACTTGACTATCACTCAATGGCCCATGCGTACCACCTGTTTTGAATGTGCACATAATGCAGGAGGCAGCAGGAGGTTGCTTTACTGATAACGAGCGCTTCCATACTCTGATACTTAGAAAATAATCATCTGCAAGGAATTTCTTGACGGGAAGTAGCTCATAAAATGTCTACTTTTTTATTAAACAAAAACTTTACAGATTGAAAGGGGATAATTCAAGCTTTCCCTACAGCTGCAATGTTGGTGATTTTGACGTACTTGTTTAATATAATTAGAGAGGACTTTTCTGTTTGGATGTATGGGCTCTCTATGGGAAGTGTCACCTAGGTATCACCCTGCTGGCAAGATGGCAGCCGTGTGAATATCAATAGGGCAGAATCTCTTTGAATAGGGCATGGGATACAGATTTAGTCAAAACTGTCAGTGTTGTAATGGCTTATGGTTTATGTTGTAATGTCTCCATCTAGTGGATATACTTGAGAGATACATGGCTGGGTTGTATTTCTAAAGGTTCTTTCTATGGGCTCCCAGAGCGAGAGTTAGGACAACTCTATTCACTTCATGGGGCCAGTCCAATGGCACTGGATGGGAGGGGAATCCTGGTGCCGTCTCCATTATTTATATATCTATACTCAAACTGAGTGGAAGTGTGTAGGGCGAGTGGCGAAGAGCTAGTTTCAAAAAGGGCCATATGGCTCTGTGGGCTCCTCAGTGCTCACATCCGGTCTATAGCCTGCCTACTGTAAGCTATCCGGTACCTTTGCTGCAGCGCAAACATGGGGTCAAATTCGTTCTACTTCTATGCCACCTAAATGTGGATGCCTGTAAGAGCCATTTGAGCCACCATATTGTTTCTATGATCCATTGTCAATTTGCCAATCAAGGTGCCATGGTTACAGGGAGGGAGGGTATTTAACCCTGGCCCTCAGGCACAGGTGTTGCCAGTGGCAGAGGTATGTGGAGGTGCATGCTCAGAGTCACCACTCACCAGACTGGGACTCCGAGGCCACAGGAGATGCTGGCAGAGTAAAGATGCCATGATCAGTAGCTTGGCTGAATAATCAGTTGTCAGAAAAGTGGTGAAAGAGTTTAAACCAGTGATCCTTTTCATGTCTAGGACCGCCCTAATTATGTTCTGCAGATCCCCATATGAAATTATTTTGTGCCAGGGACCCCCATACCGGGGGTGGGGTGTGTGTGTGTGTGTGTGTGTGTGTGTGTGTGTGTGTGTGTCAGCCACACAAAGTCACTCTGGAAGTTGGACTCCCATCAAAGATACGTGTTAGATTACAGCATGTGCATGTTTGGCTTTAATGTCTAATCTTCACTCCACATGAAGGCAAAACACTGATGCTTATCGTTCTGCTGTCCACGCCGATGCTTTGGTGTGAACTTCTGAAAACGCCCCAAAGAGCAGAGAAATCAGATTATGAAAAGTTCCTCATCACATGAATCAAAACAGGAAGTAGCAACTGTTTCAAAGCCCACGTGAATTGTTGCATTTTGGTGGGCGCCGGCCGGGTGACGGGTCCTCCTGTGTTGAGAGAACTTGACTATCTTCCGTCCAAATATTTCAGTATATCAGCACTTTCTCCTTCCATGGATGTAACTTCAAAGTGAAACTCTAACAGCGTTTGGAGGTGGTGAATTCCAGATTCCAGAAGCATTGAGAGCAGATCCTTTGTTCATGTAAATGTTTACATCAATTTTTCTCTCAATGCTTAGCACCAAGGTGCTACAAACAGATTGTAGAAATCAAATTTGATACATTAGGGTAGAGCCCCTAACAGATTTGGCCACAGATCTGACAGTAAGGCCATGAATCCCTGTCAGATGTGGCCAAATCTGTAGGGTGACGGTGCATGCTCGGGGGTAGAGTGGCCGGATGGCAACTGCAAGGTTGCCAGTTCGAACCCGGGCTCCCCCAGAGCTTATTTACAATCGGCTTTGGCGAACAACAAAGCCTTGGTGCAGCAATAACACTTGGCAACAGTGGTCCTGTCCTGTCTGCAGTCAGCTCAACACTCTGCTCTGTCTGATGGGAGTTTCATGGAACACATTCACATGCAGTACAAGGGAAAGGTGACGAGAGAGAGAGGACATATCTTGTGGACCTTCACAGTGACAATGACAGCAATAAAGCGTTGCCAGGAACATGGGGATCCCGCGGAGACACTAGCCAGTAGCCATGCGTGTGCTGAGGTGAGGATGACAGCCTGCAGAGGACATTCATGACTCTATGGAGCCTCTGTGTGCTGTATTCAGTGGTGGAAGAAGTACTTGAATAAAGGTATAGCAAATCCCTCAATATATATATATATATATATATATATATATATATATATATAGGCCTACCATGTTTTAATAAAAGGCCTGTATTCAATATTTAACTAGAGGGTGCAGTCACACCATGCCCTTTCTTTATTTTTTTGTTTATTTTTCAAATTGGTAGTCACACCAAACTTTGATTCTGCCTATGAGGGTGGATTCTGCCAATGCTTTTCAGATGAATCGGAATCGAAAAATGAATGATGAAATTCATTTTTCCCATCGTATAGCGTATAGCCTATAGCCTATTTAAAAGAAAACATTAAAGAAAGGAAAGAAGTGGGGGCCAGGAGTAACCTGACGCTGCCAGATGGGGGCGGTAAGCTGTGAAACAAATTTGTGTAGCAAGCTTCTTGGTCATGGCAGCGTCAGGTTAGGCCAGGAGATCAAGGCAGGAAGAAAGTTTCAGCGCTACAAACAAAATACTTATCATTCTTTCTTGGGTAAGATTCAAATTAATTTCACTGGTAGGCCTACAGTAGGTGTGAGCATATCCTCAGGTGATGTGATCTATTTGTGTCTTAATATTTTCACTATTTCTGAAAATCTTTTGCGTTTTCCCCCAATCTATTTAGAATGTGATGATAGCTGACATAATCAAACATTGCACAAACACCGCCACCCTTCAGTAGCCCTGCCAATTGCCATACATAACATAAAATGATCAACTATTCATATCTGCCTTTAGGCTTGGCAGCCTGCCACTGCTGCCAGGGTTAATTAAATTAGGAACAGGTGTGTTAGCTGGGTGAGCGTGGCTTTCAGTTGTTTACAAACAAAGAAGTCTGTTCTTATTGTCACGGTCTGTGTTGAGACAATTTATATCAGTCACAGCCATTATGAATTATGTTTTAGTTATAGTATACCGGTATGCCATATAGACTCATTCACTCAGAATGTAATTTCTCACCCGAAATAGTATCACCCTTCAACACCGTGGAAGCTACTGCTAGTCTGCTACGCTAGCCAGATGTAGCCATAGAACCCTTCATCAACCCACTGTGAGTAGTCAAGCATTTAAACTTTGAGGGATTTATTCTCCTATAGGCGACATGGAGAATATGTAGCCGCAATTTGCAAAATGTTGAATCAAGTTGCAACCGGAGCATGTTATGAGCTTTCTGTCAAGACATTCCGTGCAGACGGTGCAGGTGATAATTTGGTCATGCTAAAGTGTTTTTTTGGAATAGGGTCAGATAGCAGGACTTTTCTGTTTGGGGGTCAATAGTTATTTATTGGTACACGTGTTGCAACTCTAGATTCAACATTAAAAAGAAAAAATCACACCTGTGTGAAGTGAGTGGTGCAACTTCGTGTGGGGGTCCCCTGGGGGTCCCCAGGGCGTCCCCGGAACTTCCAGACCCACAGGAACGAGCCCAGGGTGCCGGCCCGGTTCCAGCAAGCCTTAGCACTTCCGAAACAGTCGAGAAATGACAGTTACCATGTGGGGGTCCCAGGGGGGTCCCCGGAACATTGAAACCCCCAGGAACACGGCCAGTGGGCGAGCCGCCCCGCGTTCGAAACGGTTGAGAAATGACAGTTACCGTGTGGGGGTCCCTGTACTTACTGTGCAAATAATCAACCAACCAAATGCTATTTTTGTGATTAGTGTGCACATTGTGGCTATGTTGTTATGGCTGCAGTTGATGGTATTGGTCAGTTATGACCGGGTACAATAGGCCTATGTGAATTGGTCACTTCTTTTTTTCTTTCTTTTGCCATGGTAGGCCATGGTGATGACCCCACTCCTCACGGACCGTGAGGAGTTTGTTTGCTATCCTGGTAGGAGTGTTGCAGCAAGGGGTACATACTACACTACGCTGAGGGGGGCTCTATCTCTATCCATGGGTGCAGAATCCAGGTAAGGAACCTTTCTGTTGCTGCTTGTGTTGTATTGTATGAAGTGTGTGTATACTAATGTGATTCAAGCTATTATAGCTGTGTGAGTGTGACTGTGTGTGTGTTGGGCTGCACAACATGCATTGACACTTGGTGATGAAAACCAACCAAACAATGTGTTTGTGGTGTCTACCGTCAAAGTTAGTTGTAACAGGAAGTGTGTATGTGGCTCTTGGACACACATCCTATGTGTAAGTTTTCATTTCCTTTTAAGTTCACTGTTCAAGTCAGTCTTTCATCTATGAAGCGTAGGCTGCTTCTTTCTTTTGTATGCTGTGTAGGCTACTGAGGCATATATGTAGGCCAGAAGCAAAGCACAAGATTTCTTAAAAAGTTCTATACCTTATGAGTCAATGTGGAAGGAGGTATAAGGTGGCGAACTTAAGACAGCTCTGTCCAGTAACAGTTGAACATGTTCAGAAGTAGACACATGAGACATATGAAACCCTTACATTTACCTTGATCCAAGTGGATGAATTACTATTGCAATTTCCATTGGGTCGGTACCACAAATTCTCCCATTTAGCAAAATCTTGTTTTTCATCATGCTGTTTTTCCTTTTTTTTGGGGCTAAATCTTGGTTAGCCAGCGGGACCCCAGACCTCGCAACCATAAAGCAGAGTCTAATATTTTGTGGCAGATTTGAATCGAGAGGTCCAACTTATCTTCTCGCTGGTCATTCACAGCTTGGTTGAAGTCACCGGTGGCAGGATTTTAAGGCTGGTATAATAGTGTTTTTGCATGTTCTAGTTCAGTCATGGTTCTCAAACTTTTTCATTTCAAGGACCTCCAAATTGACACGTATTAGCCTACGGACCCCATTTGAAAAGAGATGCCAGGGATCCCCATAAGAGAAGATTATTTTACGGCTCTAGCAGTGATTCTCAACCATTTTAAGTACGGACCCCTATTCAATGGCATTTCTATTTCTGGGCCCCAATTTATATTGTAAAATATAATCAGTGTAAATGTAATTGATCCAGAGCCATTTGGTTCCTAATCTTAACCATCTATCATTTTGCTGGGGACCCCCTGGAATTCCCTCCTGGACCCCACTTTGAGAACCACTGTTCTTTGGCAATCGCATGTAGAAGGATTTGTTTTTGATGCTGTCTGTCCGTTTGTCTATCTCTAATTTATGTCTCTGTCTGTCTCTCTATATACTGTGAAGTTAGAAATGCAGTTTAAGGGTTTTTATTTTCCCCCAAATGACAACACCACCACTTCCACCAAAGTCCAGACAGATTTGTTCAGTGCAATAAGGACATTCTCAATAGCAAAATAATACTGGCAAAAAAAATAAAGAAATGTCAAAAGGATAAATACTACTAAACACTACTTAACAAAACCCAACAGGATGAGAACTCTCTTCAGTCTTCAGGCTATGCCTTGATCACACAAGGCCCACGTAGCTCTTATCTCCCTCAGGGATGTTATCTGTGTCAATGATGCCCACATCCAACTAACTTTTCCCTGCAGCCTCCCTTAAATAAGAGTGGATCCTACCACAGGAAACGATCAATTAGAAACCCTTCTTCTCAATAAATACTTAATATAAATACCTCCATAAATAACACCTTGCATAAAAGTAACTTGTATACATTCCTAAATAATGCGTTACAATTAAACGAGTGTAAATCAGCATGAAAAACTCAATGACGATTACTCAAAGCATAAGAAATACCCCTCTTCTGCATAGCACTTCCCTTTCTAATCAAGGGAAATGCCACCAGCAGTGCAGGAGACAAATGGCAAACTATCAGTGAACATGTATGGTTTTCAATACACAAGTTTAAAACGATAGTCCTTTCATGTTATAAAAGAAGTTTGATGTGTATTTGTATATAGGGCATATGGGTTGTCCCGTGACATATAAAGTCAAGTATTTATGTCTATTTTTTCTGTCTGTCTGGATGGCTAGCAGGCACCTGTAACAACCATTATCTGTTAATTATACACGTTGAATGGCTGTCGGCTCTTCAACCTTTATTTGGCTTGTCCAGCATATAGCGACCATGATTACTGTTCGGGAGTGGTAGTGGAAGTGATGGTTTAATTGAATGTCATAACTAATTTATTTTTCTTCGCTTGTAAGAAAGGTATTGAAAGGTCATTTTCTTTCAAATTAATTGGTCGAGAGATTCACATGGAAGAAATGCCCTTTGTCCAATTTCGACCAACCACTCATTTAGAATCTACATTTCTTTTTATAGAAAAGTCTGAGAAACGTGACCTAGCCTTGACGCAGGCCTATGGGCTAAAAGTTGAAACACTTTTAAACCCATAATCGTATAGATTTGTATAGATGTAAAGATTTGTAACGATTTTCACTGATTTGCATTTTCCACTAAAACATCTCTGTCTCTCTCTCAGACCTCCACATGGGGGCGCTGTGACTCAATGACAGAAGTATAGGAGTCTGTGTTGTTCTTGTTCTCAGTGTTGCCATGTCCACGTAATATTATATTATTATAAGTGACTGTGGGCTCGTTTCCATTAACACTAGCATGACTCAGCTCACCTACTACTCTGACTGCTGAAAGGTCAAGATGACTGTTTTTCGTGCGATTTGATTGGCCACTCTCTCCCCCACTCTTCTAATGATCTTCACACTTCTCCCACTCACCGTGGGAGACTATACTTCCACATGTAGGTCTACTTACATTACGAATGTACTCGCATGTAGACTAAATGTTGTTTTAGAGGTTATATTTGTTATATCCCGGTTTGTAGAAATACAATGTGTCCGACACGGAAAGATATGGTGAAATATGGCGTGTTTGACTGACTGGCGCTATTGTTTCCACCAAACACACAGCTCAATAGATATACATCTTTATAGCATAATGTAAGGTGGTGATGATAAAAATAAATAAATTATCCTGACGGTTCTTAGGGTTAAATTCAGCATTATAACCTATAGTGCATGGATTGTTCCACATAGTAGTGGGTTGTAGTGTAGTGGGTTATTTGGGATTGCTTCCTATATAGTTTTTTAAACTAGTGATGCTTTTCATGTTGAGGACCGCCCAAATTTGTGTGTGTGTGTGTCCGTCCATTCTAGCCCCCATCCTATGCTACACACACATGCAGACAATCTTAATCACATTTGCACAGCACTCCCAAAGTCTCCCATGGAAGCAAGGGAGTTGCTTCCAGGCGAGTGCTGTGTGTGTGTGTGTGTGCATGCATGCGTGTGACACACGAGGTGTAAGCTTGTAGCCTAGATGAGCTACTCCCGCTATTGTTTGCAAATGGATGATTTTTCTTTACATGGAAATGATTATGCAAAAAATAATGGCGATCATCTCAAATATTTGTGTTGGTGATTATGTAATGACTAATCTCGCGTGCCTGTGGCGCGCTCGCCCTTAACGCCACGTGGTACGTGTTGTTTTCTCCATAGAAGAAAAAAAAGTCCTTATGCACTCCTATGGAGGACAGGTGCTCCAGTCGGAGAACTGGAGAATTAAGTAGAAAAAAATGGAATCCTGCACACTGTCTTCACTTACAGCATTTTATTGAGCAACGTTTCGGTCATTCAGACCTTCATCAGGCATGTTTTCTCCATGCCACGCGTATGTGTCGCAGTGCGATCCGAGTGCGTGTGTGTGGCTTTGGCCAATGACCGTGTGTTTACCGTGCTGGGCAGGTTGTGTGTTGTTGTTGCGTGGTGGTGTTTCTCCGTGAATGTCGTGTGTCCGCTGTCCGTGTTGTTTCTCTGTTAATGTCGTGTGTCCGCTGTCCGTGTAGTTTCTCTGGCCGGCGAATCACGGAAAAGGAAACCACTGGTTGAAAGCACGCCGGTAGAGTCGGTGACGTGTCTCGGCCGCGGAGCACGGGCATAGGCAAACTGAACTGTACACGAAATGTGTGTGTGTGCTCTCAAATGTAATAATAGTTTGCGACAGGCCTGGTCACATGCATCGAAAAATGCCAGATCTGAAGGCTCAGAATGTGTGGCAGCGTGATGCATCCTGCATCCACTGAAATAGAGAATGACTTATTTCTCATAATAACTCACTGTGGGATAGACAGCCCTTACAGATGTTTGTCTTGCTCCTAGAGCTCCCTGTTGTCTTGGCTCTTTCTACACACACACAGGTTATTTTTAGCCTTGCCCAACCCCAGTGCTCTCTGTCTCTCTCAGCAGTACAGACCTAAGGCAACACACACACACACACAGAGAGCATGAACGCCATCTATGCCACAACAATCCGGCAAGAAAGCGGAGCAGCGAAGTGATTTTATTAGTTGTCTCTCTCTCTCTCTCCCCCACCCCTCCATATCAAGAAGATCAGTCCCCCTTTAAACGAGAACGGTGTGCATAGAAATGACCATAAAGTGACATTTGCTGGGGTCCGTTTAGACGGGGGGTTGAAAACACAACAGTGAAAACTCCTTCCAGAGTCTTTGAAAACGCTTTCTCCGTCCGTGTGGCCACCAGGCTGTTAAATCTTTTAATATCAATGCATTGCTGTATAAAAATCTCAACCCGTTTAATTTAAGGACCCCCATTTTGACGTGCATTAGTCTACGGACCCCCATTGAATGGAATCTCTATCTCTGAGGCCCCAATTTATATTGTAAAATCAATGTTAATTTAACTCAGAGTGTACAAATGGACGGGTCCATTTGCTTCCATTTGTACACTGTCAGAGTTACAGACCCAAAAGGCCCCATTTGGTTACAAACTATCATTTAGCTGGGGACCCCCTGGAACTCCCTCAAGGACCCCTAGGGGTCCCCGGACCCCACTTTGGGAACCACTGTTGTACGGTATGCTTCTAGGCCTGGGAATCCACTGGCTGAAGTTGCCCTTCCAGCTAATGGCATTCGTTAACGGTTGCTTTTCGGGTACGGAAATTCAAAGATGTTCGCCGAAAAAGTGGCTTCAAAAGGGCTCTGTAGAAACCAATGGGTCATGTCGCCATTCTTTCAAGGTGTTTACAGATACTGCTGCGTTTTCAGACCTGAAAACGCAGTGAATTTCGGGGTTTGATGTTTTCTCTGTCTGCAAGGACAGAGAAAACGAGTCTGCAAGGACCGCAGCGGAAAAAAATTAAGCAGTGTGTAAACAACTTTAGTCCATATTCTTTTACAGTCTATTGACATTCTCTCTTCACTTCTATCATTCCTGATTATACTATATCTATAGGCCCTATACTGTATCAGCGTGACATTCCACAGAATTAAAATAATTCGCTGTTCGGCCATGTACACTACAGTAAGTGGTCCAGATGGGTGGCCCGTGAGATTTTCAGAGCATGTTTATTTTAACGGTCGATTGTGTTACACTGTAGCCCATACTTTAAGTTCTTATTCCTCGCTATTGACAATAAAAAACTATTTTGGTAAGGCTTTTAAAGACAAAACATACCATGGCATTCTTTTAACATTAATTATTGTAATATTAATATTACCGTAAAGGCCCACTGGCAGTATACTGCATCTCATAACTCTGTTAGACCTCTACCCTGTCCCTCTCTGTTAATGTCTGTCGTGTCTGCAATTTACTCAAGTACTGTACTTGAGTAAAAGTTTGGTACTTTTACTTTGCTAAAGTATTTAAATTTTGTATTTACTTCTACTCTATATTTTCTTTAACTCAACTACAATTATTTGAAAACTTTAGTTACTAGTTCATTTGTAGATTTTGATTATTACAACACACACCCACTTCAGCCCTATATACATTTTGACCATTTGAAAAAAATACGTCACAATGCGGCACATTCTGAGCTTGTAGATCGGCTATTTTCAAAAGATCTTTCTACATTTAAAAACTTGTGAAATGGGGCATTCTGCATATTAAGCACTTTCTACTTTTGGTACTTCTAAGTACATTTTGATACCATATACTTTTGTACTTTTTACTCGCGTGACAGAGCATTTCTATATTGCAGTATTTATACTTTTACTTAAGCAACAAATGTGAGTACTTTTTCCGCCACTGCACAGTTGTATTGATTTCAGATACGCAATCCGTTTTCAGCACCAACACAGCCAACACTCTGCATGTCTTCCCCTCACATGTTATTGACTGTATGAAATGCATACCGTCCTCTGTTTGTTTGTCTGTCTGGAGTTTTTCCTTTAGGATTTTAACCATTCCGAATTTCCGGTTCCCGAACGATCCCCTCTTAACACATACTGTACACTGCAGAGAATTTCAATCGACAAATAGCCTTCACTGCTGAGCATTTCACTAATCTTTGAAGAATCACCCAGTCGCTAATGTAGGTCTGTGTCACGAAATAAGTTTGAGGGACATATTAAATATTAAAAACAGTTTTAAAATGCATGTTTTTTCTGCTTTAAACAGTTTGTAACAAGCTCAATACCAGCAAGTTGTATTTTGTTAACTTGTTTGTTGTGGTGGTTATTTGCATCACTTTGGGTGTTGTATGTATTTGAATGTACTGTAAGATGTGTGTCATTGATTGACTCCCCAAAAACAAGGAACAATTGTCTGTCCCTGTCCCTTGTCGTTTCCAAATATGGGACGATTCTGTAAAAAGGGGTGGTTGGTAACCCTAGCCTAGGGGCTGTTATTGCATTGATTTGATTTAGTGGTGTGTTTGTAGATTGCTTGTCTGCTTTGCAGAAGGCTGCTCGGTAGGACATGGCGCCTCCCCCCCTTTCAAAAACCGAGTGCTTAATCTCAGTTAGGGACCACCGGCTTAGAAAGCAATGAGAAATTACACTAAAGCAGTTTGTAATTCAAGATAACATCGATGAAGACAGCCAGGATCATTTAAACGTCCACAAGCAATGAGAGAGCCGTTGGTAAACATGCACCATCAAGATCAAGACCGCACGCACGCACACACACGGACATACACACGCACATGAAATAAAAATGAATGATGGTAGGAAAGAAGAAAGTTTCAGCGCTACAAACAAAATACATCATTCTTTCTTGGGTAAGATAAGATTCAAATTCATTTCACTGGTACAGTAGGTGTGAGCATAGACTGGGAGGCTGTCAAATCCCTCAAATACACACATGCGCACGTACACACACACACACACACACACATCCATCCTCGGGGAGTCAGATCTAAGTTTGGGTGCTGCTAAGTCCCTTGCCAGGAAATCCAATGCCTTTCATTGTCCCACCAACCTCACACATGACATTTGAAGAGGCACTCGCTGAGTGCCTCTTCAAAGTTTGAAACTCTAGCACTCGGTAGGAGCTCTGCAGGGTGGCTGTGTTCACAGTTCACACAGGTATAGCACAGTCCAAATCTGATGCCTATCCAGTTTCTAATCACATTGACTTAATCAAATTAAAGCGAAGCGAAATGAAATAAAAAGAATCAAATGGAAAGTGGAAACATTTAATTGATGTGAATCAGATGCACGTGGTCATCAATATGTCCATGAGGGTCACTGCGTGTGTGCGTGGGTGGGGTGTGTGTCATGGTTTGGTTCACTGATTAACCACATTTATTCAAGTACTGTATTTGAGTGCAATTTTGAAGTATTTGTATTGGCAAGTATTGCACTTTTAGTGTACTACACACACACACGCACCAATACTTTTGTACTTTTACTCAAGTAAATTTTGAATTACGGCCATTTACTTGTAACGGAGTGTTTCTACATTGCAGTATTGATACTTTTACTTAAGTAAAACATGTGAGTACATGTTTTTTTCCACCACTGCCCACAGTGGTCATTAGTGTGAGTGTATTGACAACAGTCTAGCAGGCATGGTGTTTAAACGATGCCTTGTCACGCGTAACTGTCAATCAATGCCGGGAAGAGGCACTGTCGCCTTGGCAACACCATCCACACACTGTTTACGGTGTCGACAAAGTATCACAGAGAGTAAATAAATACTCAAGCATTCTAAAGTAAAGAAAGTGCTCTGTGCATTTTCTTTGCTGATGTTTTCAACCCATATTTAGTCGAAAACTAAAAACGTTCAAACCAGAAGACATTTATTTCGGGGAGGAATGGATTTATTTGTATTTGTAATTATTTCTCAATTGATCCGCAAACCCGATATACAAATAAAGCATGACGTGACCCTATGCACGCTGAAGCAACAATGAAAATGGATTTACACACAAACGCAGTCGGCTGAATTATTTACCCTGACGTCTGTCTTGTCTGTCTGCTCTTGTTTTCATTGGTTTCCGTGTGGAAGGAACACGTTATTCAGACCAGTTCCTTTCCCCTCCCATCAGGCTGACCAGGGGAGGTAGTTTAGAGACCAGGATTACTGCATGGTTTTTTGTGAGGGTACCTACCTACTACCTACCCTAGGGGACACGGGGAGAACATGCAAACTCTACACAGAAAGGCCCTTTCGGCCAACCCCAAGGCCAAGGCATCCCATCAGACCATTTTAATATATAGGAAGAATACAGACCATTTCTTTTTCATTTCATCATGTCTTTAGCAAACTCATGGCATTTTCAGCTACGGCCATTTCACGTTTTAATCTTATTCATTACCATATGCAAAGGAATAATTTGTATTACGTTCTGGGGGGGCTAACAACTAGTAGGGAGATTTGATTTGGATCGGATTCATTGAATTTAATTGGATCCTGTTAATTTAGTCATTAATAATGGCGACATAGATGGCACGTAAGATCTTACTGATGCTGTCGGGATATGGAGATACCTTGTATCTCCATATTTCAACTTTACATGTTTTCCCTCCTATATCTAGCTTTGACAAGTGTAAACGCAAACATTGAAGACAAAAGTGAGGACGCAAATTGTGATTGGCCAGAATGAGATGATGTATGATGATAAGAGCGCCCCTCACTTCACACGGGTGTGATCTGATTTACTCAACGCAACTACAATTCATTGGAACATTATTTTTGTGAAAGTTTTAATTTGGATATACAAGGTTTCCACCTGACGGTGACGATCAGTCAGCCCCAGCTAAGCCATCTGCACTATAATGAGCATTCCTGCAGTTTTCATGACACATTTTTGCTTAATTGGCTCCCAAACTGTGACGATCGCATTGGCGTCGTGCTCAATTAAAACGTACAGTCAAACTGTAACTTTGTGTGTGTGTGTGTGTGTGTGTGCGTGCGTGTGCGCCCGCGGGCGGGCGGGGATCCGTCCGTCGCTGCGAACCGATCCATCCATCACCCTGTCAGAGGAACTCTGAGCTGAATGTCACTGTCTAGCATTCAGAGGTGTAAACCAGTGGTTCCCAAAGTAGGGTCTGGGGACCCCCAGGGGTCCCTGAGGGAGTTCCAGGGGGTCCCCAGCTAAATGATAGGTTGGAACCAAATGGACCCTCATGGGTCTGTAACTCTGGGAGTGTACAAATGTACAAATGCATTTGTACACTCACCAAAAGTTATATATTTTTTGTGAAGTGAAATATCCCTTTAAGTGAAACTGTTGAGGTATTTTGCCTGCTGGTTTTATTACTAATTGTGATTGGCCAGAATGATATGATGTATGATGACGTATGATTTATTACTGGAGTATCTCACTACAACTCAGAGGCAAATATTGTACTTTTTACTCCACTACAATTATTTGAAGACAAATTTACTAGTTGCCCTATAAATATATACTGTGGCAAATTTGAAAATGGCAGATTTACAAGCTCACGACACGTCACGTTTGCATTGGGACAATACTGCAAAATGAATACTTTTGGTTCTTAAAGTATATTTTGATACTTCTGTACTGTTACCCAAGTACATTTTGAACAGCAGACTTTTACTATTACTAGTATTTCTACATTGTAGTGTTGACTTTCTTTCACCACTGCCAGCATTCATTTGAAGCTCTCTCTCGCGCTCTCGCTCTCTCGCTCTCTCGCTCTCTCTCTCTCTCTCTCTCTCTCTCTCTCTCTCTCTCTCTCTCTCTCTCTCTCTCTCTCTCTGTGTGTGTGCAGCACTGACCTCTTCCCCACTGACAGTTGATTCAACACTACTCCAAAGTATGATGGAATACACACGCGCGCACACACACATGCCCAATAACTGTGTGAAGTGTCTTCATGGCTCTATTGATTTCTCTGGTGTGTGTGTGCGCTCGCGTGTGCTAGACGGATTAGTGCCCCTGAAATAGATGACCCTTTTGTCGTCTGTCTGTCTGTCTAGATTATGTTCATTTTTCTCTATTTACATGTTTAGTCTCTTGTGATTCTCTTAATCCTAAAACGGATTCAACAGCACAGTTCAGCCCTACACAGGTGACCCAGCCGGGAGGATTGACCTCTCTACCAATCAGGGTGATTGAACCGATCATACAGTCAAATCCACAGTGTTAATGTAAACCAGTGGTTCTCAAACTGCGAGTCGAGACCCCCCCCCCCCCAGTGGGGTCACCAAATGATGTGCTTAATTAATAATGGTGTCTTATGAACCCATGAGGGTTGGGCACTTTGTGTGCAGTAGGACACAATCAATCAATCAATTCTCAATCAACAGTAAACCAACCAACATACATGTAGTAACAGTACATGTAAGGTTTCTGTACATTTCTAAAGTGACAAAGGCCTAACTAAAATAAGACTATTACTGCATCAAAAGTATACAAGCAACAAGCTGTGACCAATTGTGACCAGGGCTAAGTCATTGGATATTTTCCCATTTTCGTTTTTGTCATATGAAAGCAGGGAATATAGCTTCAAATTGACTTTGGTTGTTCAGTTTGACCCACCAGTTTTGGAGATATGACTTATAGAACGGGCTTGAAAGGTTCACTTCTGTGGACTAACATTTCACCTAGCTACATGTTGAAGCATTTATTTAATATTTATTTCAGCTCTGACATTTAGTTCAGACATTCTCTAGTATGTGAAGAGTCTGCCTGTGCTTGACTCATTTTGGATATTCTCCTCTGGTGAAAAGCTGGACACTCCACGATGACCGTCCCTCAGTCAAATCTGGTCACAGTGTAGGTGTGGTATTATGTGAAAATGTCACAACTATTTCAAAATGTATATACCGGTGTATATACTTTTTTTAAATAGCAAGCTCAAAATGTTTGAATAATAGTTAACTTGCTATAATGGAAGCCATTGTTCTTACGTTAATACAAATCAATATAACAATTTAAATCTTGAAATCACTGGTAGGCAGGTTTCTGAAGTGTCCACAGTCCTATGAGACAGACACTGCTTGGAACGGTTGAAAAAGTAATAATAGCTGATGTACAAGCCTGCAGTCTGTCACTTCGTGCCGGTCTGCAAGCTTGTACATCTGCTATTTTGAACATTTTTGAAAAATCTTGAAAATGTGAGAACCACTGATTTTTAGAAACCAGTTGTAGAATCTGCATCTGGTCTTAATGGACAAAGAAGGAAGCACTTTCTCCAGCACTGGAGGGACAGAGGCGTGATGTGGAGTCACTTCTGCACTAGCATGAGAAGCGTTTGTTTTCGGGTTTATGATCTGGCCGTGAGTGGATGGTAACTTACGTCATGTTGTAGTCACTGATTTGTAGTCATCAGGCAGGAAACCACAAACCGGAATCGGATTCAAAACATTTTCAAAAAGCATTACCAAAAAAGCTAAAGTTCATGAATTAAAAACAAAATCCAATGATTTTTTTCCCCCAAACCTTTTAGCTCAAATTAAGTCGCAAAAGAGAAATTAGACATTTGCCCAGGACCCAAACTAGTGAAAACGGCAGATCTACAAGCTCACTTTGCGCCAAGTTACGAGCTTGTAGATCAACTCTTTTCACTTAGTTTTTTGATTTCTTCATGAAATTACTGGGAACCACTGGTCTAGTCAGTTAGAACCACTGGTCTAGTCAGTTAGAACCACTGGTCTAGTCAGTTAGTTAGAACCACTGCTCTAGTCAGTTAGAACCACTGGTCTAGTCAGTTAGTTAGAACCACTGCTCTAGTCAGTTAGTTAGAACCACTGCTCTAGTCAGTTAGAACCACTGGTCTAGTCAGTTAGAACCACTGCTCTAGTCAGTTAGAACCACTGCTCTAGTCAGTTAGAACCACTGCTCTAGTCAGTTAGAACCACTGGTCTAGTCAGTTAGAACCACTGCTCTAGTCAGTTAGAACCACTGGTCTAGTCAGTTAGAACCACTGGTCTAGTCAGTTAGAACCACTGCTCTAGTCAGTTAGAACCACTGGTCTAGTCAGTTAGAACCACTGGTCTAGTCAGTTAGAACCACTGGTCTAGTCAGTTAGAACCACTGGTCTAGTCAGTTAGAACCACTGCTCTAGTCAGTTAGAACCACTGCTCTAGTCAGTTAGAACCACTGGTCTAGTCAGTTAGAACCACTGCTCTAGACAGTTAGAACCACTGCTCTAGTCAGTTAGAACCACTGGTCTAGTCAGACAGTTAGAACCACTGCTCTAGTCAGTCAGGTCCACAGATAAACAACCAGGCTTATGAAAACAAGGCCAAAATAAGTGACTATAGGCCACATGAGCACTTTAAACCTATACAGTACATCAGCATTTTGAAAATCTACAATTTTCTACAATTAAGCTCACAGCGAGCGTAGATAATAGATATGCAATTTTCAAATGAATCGGGGGGTAAATGTTGAACACCACAAAATCTGTGGTACGTACGGTGGTCCCCGGCACAAGATATATTCTCAGATGAGGGGTTTGCGGACAAGAATACAATCTGGGGGGTCCTTGACGTGAAAATGTTTGAGAACCACAGGTTCAAACAATGGCCAATTAAAGCAACTACACATTAGAAAGGAGCTATCGCACGGTGCCTTAGAGGCAAAACAAAAAATAAATAAAGGTGTGTGGCTGTGTGTGTTTGGGTTGGGGCGTATATCACTTCCACCGCACGGCATGCCGTGCATGGAAGCACAACATTCCCCTCTATCATGCGTTCATTAATTAAAGACTCGCAGGCAGCGGTAGAGACAAATGAACTCCTCGTCGTTTAATTGACTCCAATTTGTGTTCTCACCCTTTTCCTGTTTGTTTCATTTGCACTGATGACACCCTGGGGCGAGCGGAGGTGAGGAAGGAACATTTTGTTATATAATTGTGAGAAAAGGGATCACACGCACGCACACTCGTTATGTCTCCCTCTCTTTTCATTTACCTTCTTCTCCCCCAGCCCCCCGCCCCCCCCCCACCCCCGCTCCATATAGTGTGACATTTGAAATGGTGAGGCGAAATGGTTCTCTCTCTCAGGCTGGTGCCTTGAGGTTAAACGCTGCACGCTGCATCGTCTCGCACACTCTGCATGATTACAAAATGCCATTTCAACCAGATAAACAGGCGGACACACTCATCAGGCAGCTTTGATTCAATAGAGCATTTAATCCATCCACTGGAAAGGCCAGTACGCTTATGCGTGTGCGCACACACACACACACACACACCCACCAACACGTACACACACACACACACACACACACACACACACACACACACCATTTTTAATTATTTTTCATTCATTCATTTTCATTCATATCATTTCACCAGGTGCGTATACTGTTGACGTGCAGACTGCAGAGATCTCTTTTTCAAGCCCATCACACACCGTCTGCGGCGCGACACGTTGCCGCGCGGCGCCGCCTGGAAAATAGAACTGGGTTCTATCGGCGCGCCAGGCGACGCGCCAGGCGACTGCGGCCGTGCGGCTTTGTGCATTGTATTTAGCAATTTTAAGAAGAAAAAGGAAAAAGATGGGTTTAATTAGCCTACTTTTTCATTCCATATAGCTACACTTGGTCTATCGATATGTGTGTATTCTCTGTGTTCATGTCAAGGTGTGGGTTTGTCCATGTTCAAATACAATGTCCATCTATTTGCCAGAAAAATCACTGTTTACTTATTTATAACAATAATAATCCATATTTCCCTTAAACTAGCCCACTTTTTCATTCCATATAGCTACAATCGATATGTGTGTATTCTCTGTGTTCATGTCAAGGCGTGGGTGTGTCCATGTTCAAATACAACGTCCATCTATTTGCCAGAAAAATCACTGTTTACTTATTTATAACAATAATAATCCATATTTCCCTTAAACTTTCCTCGTAAACCATTGACTCGTCAATGTCTGTCTGGGATTGGATTAAAATGAGTCAATGAGTTTTAAAACAGGGGTTCGGGTTCCCAAAGGTTTTCAACTCCTTGACCCAAAAGAGAAATGGTATCTTCCCCTGGATCCAAACTTAAAAAAATACATTATGAACATTTCAAAGAATTGCTGCTCTGCAACGTCACAATGTGTTGCCATGCAATGCATAAGTGACCTTTCACTAGTAAGAAACCACACCTCCCTCGAGGCCGAAGGAGGAGGTTGGGGTGGAGGAGGATGGCAAATTTGAAGAATAGCGAAAATAGCCGATCTACAAGCGCAGTACTGTACTCACAACCCATGTTTGGTCTGTCGTGAAGCAGAACAAACTAGGTTGAGAGATCGCAGGTGTATGTATACTGTGGTGATTGCACCTGCAGGGATTGGCTGTGGTGAGAGGAGGCATGTGTAGTGGATCCGGGTTGTGAATGGGGAGTGGCTGTTGAGTGGAGGCGGGAGGTGATTGAGAACAGAGTGGCAGAGGATGGTCTCTACTCTATGTTGTATAAATACAACTACCCTAATTGTAGATCGTAGAGGTGTGCATTGGCACTGCCCACATAATTCAATTTGATTACAATTCACCAGACTATTTGATTCTATACGATACATTTTTGCAATGCATCACACTTTTCTATATACTGCACAACATGGCAAATTTACAAATATACTGAACAACATTTTTTATTTAGAATTATATTATAATTATATATAATTATATTTAGTCTTCGATTATTGATTATGTCACATTGCTGAACGGTCGAATTGCAATGCATTCCTGAATTGGTTGTTTTGACAACACTAGTAGAATGGCTATTTGGAAGTGTTAAAACGTATAAAAATAAGGAATAAGCTCTTTGTTTTGGATACATGGATTTAATACTGTACTGTAGCAAACATGGTTTAGGGACGCAATGGTTAATCAAACAAATCGATTTAAGGAATTATAAAAAATTGTCCAATTGTTTTTAATTAAAATAAAGTTTAGTGAGACATTGGACATGTCAAGTTATTGCTGATCTAATTTCAAATTATTGCCGATCTATAAGCATCTATTATTTAAAATATCCATATCGTTGTGGTCCAACGTTGACATAATCTAAAAACCGAATAATCCACAGTTGTTGCAGCCCTCCTTTGGTTTCCTATAAAGCTAAAGGAGAAGTCACCTCTGGTTGAACTTGGAAGCACTTATTTGACAGTGAACGGTTGAGTCAGTGCTTTGCACGTACTGCATGTAAACATGACTGATTGAATGGTTAAAGTAGGACTTTAAACTCTCAACAAACAACAACAGACACGCATGGCACGACATGGCACGGCTCAACTGAACACTTTCCACCAGTCTGAAACGTGGAGCTGCTTGGCTGTAAACGGGAAGGCTTTGCGAGCTTCCCGACAATTCTACGCATATTTACATTCCTGCTGTTCATCAGACTGAGAGCGCTGCAGCGGTGGAAAGTGACTAAATACTGTACATTTTCAAAGTACAATGTCTTTTTGCTTTACTTGAGCATTTCCCATTTTCTGTGCTTTTACTTCTATTCCACTACAACTAATGATGTGGCTAATGTTTTTGTACTCCGCTACAATTATTTGGACATTGTAGATTTAGAGTATTATTAAAAAACATATATTAACCACTTCAGCATTTAAAACCATTTGAAAACGTTTGAATTCTGAAGTGGGCGTTTCATTGGGCGCAGCTGTATCACACACAAAAAACACACACACACACACACACACACACACACACAAAAACTTAAAAAATGTACGAGCTGCGTTCGCTTCCCGCGTTTGCGCGTCTTACTTGTAATTAGTACTATATTTTGACGCCAATACTTTTCTATTTTTTTTTACTCAAGTCAAATTTGAATACCATACTTTTACTTGTAACAGTACTTCCTCAGTACTTCACAGTACTTCCATCTCTGGCAGCATTAGTCGCACGCACGCACACATTCTGGGTGAGCATCTCCTCAGCTATTTTCTGTCCTTCATTCTTTTCAGCGGTGTGTGTGTGTCCTCTGAGTGACGTCAACGTGCAACAAGACCTATCACACCGCAGGGACAACACTAAAACCGTCTTGACCCTTTGGTGTGGTTAGGGCTTAAGACTAAACAATTGCAGATGACTAAAATAGGACAAAAAATTGGGTTCAAGACTAAGACTAAATCAGAATTTGCTGTCAAAAGTAACTACATACATACATATCATATGCACGTATGTACATGCACCGCTATAGAGGGTAGGCGCGTGACATCATCAAACCCGGAAGGCTTACTGAGTGTCAAACTACTTTCTGGCCTTGACAGCCCATGCATCCAAACAGAGAAGTCCTATCTGATTGCATTAAACAATGTTAAACTCACTTTGCATGTTGCTTTGCCACTCGATGTGCCATTCACTTCAAGCATGCGCATACCCTCTATTCACATCTATCTGCCATTAGTGGAGAGCAGATCAATAGATTGCAGTCTGGTCGTCAATACAATTGCAGTCATATGAGGATGCATCTGGTGCGTGATTCATTCATCAGTCTCTGTGTTGCTGAAGATTCCAATCTGCTCCACAACGGCTGCTGACGCAAGTCCAGGGCCAGGCTCTATATTTATCTACAATATTCTGCTCTTTTATGGTTCAAGGGCATTTTTCTTTTTTTTTCCTTTTTGACTTCTTTTTTTTTTCTTTTTTTAAACCACATAGTCTGAAATAAATTAATTCATGCAAATCAAAGACCATGTTAAACCAAGCGTTGATACTTTTTATTTTTACTTCTTTTTCTTTAAACCACAGTCTGAAATAAATTAATTCATGCAAATCAAAGACCATGTTAAACCAAGCGTTGATACTATATTTAGGCCATCTCATGTACAGTCACTACAAGGCATCGTGTGTGTGTGTGTGTGTGTGTGTGTGTGTAAGGCTATAAATATAATGCCTCCTTTCCTCAGGCTACTGTTAGAATAGAGCTCCATCCCAATGCTTCTGAACGTCATGATGATTATTGCTGCTTTCATTTCATCACACACGCATGCATGCACGCACGCACACACACATGAACATCTATTGGTATTTCTATACTTACGAGGAGTTGTGAATGCCATTTTACAATTTCTTCTGTGATTTATTTTAACCCTGATGCCCGAGTTGTAGTCTGTTGCATGCCGGCGTTCCTACACACCAAAAATAGCGGATCTAACGCGCTCATAATGCGTCCCAGCGCAATGTGTTGTGACTTGTGAGCTTGCTATTCAGGTGACAACTCTACCCCCAACCCCTAAACCTATAATCTTTAAATTCCTAATCCCCCTTTTTTTTCTTTTTTTTTATCCCACGATTTTGCAACCCATTTTTTCACCCAGTGTCAATTATCTAATGTAATCCTGGATGCTACACTTCCTCTGCCAACCTGGGGGCGGGGCAGCGGACTGACCTCATGCTCCCTTCTATGCATGAGGAGTCCAAGCTGTTTCTGTTCA
Source organism: Protomyctophum bolini (assembly GCF_963924005.1). Classification (NCBI taxonomy): domain Eukaryota; kingdom Metazoa; phylum Chordata; class Actinopteri; order Myctophiformes; family Myctophidae; genus Protomyctophum; species Protomyctophum bolini. The sequence continues at coordinate 11,068,018 of NC_137884.1, forward strand.
CCTGCCGGGGGAGTTTCCCCGGCTGGACGTAGCGTGTGGAAGGAACACGTTATTCCGACCAGTTCCTTTCCCCTCCATCAGGCACCCCGGCTGGCCAGGGGGAGGTAGTTTTAGAGACCAGGATTACTGCATGTTTTTGTGAGGGTACCTAGTACCTAGGGGACACGGGGAGAACATGCAAACTCCACACAGAAAGGCCCTTTCGCCAACCCCATTTCGGGTATGGGCACTGATGACGTGGAGGAGAGAACACGCCCCCAGTGCCCACAGCGGACCCAGGACCTATAGCTGTGAGGCGGCAGCACTACCGACTGTGCCACCGTGCCCCTTAAATTCCTAATCCCAACACAAATTTTTCCTATAATTGTAAGACCTAAATGCCTAATTTATGCTCCATATAAACGACCGTGCTGAAAATAGCAGTTCTACAAGCTGACAGCACAGTCACACAGTCACTGTTAGCTTGTAGATCTGCTGTTTTCGACCCAGTATGAATCGGGCTAAGGTCCTTCCTTACACACCAGGAATGTGATGAATAAACTATCCAAAAAAAATCTGTTGGTTGAAATGTGTTGAATGTTTCACAGTATCATTTCACCTCAAATGATTAATTTGCCTCATTCAAATCAATCGGGGTGATGCTTTTATTGAAAATGATCGCATTGCCGCTCTGTGTGGATGACAAACTGCAGTTTAAATTAATGCAAATTAATCGCACAAAATAAACACTCCCCGGTGTGTAATCAAGTCTAAAGATAGCATTGGTGTCGGGCAGAAATGTCTCATCATATTCTCCATATTCTAAAAAAAAATCGTAATTGAACGCAGGTCAACAAGCTCGTCGCCTATGCTATTTTTTTTTATTTGAATCCTGAAAAGTAAACATTTTTGGACAATGGATGGACATACAGTATGAGGGTTCCACCCGACAGATGAACATTTCTCTTGTGAGGAGTGAGGAGCAGGAAAATTGTCCTCCCTAATTCTCTTCGTCAAATTCTACTACAGTATACTATTCGCGTGGGGCATTTGGCCTCACAAGCAATTCAAGTCAAGTGCCTGCGTGTGTGCAAAAGCGTGTCTGTCCGTAGTTGTCTGACTGCATGTATGTGTGTTGACTTCCGGGTCCATTTTTGAGGGGCGCCAGCCCCTCCTATACACAGGTTTAATGTTTGTTTTGTAAACGCCATTGACAATGAAGGGAAAATTTCATTTACGTCATATTTTCTCTTTATTGTTAATGGCGTTTAATGTTTGTGTTTGTGTTTTACGTCACCATTACATCAGCTAATCAACATCAACAATCAACTTTAATATATTAACGCAACTCACTTCACACAGGTGTGATTTTTTATATTCTCATTAAATGAACTCTCTGGATGTGACTGGAGGTCCATGGCCTCATCTCTCCAACAATATGACAACCCACAATGCACTTGGCCTAAAGCAGGCTCATTTGACAGTTGCAGGCAAAAAAAACAGCAAATGTTAAAATGTAGTTATCTCCACATTTTTCCATTTGATATGTTTTTTTATTATTATTGTTTCCCGACTTCGTCAGGCTACAGTGTCACGATATGACGTGTTATGAGCTTATACAGTAGATCTGCATTTTTTGTTTGTTGCTATTTTAGAATTTGAATGCTGAAAAGTAACACTTTTTTGTGAGTTTGTGAGCTTATAGATCGGCTAATACCTGTACCACTATTTAGCTATTAGTTATTAAATACAATGTCAGTCATTTCTTTATTATGTAAATTATTTGTCATAATTATTTGTCATATCTTCCCTGTGGAATTTGTGTTTACAAAGCCTAAAAGCTTATGTAATTTCTATGAATGTGTTCCTAACATTCAATGCCAAAACCACAATTAAACGGTTAAAATGTAATTTCATACTGTATGTGCAGACACAACCCAGGCCACCCTACGTCATTTTGTATCTTCTCTCCAGCTGCCTGAGATGATTTGAAACCAGTGTGATTTCATGACATTTAAAACACTAATCAGCACCATCTTTTTGGAGTAGCATTTAGCTTTTCCGCTCTTCAGAGAAATGTTTGAAATGTGAGATAATGATCTGAGGTGATACAATCTCATCTTGGGAGGATGAGGTACATAGATGTATAATCTTTTCTACTGCGCTGATCTGCGATAAGCAGTGTTTGGACGTACACGGAAGTATTTCCATTTTCCTCCATGCCGCGCAGAAAGCTTGTATCTCTGCATAGGTCAACTTTTTATTTTTAATGTATGCCAGTTGGGCCTACTGTACTTCATCATACTGTACAATAATGTGGCACAAAATTTGGGAAAATAGCCCGATCTGTAAGCTCGCAACGCAACGCAACGTGAGGTTGTAGATTGGCTATTGTGTGTGTGTGTGTGTGTGTGTGTGTGTGTGTGTGTCCATCTCAATGAATTAGAATTTTGTGTAAAAGTTCATTTTCTTCCATAATATAATTCAAAAAGTGATACTTTCATATATTCTCAATTCAATTATAAATAAAGTTACGTATTTAAAACCTTTTTTTGTTTTAATCTTGATGATTATAGCATACATACATATGAAAATCTAAAAATCCTATCTCAACAAATTAGAATATTTTACGAGACCACTAAAAAAAGACGTCAACCATCTGAAAAGTATATTAATGTATGCAGTCTGGTCTGGGCTACTTTTGAACAAATTATTTCATCAATGGGGGCGTGGCATGGAGGTGATCAGCCTGTGGCACTGTCTGGTAAAATACTGTATCATAACAGATGGTTGTGTTCTCTCTGGACTTGACAAAACACAGTGATGATTTTGGCCATGTTATCTGCTGATGTTGATCCACTGACAGTGAAAACTCAAAAATGATTTAAACACAGCCATCGTTTTAGAGTACATTGTGCTTCAGTATGTTGACAAGCTTCATGGAGATGCTATTTTTCCTTTCCAGCTCGATTTGGCACCTGCCCACAGAGCCAAAACTACTAGTAACTGGTGTACTGACCATGGTATTTCTGTGCTTAACTGACCAGCGAACTGGCCTGACCTGAACCCCACAGAGAATGTAGGTTGTATTGTCAAGAGGAAGGTGTGAGACATGAGACTCAACAATACAAATGCATTTACGGCTGTTATTAAAGCAAACCTGGGCTCAACAGTGACAAAGGCTGATCACCTCCATGACATGCAACATTGATGAAATAATTTGTTAAAAAGTAGCCCAGACCAAGTATTGTTCGTCTCGATCCAGCCAAATATAGTATGCGCTGCCTCGTCAGCGACCAAGGTGAACCAGTGCCAACGCTGAGTTGAAGTGAGCCTTTTAAGTTTTATACCTGTTTGTTTGACGCGGCGCACCTGGCGGTGATTGTTGATGGGCCAGGCGGCGGCATCATCTCCACCTGTTTGAGGATTATCTTAGGCACGTACCCAATACCATTGGCTTGGGCTTGGGTCTAGTTGGTTTCCGTGTCTGTCCCTGCTGCGTCTGGCTGGTTACCATGGTTACCTACTTGTCTGGTGGCATTTTACCGAGATCCCACAATATATATACGTGTGTGTGTGTATACAGTACAGTATATATATATATATATATATATATATATATATCTGACAGCAGTGGTCTGCTGTTTGTCAGACGACAGCCTCGGTGGGGAGCAGAGAATCACAGGGGAGTCCCGGTGTGCAGGAGAGGAGATAAACACATGACTGCAGGGGTCCGAGACAGCTGTGTGTATGTGTGTGACTGACAGTCGTTTTCAGGTCTAAAGGTGGCTACATATACTTATATATATATATATATATACAGTATATATATAAAATCTTTTTCTTTTTTTTCTCTTAAAGCTCACAAAGCGTCGCTTATTATCTCAAATAATTGCAATTAGGCAATTGTGTAATAATTGTGACAGGACTAACTGTACGTTATTGTGCCTCCACAAATCTTGTGTCCTCTGTAGAAGTCTCTTTACTGGAGAGGGAAGTCTGAAGCAGCTGGAACTGTTGCCCCCGAGACCCGACCCGAGACCCGACAGATAAGCTGTTGAAGATGGACGGAACATCTTAAAAAGAGGTAACAAACACTCACAGGCAAAAATCATCCCAAACAATTGATGACGGGTATCTGTCATATCTGTCAAAAAATATCGTTCAAATAAATGGTCATGACTCATGTCATGCGTATGCTCTTTCGTCAATAAAAACAGAAAATCAGTCAAGCAGTTTATAGAATATCTAAATGTGAATATTCATTGAACCGAGAAACTCAATATTGTGCCTTGAGGAGCAATTCATTTCATGTTGCTGTTTTATATATATATTTATTTTATATATTTGTTCCTAATTCTTATCTAAAATCCCAGTTTAGACGTTGGAATAAAAATGTGCTCATGGGCTTGAAATGGTTGATTAGCAGTTAGCACTGCTTTAGGAGAATACACGTAATCTATACTTCATCATAGTAATCAGACTTCTAGAACTTTGTGAATGAGGAACTAATACAACACTGGCAAATGGTGATTGATTACAGGTTTAGGTTGAATGAGATCACGAATAATTCCAGATATACTGTAGATGACAATAATTATTCTTTACTCAAATGACAGGCACAGCCTATAATTGGAGTAAATCGCTTTTGCTGTGTTCTTGCATCTCTCCTGCCTTATTTTGGAGGCAAATGAAATGCGAGTAAAAGCGGATTATACTGGATTAATGAAATGGATTACAACAGCTCCGCTTCTAATTTGAATCTGGGGATGAGTAATCAGATTACAGAGCAGATTACATTTTGTAACTAGCCATGGTGATGGTGGCGAGGATGCGGCACACAGTGAGGACATGAGATCAGTCTTAGCCGGTGACAGTCAGACTGTGTTGTGTTGTCACATCCAGCGCCAACTTGGCGCCCGTCTCCTTTGACTACTGTGACTGTCCATAGGAGGGAGAGAGACTGTGTCTGTCCATATAGAGAGACTGTGTCTGTCCATAGGAGGGAGAGAGACTGTGTCTGTCCATAGGAGGGAGAGAGACTGTGTCTGTCCATAGGAGGGAGAGAGACTGTGTCTGTCCATAGGAGGGAGAGAGAGACTGTGTCTGTCCATAGGAGGGAGAGAGACTGTGTCTGTCCATAGGAGGGAGAGAGACTGTGTCTGTCCATAGGAGGGAGAGAGACTGTGTCTGTCCATAGGAGGGAGAGAGAGACTGTGTCTGTCCATAGGAGGGAGGGAGACTGTGTCTGTCCATATAGAGAGACTGTGTCTGTCCATAGGAGGGAGAGAGACTGTCTGTCCATAGGAGGGAGAGAAACTGTGTCTGTCCATAGGAGGGAGAGAGACTGTGTCTGTCCATAGGAGGGAGGGAGACTGTGTCTGTCCATAGGAGGGAGAGAGACTGTGTCTGTCCATAGGAGGGAGGGAGACTGTGTCTGTCCATAGGAGGGAGGGAGACTGTATCTGTCCATAGGAGGGAGAGAGAGACTGTGTCTGTCCATAGGAGGGAGGGAGACTGTGTCTGTCCATATAGAGAGACTGTGTCTGTCCATAGGAGGGAGAGAGACTGTCTGTCCATAGGAGGGAGAGAAACTGTGTCTGTCCATAGGAGGGAGAGAGACTGTGTCTGTCCATAGGAGGGAGGGAGACTGTGTCTGTCCATAGGAGGGAGCGAGACTGTGTCTGTCCATAGGAGGGAGAGAGACTGTGTCTGTCCATAGGAGGGAGAGAGACTGTGTCTGTCCATAGGAGGGAGAGAGACTGTGTCTGTCCATAGGAGGGAGAGAAACTGTGTCTGTCCATAGGAGGGAGGGAGACTGTGTCTGTCCATAGGAGGGAGAGAGACTGTGTCTGTCCATAGGAGGGAGAGAGACTGTGTCTGTCCATAGGAGGGAGAGAGACTGTGTCTGTCCATAGGAGGGAGAGAGACTGTGTCTGTCCATAGGAGGGAGAGAAACTGTGTCTGTCCATAGGAGGGAGAGAGACTGTGTCTGTCCATAGGAGGGAGAGAGACTGTGTCTGTCCATAGGAGGGAGAGAAACTGTGTCTGTCCATAGGAGGGAGAGAAACTGTGTCTGTCCATAGGAGGGAGAGAGACTGTGTCTGTCCATAGGAAGGAGAGAGACTGTGTCTGTCCATAGGAGGGAGAGAGACTGTGTCTGTCCATAGGAGGGAGAGAAACTGTGTCTGTCCATAGGAGGGAGGGAGACTGTGTCTGCGAGACAGAGTCAATGAAAATGTGGCCACTGTAGCAGTGATGTAACGGCAGTGCTGTAAACAGGTTACGGTTGTAGGATGAAGTACCGGTATATGAAACGGGCCGAAGTGGATAATTAGACTAATCACTGATATAATAAAACAAAAATAATTAAAACAGACACTTCATGATTATTCGATTCATCAAAAAGGTAAATGATACAATGATCTCTAAGAAGAGAATCAATTATGCTGCTTACCACAAGCACCGTCTATTCTGATTGTTCTGATTAAGGCTGTGCTTCACTTCCCACTCAACCAAGTGTGTGTGTGCATACGTGCGTACGTGCGTTTTACAGAGCGGCTTAGAGCTTTGGGGGAATATGAGTTCACACTCCGCAAAGCATCAAATGTCTTAATCAATTTGACGGCCCTCTAGAGAAATAAGTGTTGTGTGCAAATGTGCTACAGCTGCACAATTCTACTCATACGACTATGCCTCTGTTTGCAGCATGCGCTCATGTGATGTGACTGTGCAAATAATCTTTCCAAAGCATATACGATTAAGGATGCATGCCTACCATCCATTGTTCAAATTAACTAACCTTTTAGTTCTTTGTCAACGATGCAAGTTGTAAATGTAGGCTATGCCCCACCCTGTTGTTATGTCTACGAGAGTGTACTGTATACTGGACGTATTTAAACATACGTGATTGGTGTGTAGGATTCCGTGGGTGATTGAAAGCAATCACCAGACTGACAGCTAATTACAGCTGAGGCGTGTGTGACTCCCGTGCCCTGCATGAAATAACTCGACGCTTCATTTATTACCAAATAATGTGCCTCAATAAACAGAGCTATTAGACACACAGGTAAAGAGAGGGAGAGAGGGAGGGTTGAGTCCCTTATTTAAAGATAACAAATGTACCTGCTTGCAGGCATTCATGCATGAGACAGTTATCAGTTAAAAATAAAAACGATTGCAGCTGATACATGGATTGTGATACATAGATACTAACAGTGTATCTAAATACAAACAAAAAAATCCTTTATTTGAACTCTGAGAGGACACAAAAAGAACCAAATGGACCCATGTGTGGTTTACTTTACTCGACCATGGCTCCTCTCTGGGCATGACGTGTGTTCTGTGTTGATTGCGCCCGTCAAAAGGCCATTAAGGTAACTGCCAGTAGGGATTTTTTATGACATTTTTTATGACATAATTGGGTTGTTCATAAAGCTCCTCAAATATAGCTGTCACTCATCCACAGTCACGGTTCCTCCTGGCTCTATTTATTGAATTCTTCTCTCTATTACGTGCGTCACATTTTATTTCTGGATTAGGGTTGTTTCAAAAATACGTTTATTTTTTATTTTCTTTTTCTTTTTTTTTTGAGTGAGGCGGCTGTGTAATTGTATTTTTGTATGACGGCGGTACACACAGGCTGGGGACCCACATCTGGGCTCGTGCCCCCCCTTGGTGCAGGAGCCCTTTGTCTCCGACGAAGGAGAAGGCGCACCGCGCACCTGCATGCATGCGCGCATAATGAGGATGAAAATACTTTTCCGCCGCGCTCATTCCGACCGTGTGATTCGGAAAATGAAAGTGCGTCGTTTAGCGTTCATGCCGTTCATTCCTCTCACGTCCTTGAAATCCCTCAAACTAAACCATTCTTCTTCAACACCCCTCTTCCCTTTGATGCCAACCCCGCTCAGGCTATTTTAATGCAATCCTCTATGCCAGCTATTCTTAACCGCAAGGGTGTTGCAAGTGGGCCCGCAAACATAAAGGCCAACGCTATGATTTTTATGATTATATAACATTAAAGCGGCACTACAGTATGTAACCTTTTTTAAATTCATAAAAATTTAAATTTGTCCAATCTGTGTGGAGGCTTCATTTCCCTTCAGGGGTCGCCACAGCGACAACATAAAGGTAACATAAGTAATCTATAACTAGATGCATTTGAAATTATTTCAATTCAAATATAGCAAGAATAGCAGATATACAAGCTCAAAATGTGTTGCAGTGCGATGCGTTTTGATCTTGTAGATTTATTTGATACCACATTGCATAGTGTATGCAATGTGGCCCTCTGGAATGAGTGTGGAATTATAGTGGCCCTCTCCATTTTCAAAGTTGCTCACTCCTGATCAAGACCTTCTTGAATAATCATTTTGTATGCTTTCTTTTACTTTTTCTTTTTACCTTCACACTGAACGAATCAGACTTTTGTAAAATCACAAAGTCAAAACATAACTTTCATGTTTGTGTGCAGCAAACGCCAAGTATCCCAAGATACAGATACAAAAAAGTAGGCCTACAAATGACGTACAGTAGTACTCAAATAAATGCACTTTGTTACAAACACTGACTACACAAGCCTCTGTGCTATACTTGCATCTATAGCATATCTCCTTCCTTTGACCATGAAACCACTCAATTCCTGCACTATGATGCTAATGAACTGCGCTGGGTTAAGCAGCTTTGGCTAAGTAATCGCTGCATTTTGCAGTGTGTACACTATTTCTCCAGCTTGTAACCTATAGTTCTGCTTCCATTCCCCCCAATCTGACTTACTGTAAGCTTGTCTGTCTGTCTGTCTGTCTGTCTGTCTGTCTGTGTGTCTCTCTCTCCCCATCCCTCGCATGCACCTCAATATATTGGCCGTTCCAGCTATAATGCCTTTCTGTGCTATTGTAGATTACATATCCATAATCTTGGAGTCATATGGGTGGATGCCTTATAATATAACCCACAGTGTGTGCGGGGCTGCGGGCAAGATATCAGTCTTGATATTCTTGGTCAGTGTATTCTGGATATACAATTTGTTCTGTATTCTATATTCTGTATATTTCCTTCTGCAACATACAGTTGAAAAAAGGAAAATTGGAAAACGTGTGTTTTGTCTATCTCAGCTCTTGCTGTGCTAGTAGCATTGGAAGGTATCAATTGGAAAGACGTCTATTTACGCACGCCCATTCTGTTGTTCAACTTTCTTTCATTCAATGTTCTACAAATGGAAAGAGAGTAGAGTGAATCATTCCTTATAGAGCTATTTCATCCCATTGTAGATTTGTTTTCAGCCTCACCCAGTGGAGTGTTTCAAATCACGGTAGTGTGGCATTAGTCCGACCATTACTAACACTATCCCAAACCCTAACCTCACAGGATGATTTGTGACCCGCAGCACAGGTGATTTGTGACCCGCAGCATGGGTGATTTCAATTTGTGACCCGCAGCACAGGTGATTTGTGACCCGCAGCACAGGTGATTTGTGACCCGCAGCACAGGTGATTTGTGACCCGCAGCATGGGTGATTTGTGACCTGCAGCATGGCTGATTTGTGACCCGCAGCACAGGTGATTTGTGACCCGCAGCACAGGTGATTTGTGACCCGCAGCACGGGTGATTTGTGACCTGCAGCATGGGTGATTTGTGACCCGCAGCACAGGTGATTTGTGACCCGCAGCACAGGTGATTTGTGACCCGCAGCACAGGTGATTTGTGACCCGCAGCATGGGTGATTTGTGACCCGCAGCACAGGTGATTTGTGACCCGCAGCATGGGTGATTTGTGACCCGCAGCACAGGTGATTTGTGACCCGCAGCATGGGTGATTTGTGACCCGCAGCATGGGTGATTTGTGACCCGCAGCATGGGTGATTTGTGACCTGCAGCACAGTTGATTTGTGACCTGCAGCACGGGTGATTTGTGACCCGCAGCACGGGTGATTTGTGACCGCAGCACAGGAGTCCCTTCAAATCACACAGGGGAGAGGTGGGGGCAGTAGGAGTTAAGGGTCTTGCTCATGGACACCTCGCCCACATTGCCAGGAATTGAACCTGGGAACTTCGGCGTCTCAGGCGGCCATAGCTGATCAAGAGCCCGGCAGTCCACACTGTATGGCTATTATGGTACAAGAGGTCTAGTATTGAGGTTAGTGAAGTAGTTCCTGAAGAATCAAAGATTCCAATAGCCTAGCAACACACAACTTTGGCGCAGGTTTGTGCCTCCGTTACCATGGAAATTGGTTGTTATTTCTTTTTTTTGGGCAGAGTCACAGCGATTAGGCATATTTGAGCACGACTGAGGAGTACTTATCGTGATTTGAACATTGCTGGAAATCCCATTTCGAGTCCAATCAAAATGATTGGCAAGAATGACCCGGTGTATAATACAGAATGTCAGCGTCTCTAACAGCTATGTCTATACTGCAGTTGTCATTCTAGTTCCAGCTCACTTAACCGGAAGAACAATTTGGCTACCGTCTTTTTATCTAAGTCATCCGAAGCATTAATATTGTAAGCGCGAGGTAGTGATGTTTTAGTTATGAGCCGCTAACATCCCGGTTTTGATCAAACGCCGACTAAACGGACTACATTGAATGCCTCAACTCCTCCCTGTGACAAGTGTTTGTCACAGGGTCGAGGTCCCCAGTTCAAATATGATTATTTTGGGGGGGCGGGGGGTCACGGCCTGAAAAGTGCATACCGTATTCATTTGGGTCTCCTTGACAGGACAAAAGTCCATAAGTCCACTTTGCTCCCCCCCCGCTCCAAAATAAATGTAATAATAAATACAATTATTCACAAGCGACTTTGCATAAAACATGACCAAAGTCGCTTATAATAAGCAGACATGGCAACACTGTCTGCCAGCACCAGCAGAGTCCCTGCAGAGTGCTGATAAGAGCGCGCCCGCCTTGTCTAAGAGTGGAAACCATGGAAACGCAGCAGCCACGTGTTGACATCGCAACGTGTTAAATAGAACCACAACCTCTCTTATTGCTGTGCACATACTTGTTCTGCGTCGGTCCTCCCCTCGCCTTCGCTATACATATGTGACTTCCTTCTTAATACTGCAGTGACAGCCATGCAGGTTGGGAGGAAGACTGCGTTGATGTTTCACCACCTGTGTCTCGTCAGACATGTGCACGCGTGTGTTTGTTAGCGCCCCGGCCAGCGCACGTGTCCATGCAATTCTGTATATGGGAACTCACAAGACAAGACAAACAACAATCAATTGAGGCACACGAAGCGTTTAGAGGATTGAGTGATTATTATTATTGAGGTACCACAATGGTGAACACAACTTACATTCAATGTATGCACATATGACATGTAATGGAAAACCCACAGTAGTGTGTCACACCCCACATGTGAAGACGCACTCTTCTTATAGCGAAACAAGCCCCACCCCTAGATCCCCTCGTGGGAGCGTCTTGAGGCAACAGAGATTTACAACAGGTAATCAAGCTATTAACAGAGAGAGACAACAGTAAACCACAGCTGTCTTCTTACAACTGCCTAAGGTCCTTTTAAAGATTTCACCTAGGAAATTCCTTGACACACGTGTGTTGCCATTTACTGTACACTGACAGGCCACTCGATTAGGTTACGTCTGTCCAACTCTACTGTATATTGCAGCGAATTATATGACAGCAACTTCATGCATTTAGGCATGCACACATGGTCAATACTAGGATATGGGTATCGTTAAGATTCTGGTTCTGATTCTGCTTGTCGATTCAGGTACTCCCCATTTCGGTTCCATAAAGGTACAAAATGTATAAAATAGTTTAGATAACAATGCTACTGTCATTGTTATCTAAACTGTCGCTGTCATGCTACTGGTACCAAACACAATTGTCCCTGTAAATAATTTGACGTCAATAATTGTCAACTATAAGAAATGTAATGTTTATTCCATGTCAAAACAATAGAAAATTGAAGTTAAAGCTTGTTGTACTCTTTATTTATGGGAGAAATCCTGGATCCTTAATTGATTAGGGCTTCATGTATTCCGATTCGATTCCTACATGGGTACCCGGTACCGAGAAACTTCTACTCAGAACCTAATTCCGATACCCAACCTATAGTCAAGACAATATTCTGCAGTTAAAATCGAGCATCCGAAGTGTCTCCATGGATGTCTCTGTGTGCCAAATCAGAACAGCTGATCTTCTGGGATTTTCATGCACAAGCATCTCTAGGATTTACAAATTTAAAACAGGATTTAAAAATCCAGCGAGCAGCAGTTCTGTGGGCAGAAAAGGCCTTGTTGATGCCACAGGCCAGAGGAGATGAAATGGGCCAGGATGGTTCGAGCCAACTCAAATGCAGATGCAGACGAGCATCTCTGAACAAACGCACAACACTGGTCGGACCTTGAGGCAGACGGGCTATAGCAGCAGAACAGCGCGCGCCACTTCTGTCGGCTAAGAAAAGAAGACACTGTGGCAGGCTGCGATTTGGCACCGCACAGGCAGTGGTGGAAGAAGAACTCACAATGTTTTACTTCAGTAAAAGTATCAATACTGCGATGTAGATATACATTCCAAGCATAAGTCCTGTATTCAAAATGTACTGTAAAAAGTACAAAAGTATCGGCATCAAAGTACCAACAGTAAAAGCACTCATTGTGCAGAATGTCCCATTTCGTTGGAAGCGTATGAAGTTCGAAACGTATGAAAACATCTTTTGAAAATAGCCGATCTACAAGCTTGCAATGCATCGCATGTAATGATAATCAAAAACTAAAGTAGTAACTAATGTTATCATTTAAAATTGTAAGTACAGAACATTGTAAATACTGAAGAAAATAAAAATCTAAATTGCACTTAAGTAGGTAGTACTTGAGTACATGTAATTAGTTGCTTTACACCACTGGTCACATGAGACTCACCAAAATAGCATGACTGGGTCTGATGGGTCTAGATCTGTGCAGACATTCGGATGGCAGGGTCTGGAATTGGCGCCTGCAACAGGAAAGAATGGATCCATCCTGCCTTGTACAGTTTAGGTCAACATTCAGAGTCGCTTAAATCGCCTTTCTTCCCCTATTTGAGCTGCTGCATGCGTGCGTGAGTGTGTGCGTTTGTGCATGCATGCGCATGTGTGCCCTCTGCTCAATTCACATTAAGATCCAATCTCTTTGCGACAATATCAAACAGCGGCGTAATTTCAGAAAGAAATAGGGGGTGACAAAATATTGTTACCATAGCCCCATTTCTAAAATAGTGGATCTACATTCTACAAGCTCAACACATCGCCAAGTGACGTGTTTGAGAGCTTGTGGATCAACTATATTCACTATTTGTTTACAATTTAGGCATTTAGCAGATGCTCTTAATCCAGAGCGATTTACAGTAAGCAAGAACAAAAAACATGGTAATACATCAAAAAGTCATCATGAACAGTGGAATATCTATCTAAGGAAACTATGTGTATACACTATAGAGTGCTATGTCTACATAAAGTGCTATTTTAGTTACATAAATTGAGCCTGTGCATATACGCCTGTAGGAGGTCGAGGCCAGGGCGAAAAGGGAACATAAAAACAACAAAATAAATGGTTGCATACATTGAAAGGCTGATCTAAATTAAAACCTGGGACAGATGAACGGGCATCGATTGCAGATTAATCTGCTAAAACAGTTCAGAGTTGTGGACATAATAATGGACAGAATAACCTAATTCTATAGGTTAAATGTGAACACTAGGGGGTGGCAATTCACTATTTTGTCAGCCTTCTGATTGGTCCCTGACTGACTAACCAGCAGGCTCTTTCTGCCTTGTTCCGCCCCGGTTCCGCCTTGTTTATGTTGAATTTTCTAAAACATCATTTTTGGAAAAAACTAAAGACAAACATGATAAGCCCATATATGTCACCATGCTGCACCTGTGATGTTCCTTTTTACTGACACCAAGTTTAAAATAATTGAATGCACAGAATATCAATACGAAGTAACTGAAAAACATGTTCATTTCATGGTAGTGGATGGAGAGAGAGGATTTTTGTCCAACCACGAAACGGCAACCAATGGGTGTGAAGAGGGGCACAACCACGGGCGAGACTTGACAAAGGGTGCATAGCCATCCCCATGTATGATCCAAATGATACCCCTGCCCCCAAAATGTTGTTTGCATACAGTCTGTTTGAAGCTTAGCATGAAAACCCTGGTAGTGGGGTCAAACGTACAATACTTTCCTCTTGAGATGTAGTCGGAAAAAAAGGACACAATCAAGTACATCAAAATTGTACTTATGATGAATCACTGGCTGTTATCATGTGTAGAATATCGTAGCCGTCAGGCAGTAAACTTTTCTCCATATTTCAACGTTTTATGTTTAGTTGTAAATTAATGCCCTGCTTTATCATACAAGTGTGTCGCACAAAAGGAGATTGTAGATCGGCTGTTTTAATATGTTGGGGGAAAAATACATATGCGGTTTTCACCTGACAGCGACGATGTATCAATTTAAAATATGCTGTCATGAGAACACACATGCGCACACGCACACATATATACACGCACACACACTGAGCAACTTGACTCATCGTCCCTGTGGGACCCCGGAGGTCAGCGCACAGTCGACCAATCACAGGAAGGATTGTATAAGGATGGCCAGTGGCCTAAGCTGTCCGGTCACCAAACTGAAAATGGTGTGGGGGTGTGTGTGTGTGTGTGTGTGTGTGTGTGTGTGTGTGTGTGTGTGTGTGCCGTCCATGCACGTTGTAACTGGCTGCTCTCCTATTGTCAAACTTCACTGGTAGTGTTTATGTCCTTTGTGTCTTTTTAATGAAATGATTAAATTGTATTATCTAAATATCAAACATATCAGACATTCTACCATCTATCCATCTATCTATCTATCATATGCTGTCTGTCTGATGTGTTCCACTGATGGGAAACGCAGAGGGGCCGAGCTTTCCCAAAAGCATAGTTGTGTGTGTTCCACTTGCAGCATCTTAATCAATTTCAATAAAATATTCATTGTTACTCGTTGCATTTACTCTATGCTGGCGTCCCTTTTCAGTTAATGTGATACCGTATACTGTAGGTGAAGGTACGTTGACGAAAAAAAAACTTAGACCACGGCACAAAGTACTCTCCCTGTAATGGCCAACCGCAATGTTGGCAGATTTTTGAAGATTACAAGACAATAGACTTGGCTTCCTTCTTAACACACATTAGCACACTCATATTAATGGACAAACGGGTGCCAGACTGTTGTGTGATTGTAAAAGTAAGGTCAGTTGGACTCTCTGGCATAAATTACAATTTACAATTTAGGCATTTAGCAGACGCTCTTAATCCAGAGCATAAAAGCATTTATCATGAAACATGCGTAAGCTAAGAAAGTAACAGTGGAATATCTATATAATGAATATATACATATAAACTATACATTTAGGAGCTGGGCTGATTCCTGGGTGAGGAACGGTCTAATTCGTCGTATGTTAGTGTGAACCTACAGGATCGAGTGACAGCTGTGATGTGAGCTTTGAACGAGAGCTGACTGTCCAAGACAACACCAAGATTCCTGGCTGTTGGGACAGACGTTACCAGGGCGTTGTCTACGGAAATAGTTAGCTCCCGCATAGGGCAGGACTTATAAAGGTGGTACACAGTGTACACACGTTGTGATTGCCTATTTCCGCTAATTGGCGCATGAGTAAGTGCAATATATACTGTAGTTCTTAACCAGAACCCTAGCGTTGCATAGTGAGCTTGTAGATGTGCTACTTTTGGTGAAGATATTTGCGTGTTCAAATACTGTAGCTCCATTTTCAGATTTATTGATTAAATAATTATCTCCATATTCAGATGTATTGATGGTACTGTAAATTGTAAATGGTGCATTTATATAGCGCCTTTATCCAAGGCGCTTTACATAGATGGTGGTTACCATCCGGCCACTCTACCCCTGAGCCACCGCCGCCCCCGATCAAATAACTAGCTCTATATTCATATTTATTGATCAAATATAACTAGCTCTATATTCATATTTATTGATCAAATAACTTGCTCTATATTCATATTTATTGATCAAATAACTACCTCTATATTCATATTTATTGATCAAATAACTAGCTCTATATTTATTGATCAAATAACTAGCTCCATATTCATAGTAATAATTGCTATAGTCTTTGTTGAGTCTGCAGGTTCTGTAGTAAAGAGAAAATAAATGTTTTGCTTGAGGAGAAAAGGATAAGGATAAGCAAGATATTGGAACTGGAATACTATAAATTGTTTTCTCAACTGATTGGATGAAATTGGTGAGCCATCTGAAAATATATATATTTTTTCTCATTATTTTGTGTCTTTATTTTTCAAGCGTTGGAGAGACCCTGTTACCGAACACTCTAGCAATATTACAATTGGAATATAGAGCTGTTAAAGCCCTTTTATTACACCGTTGGTTGAATGCTTGATTCCGATTGGCCAATGTGTGTTATTTCACGCTGTCTAATCTAAACCTCAGGGCACCTGCTGCGCTGCGTTGAATTTGAAGCTGTATCCAACATGACGGCCATGTAAACAAACACACCATGTCATTTACTATACTAAACGTTGCTCTCAAGAATGTTTTTGAAAACATTTGAAGTGAGAAATAGACGATGCAGTAACCGAAAATGTATTCCATTTGATCAACACTTTGATCAACACCTTGTTTGCCCTGGGCAGACGACCGACACAACACAGATGGAATACTTTCATTACCGTAAGCAAGGAAATACCTCGTTTAGTTGTTACTTTTGGGTCAATTTAGTGTAATAAGTGGTTAAAAATAACCCCCTTTTAGGATGGTTAAACACTTCGGCTTTGCCTCTGTGTTTAATCATCCTGTCTGGGGTTATTTTCCCAATAGCAACCAGCATGCTGGCAATTATCCCTTGCATATTGTACAGTAAATATAGCTTCTTAACCAAACACTTTTGTTTTAACAAACTAATATCGCTTAGCTTTCATGGTCGCTTTCATGGTGTCTAGGAAGATAGGAAGGACATCCTCATTAGGCAACCCGCTCAGTATCCTGACTTTAACCTTTCTAACATTCTGTGAGCACTCACACGCACCATGCACGCACACGCACCACACACGCACACACACACACACACCACACAAAACAGCTCATTGTGCTGATTCCCAGAAAACCAAATGTGAGCTTTTGTAGCGAGCAGTCAGTCAGTCAGTGACTAAGTCTGAATCGCTCATTCTTTCCAGGCCCTTTGTTTCTTTCCCTCTCTTGTTTTGTTATACTGTAGTTCCACTGGGAGCCGTGGAATGATGACTTAACATGCAGGTGGCATTTTTGTACATTTGTTGTATTTTTAAACTCATTTGCATGCCTCGATCAGCACACAGTGAAAAACATGAACTCCCTTGTTACTCTTATGTGTCAGACTAAAGACCTACCTTTTAACAAGGCGTTTTTAAATGATTTTTTTACTAGCTTTGCCATGTTTTACACGTTTAACACTTTTTCCAGATTTGTTTCAAATGTAAAGTGCATTATTATAAAGAATAGAAGATCTGCTAGTTTACAATGCATCGCAATGCAACCTGTTGAGAGCTTACGCCTATTTATGCTATTGGGCTTATGATGAAGTGCAGTAGAGCTGAGGGTAAAGGTTCGGTATTGGTATGTTTTGTTAAAAGTAAAAAGTAAAGCTCCATATTGTGATAGTAGTAATAGACCACAGAATGTTTGTTCAGTAACAGGGGTCTCCTCATCTCTCTAGCTCTTTAGTGAACAGAACATACAGAAAATGTATTTTCTGTTCACTGAAGTGACGGGGAGATCGAGCCCTGTTACTGAACAACACTCTGTAACAATGATTACTATCGCAATATAGGTAAGGGATAATGTCTGCCTAGGTGGTCATTGTCTGGAGCGGAGGTGGTTAATCACCCTGAAGGTGACCACCTAGACCTAGGCAGACATTATTCCGCTTATTATATGGCTATTTAATACATAAATTAATAAATTGACCCAAAACACAACAAAATGAGAAATGTCCTTGCTTGCGGTAATGAAAGTATTCCATAAGTAGGTGTTGCGCTGGCCGGCATCTGCCCAGCTGCAGCACTGTCGGAAAACAAGGAATTGAGTTGATCAAGCGACAGCAACACCAACAGCAACAGCAACACCAACTAGTCGACATGTGATGGTGGCTGGAACGTAGAGTAGCCAACAACAGCAACACCAACTTGGGACTCCTGAATCGCTGCTCTGCAGTGTCGTTAGCTCCTCAGGCGTCTTACTGGTTATTAATATTATTATAATTATACAGTAGGTGGTGCACCTCTTTCCCTTCGTATAGTCTGTCAGACTGGACAGATTGATCAGGCGGGCAAACAAGGTGACAGGGACTGAGCTTCCCTCTGTGGTGGCTGCAGTGGCAGAGACGAGGACTTGTATCCATGGTATTGGCTGATGCCAGCCACCCACTCACACCCACACATGCCCTTTCCTCACAGAAGAGCACATTCAGTGATAGGTTTCGATAACAGAAGTGTAGCACGGACAGATTCAACTGCATTCTATTCTATTTCTATTGATGTAATGTTTATATATATTCATCATGCTGCTTTTACTGACAATCTGTAGGAATTAGATGTATGCACACACACACACACACACGCAGTACAAGCACACTGAAAGACTTTTAACACACGTGTTTTACATTCTCTTAATCCAACATTTCTCCTTCCTTCTCTCTCTGTGCTACTCTCGTCCTCTCTCTCTCTTCTAATTAGGCTACTTGTGCCCTGCAGCTGTGTGCGCATACGCACACTCACTCAATCTCTCACAAGGCTCTCATAGGCTGCCAAACACGAGTTTCCAGAGTTCCTTTCTTTTTTTACGCTAGATGGCACTGCTCACTAACCCATGAGACATGGGCTTCTCTGTGACACCACACACCACGTGGATCACATGGACGGAAAAATACCTCCAGCTTATACAAGCCTACCAGATGGATAGAGAACCTTGACACCATACATTCCAATAGGATGATGAAATTTACCCTGGCTTGTATTTCCCAAACGCATTTATCACTGATGGTTCATATATTCATATACAGCCATGTGCGTCTTTTGAGGGCACCAGTGGACGGATCAGGGCGACGCAAAATATAGATTTTTCAAAGGTTAGTGAAAAACTCTCAGAAAGGCTGGCAGGCAACAGGTTTAGACTGTTTTCATTCTGGCAATCAATGTTAATGGCCAATAGACAATAGGGAAATGTTAAAATGGTGGCATATTTGTTCCTCAACAATGTTGAGGAACAAATATGCATTATGCAACATATGGTTGAGTCAACATAGTGGAAATGCATGTGCAAAGTTTCACAGCAATTGGACGCTGCATTCTTTTGTTCAAAACGGGCCACACCGGCAAACCTTAGATGTCAATCTTCGCCAATCAGGATAGAATACGAAATGTCAAATAAATCCATCTTGATCACATTTACGAGAAATTGAATAAAATCTGAAGGAGAAATATCAAAAGATGTGTTTTGCATAAGTCGGCCTCCTGGTGGCGCTATAAAGGGAAGATGTGAAGAATGCAGGGCAAAGGTTTTTCCTTGGGCTCTAGGGAGTGCTCATACAAAGTTTTACACAAATCGGTGCAGTTATAGGGAAAAAACACGACGTGGCATTTTATAGCGCGACCATGAGGCTTATTTTAAAAAATTCAACTGGTATTTCTTCCTCGGCCTAGTGGGATTTCCTCACGGAAATCGCAGGCCGTGTTGATTCTTTGAGTCATTTTGTTCAAAACGGAGCACGTTTAATGTCTGTGGAGATGCTGTGTACCTATTTTTGTGATGTCTGGACAAAATCTGTAGGTGTACTGTCAAAAAATGTGTTACAAAAATCTGCCTCAAACTTTGGGGCACACACACTGTAGGACAGGGTGCAGACTCTCCCCATGCCTTCGGCCTGGTGGAGACAATTAATAGTAAAAGGACACAATAAGGTGGGTGCACCCCCACGGCATGCTGGGAATGCTTCCATCAGCCACTAATAGCCCAGAACTCTACAATACTATATGTGGAAACCGGACTACAGTTTTAAATGCCCTTTGACCCCTGTAGCTGTTCACACCTGCAGCGCTGGTTCTCAAAGTGCTTCCCGGGGACCACCCCTTGGTCCTTGAGGAGGGGGATTCAGTTCAAAACACCACAGAAATAGCCTACTGCTGCTGAGAATACTGAGAATATCGTGGAATGCAAACACGGAGTCTGTGTCATTTTGGCAGTTGTCAAAAAAAGCATTTTAATGTGGAATCATTGTTGTGGAAAAATACACCAGTGAAAGACTATAACAAAATAAGTAAAAAAGTGTAGGATAAGACTTACAGAAAACAATTGTATTCTCTAATAAACCACTCAGCAAATTTGTGTTTTTTACAAGTAGATGTTATATTTACTGAAAGACTCTGGAGTGACAACCAGGAACAGACTGGGTGACGAACACAAAAAGTGTGGTGACATCTGGAGAGACGGCGAACCGGGGGTGGAGAGGGCTGGTGGCCCAAACCACTTCTTCCGTGAGGAGGAACCTAAAAAAGAACCTGAGGTAAAACCTGCGAGGAGGGTTTAAACATCTGCCTCGACTCCGATCAAGGCCGAGATGTTTGTTGTTCAGCGGCAACAGCGTAGCGACGCATCGTATACAGGATTGCCACACTTCTGGCCAGACGGAGGAGGAGCCAGGCCCGGAGGCAACCCACAGTGCCTAGAGCCTCCTTGTCTCGCCAACACCTGCTGCTAGCATCAGCCATCTTCCCCCTGACTGTCTCTGAACCCCCAAGAGCCGGTGGGCCGTAGCATGCCACTTGGACACAGGCCGGGTCTGATCAGTCGTGGTCGGGTCGCCTGGAGGAGGGTGTCTGTTTTGATGATGTGTCCAAGTTTGTGCATCAGTAGATGTTTTACTGTACTGTATGTACATCAACATTTAACACTCAAGTAATTCCCCTGAGAGACATCATAGTATCACTTTTTCTCACATCTAATTTTAATTCAGGAGCGCATGCGTGTCAATTATGAGGTGTTGGAGTTGTATTCAAAGCCAAGTCCATATCTTTAATGGTGATTTAATAATGATTTAATGAAATTTCTCTGGCTGAAAACAGCCTGGATCTGGCCCTATGTATCAGATTATTCTCTAATATCACAGGCATAGTGTTTTAAAGTGTGCGAATATTTCAGAATTTTTCATATGACAGGCTGTGCGCACTCTGTTCATCCTTGTGTATCAGTGAGAGGGAAAGCATGCTTGAGTCTATATAAAGCTTTTCACAGTGGGAGAAGGAGTAGGGGGGTGTATGTGTATATGTGAGTGGTCCTCACCAAGGTCTCCGACCCCCCCCAACCCCCTCTCTCTCTCTCTCTGTCTCTGTGTCTGTGTGTGTAAGTATGTGTAATATGCAGCTGAGCCCATGGTGTCCGGACACACAATCTGGCACCACCCCAGACACTGTTACACAAGGTGAGGTGTGTGTGTGTGTGTGTGTGTGTGTGTGTGTGTGTGTGTGTGTGTGTGTGTGTGTCTATAAAATTTGAGAGCCTTACACAACACAGAAATATGATTCTAGACAGAGATTTGAAGATGGATGGCGGTTTGGTTGTGGTTGTGAGGGGTGGCGGTGTTGGGGTAAAAGCGTCACTGTTTTACGACCCACCCGCCCCAAGCCACCCTTTCATGTTACATGGTGCATTTATATAGCGCCTTTATCCAAGGCACTTTACAGAGATTGTGCATTACATTCACCCATTCACGCAAGGCACCCATGCAAGGCACCAACCTGCACATCAGGAGCAATTAGGGGTTCAGTGTCTTGCTCAAGGACACTTAGACACGTACTCTGGGGGAGTCCAAGTTTGAACATCTGGTCACTCTACCCCTGAACTTCTGCCTCCCCCACTGGGAGACGTTATCTCCCCCACCCCCACCGGTCAACAGTAACATAGTACATGTACATTGATTGATTGATTGCAAGCACAGGACTTTCACTCCACTATATTTCAAATAGAAATATTGTACTGTACTTTTGAACACGACTGCATTTCTAAGAAACTTAAAAAATTACTTATTGACTTATAGCCTTCAAATAATATAGTGAAAATACACACACCGTGTGATGCTTTGAGTACAATGTTTGATATAGAAGTAGCCTATATTAAAATAAAAAAAACTGGAAAGGCTCTGCAAGTAAGTAGAAAGTTTGCAAATTGTACAGTACTCAAGTGTAGGCCTACTTATAGTTTCCGCCACTTTTCCGTGTGTGTGTGTGGGGGGGGGGGGGACAACACCCTCCCCTTGAAACCTCTCCATGGTGGGCAGAGGTCTATGACCTGCATAAACGCCCTGCCAAAACCTTTCACTTCTGTGTCCTGTGTCAGTGAACTAACGTGACAGCGGCGGAGACACATCATGACTCAGAGAAGAGCTCTTCTGTCTGTGTGCGTGCGTGCGTGCGTGCGTGCGTGTGTGTGTGTGTGTGTGCGTGCATGCATGCATGCGTGCGTGCGTGCGTGCGTGCGCGAGCACCAGAGGCCCCCCTCCATTTTGGATATGAACACACAGTTGTTCTAAACGACTTCCTGAAAAACCCCTGTTGGCATAATGACATAACGACTTTGGCCCAAACGCAAAGGGTCCTGTTTATATTTCCCACTGAGTGATCACAGGGGGCAGACTAATAGAGAGAGAGGGAGAGAGAGAGCAAGAATGCATACTCTCTCTTCCCCCAGTGGGATTTCCCCTACTATTCACTCCATCGAAACAGCTGCCTCACCAGCGAACAGCCCCCTCTCCTCCCCTCGTCTCTTTCCCTTCTTACCCCCCACCTACAACCCCCCCCCCCCCCCTGTCTCCAAGGTCACTCGATCTCCCTCCCCAAGATCTGAACTTTGACCCCGCAGCAAGCCTGTCATCCGAGGTTGCCATGGAGACGTGTGTCACCGGGTGCGGTGTTCTTTGCAGTTGTATTTTTAGCCGTCCGGCTGTGGGCATTGCCAGCTCGGACTGGGGTGGGGGGGGGGGGGGGGGTTCCAGGGTGGAACTTCCCAGCTGCAGTGACACCTTGCCAACGATGTCCTTCTACATAGAAAGCCACTCGGTTATTCCTCTAGTCATGCTTCCTCGTGATCCATATGTCACCGTGTGAGGTCAGCCACGGCTCACAAAGTCAAACGGAAAAATCCCTCAGCCTACAGAAACCCCCCGGCAACTTGTGACGGGGGACTTACACTCAATACGCTGTAAGGACCGGGGCTCTATAGGTAGTGGTGGATAAAGTATTGAACCCCAGTATACTTGAGTGAAAGTGAAAGTACCTCAGTCAAATTTGTACTTAGGTTAAAGTACTGGAATAATTTGTTTTTTTAATATCATGATCATGATATTATCATGATCATGATTCAATTGCAATGTGCATTTTATTTTTTAACGTCAATTAATAGTTTTGGAATGTAACTGAAAATGTCCAAAACACGCGTCCCTTCCTAAAAAGTGTAAGAGTAAAAGTCACAAGCTTCCAAAACAATATAAGTAAAGTACAGATACTACATAGAAATGCACTTAAGTACAGTACTCCAGTACAGTATCGACCACCCACTCCCCGCGACCACACCCGTGATGGGGACTTCTTCTACTCAATTACATCATGTTGTCTGTCTGTTTCTGATTGGTTTATAGCTTGGGTTCCAGGTGGAATGCTTAGCACTTAAACCCTGTACATACTTATCGGCCAGAGTGCCCCTAGCCTGGGCTCTATGCTATAAAACCCCCTCCCCCTTTCCCCTTGACACTTAATATCTTTGCCACAAATAGACGATCTACAAGCTCATAGTGCAGATGTACTATTTTCGGCAATCGTTGACCCCAGAATAGGAGGAGGACACTTGGATTCCTGTGGTTATAAGCGTGACACCGTCACAAACCCGCCGCCTAGCGACATGCAACATGCATGTTGTACATCTGCTATTTCTGCTGCATACGAAATGTATTTTTGAGAATACTTAGACAATGGTTCCCATACCTTTTCATGTCAAGGACCCCCAATTTTTTTTAAACAAGATTTTTTTTAAACGATGGCTTCCATTTTCACATTGCAACTTCTCAGTAATAGATAGCCTGCAATTTCTATTGGCTTTTCTTCCTCGTCGATGATGTCACTGGTGGACGGGTTTCTGAAATGCCCACAGCTCTCCCATGAGACACAAACCGAAAAGAAAATAATGATGCAGTTTTATCATGAACATTAGTGAGGACCAATTATATGAAGATAGGTTGAAAAGTGGTGAAGTGGTCCTTTAAGAACAGCAGAGGTGTTTGGGGTTTAGACTAGTTTCAAACATTTTTAACTAAGAAAATTATTATTAATAATAATAATAATAATAATAATAATAATAATCAATTTAAATTTAAATTGGATAAAATAGTGAGTCAGACAAATTAATCTAGTTGAAAGGTGTGTGTGTGTGTGTGTGTGTGTGTGTGTGTGTGTGTGTGTGTGTGTGTGTGTGTGTGTGTGTGTGTGTGTGTGTGTGTGTGTGTGTGTGTGTGTGTGTGTGTGTGTGTGTGTGTGTGTGTGTGTGTGTGTGTGTGTGTGAGAGAGAGAAAACAATCCACATTTACGGTAAGGATGTACGTCAAAGAAACGTCTAAACAGCTTTGTGAGTGTGACTTATGTGTGTGAAAACTGTTCTACTACATTTGCTCACATTGCGATCTTGTAAATCATCCGTATTCTGCGACAATCATCCAGTGTCGCATTGCGACATAGACTTTGGGCCGCTTTGCTACATCACAACTAGGTCGCTGCCCCCAATCTGACCGATGGGTGTCTCAGCAGCCCAACTTGCACCATTCCACTTCACTTCCGCTGTGTATCCTCCTCCGTGTCATCATCCTACTGATGGCTTTGGCACGTCGCTGCTTGCTTATTTCCTCAGCTTCACTTCCCTGATCTTGTTTCTTTCTTGATTTTCCTTTTTGCTTTCCTCTCTTTTATTATCATTTTGAGTGCTCATTGCGGAGCTATGTGTGTCTCTGACTGGGTCCCTGTCTGGCTGGCTGGCTGTATCCGAGCACAAAAATAGCGTTTGGTTGGTTTTCAGGTATCTATCTACGTATACTTGGTCTGGAGTGCTAGTGTTGTAGTACTCGACTCCTTGACTCGTCGAGTCCGGTCTCCCCTTCGGACTTGGTTTTGACTTGGACTCGCTTTAGGTGGAATCGACGATAACACCACTACGGAGTACCCCTGCCGCGTCCACCACTATAGTGTTATCCACCTGGCTGTGCAGAGGGTGCAGCGCAGGTCAGCCGTGTTCCGACAGCCACGGCAGCGCCTCCGTCTGTCCGCGGAGAGTAAAGTGATTCCCGTGTTATGTCACATCGGAGCAAGGCTCAAACGGAGGTCACCCTGACACCTCAGCCCCGGAAGAAGCCCTACTAACAAAGGATGAGTGGAAAGTTCCACTGTCCCCCTTTCAACAGATGGTGGGGGGGTGGGGGGGGGGTGACACCTTAGGTGTCAGGATAGACAGATGGACAGGCGCTTTTTGTGTCACTCTCTCTGGGCCTTGACTCTCGCTGCATGCAGGGTTCTTGTTTTTGTCACTATAAAAAGGACTTCAGTCTTAATACTTTGACCGTGACCGTGGCAAGACTTTCCCTCGTCCGTGGGACAAGTCCCAATTACTGAATGTCAGTCTCCAGATTTTCTTCTGAATATGTAGGATGCTGACTTGCTATGACACTATGTTGTTGGCACATTAGGAGTCCACTTACACTGGGACAGCGGTTCTCATAACTCTGAGTGTTTAAAATGGCTACTGCAATGTAGAAACGCACTGAAACACTGAAATTCAAAATTGACTTGAGCAAAAGTACAAAAGTATTGGCATCAAAATATACATAAAGTAGGCTACCAAAAGTGAACATAGGACCGTACTCATCATTATGCAGAAGTTATCATATGTCTAAAATGCATAAAAAATCTTTTGAAATTTGCAGATCCAAAATTGCATTTGTACTCAATTCAAGAGAGGGCAGAATGACAAAACATGCACTCGCGCACACACACGCACGCACACACACACACACACACCCCAGCGCTCATATGTAGAGGCTGCACAGAGGCAATAGGAAACAGGAAATGTGCATGCATGGGAGGTCATGTGACGCAGCCTCGCCATGACGTAATGTGTCCTCTATGCCTGCAGGGGAGCCGCGCTCCCTCTTGACCCATTAAAACCTGAGGCAGATTCTACCATAGACATATAAACGGCTCTGGAGCGTATATGTGCTCAAGGGAGGGCAAAACTTTCCCCAGATTCCTTGAGAAGCCCCGCGGAAGCACGAGCGTGCGTCACAGAGTGCATGTTCGGGTCTGTAAGATGCGCTGTGATTGGCCAGTAATCACTTGAGTGGCAGCGTGACGTAACGTGCCTTCCACACTTCCGGTGTACTTACTCCCCCAGCGTAAATTCTTCCGCCCCTCCTTCAACACACATCGCTCCAACGAACTGCAGCGACCTATGGATTCTACAAATGCCTTCTAAGCCAGTGGTTCCCAAATTGGGGTTCTTGAGGGAGTTCCAGTGGGTCCACAGCTAAATGATGGACCCTAACGGGTCCACTTGGTCCACTCTCAGAGTTAAATTAATATATTTATTTAACAATATATATGGGGTCCCAGAGATAGAAATGCCATTAAACGGGGGTCCGTATATAGACTAATACATGTCAAACCACGGAATTATATGCAGAATTATAATAACCTTTAGTTAAAGGTAGCAGCAAAGCCCGAGAGTCAGCCTGCGTCCGTGAAGGGCTGTGCACACGCACCGCACGCACGGTTGCACGCACACACGCACGCATGCAAAACACACTAGTTGGCTGACCACTTCTGAATAATGGATCAGCATCGTGTCATCGTGTCAGAGTCCTTGGAGTGGACTGGAAACCAAGAACAGATTAAATGTGATCCAGCTCTGACCTCAACCAGACCTGCATGTCACACACACACATGCGCGCACACACATGCACACTCACACGCGTGCGCACTGATGATAACACTCAGCCTCTGGCCACAGACATGAGTTAAAGTTCCCAGAGCGGTTGCCTCATAACGGAGTGTGTCTGAAAGCCGCTGCACTCGGGTTACTGTCACCGCTATACCTACAGGTTACTGTCATCGTTAAACCTATCGACCCTTACGTTGTCATGTAAAACTTTCATGAAGAACACCCTTCATCACACAGCCGGCTAATTAGGAATTAGTTTCTTTGCGTCCTCTTCCTAAACCCATTCGGGACGGGAGCCCCTTTTGGTGTCGTAAGCATTATGTTATACTACTAGCTATTTTTGAAAAATCATGCAAATCTTTGAAGATATAATATTCTTTCAGAGTGAACGTTTTGAACTCAAATCTTTGCTTCTGGGGCGGTCCCTGGAACAACATATTTTCATGGGGGTCAAATACAGATAATTCCGGGGGTCCTTGACACGGAAAATGTTGAGAACCACTGACATGGAAACAGAAAACTGTTAAGATTTAGAAGATTTTTTTTTTAGAATCGGCCTAAATGGGTTAAAAATAAACGGTCCTACTGATCGATGAGGCGCTGCCAGTTGATTCCTCTTTTATGTTTATTTTTCTAAATGTGTTGCTACTGTATTTCAGGCATAGACGGTGCTACAGTATGCGTACTGGTGTATCTCCTTAAGAACAGTGATGGCCGTTGGTCTCAAGGAGACGATAACAATGCCACAGCGATTCGCCACCTTCCAGCAGATGGACGGCAGGCGGAGCTTGTGTTCACGTTTTCGCCGTCCTGGCCTCACGCAGGTCGAACCGCCGTTGGCCTACTTGCCAAGAGCCGGTGGACTCGTATAGCTAAAAAGAAAGGCTTGCCTCCTCCCTTTCTTTTCCATCGCCACCGCTATACGAACGTCACCTCCTCCTGGAGGAGACATGAAAAATGAAGGGAGTTTGCGTCACTGTTTGTACGGGGCAACAATGTTGGCATGTCAAGGCAGGGCATCCGATCCCGTCTTCCAGTGACATGATGGAATATGTTCGCTGGTGTTGGTTTTCACCAGGTGACGCTGCAATATTGATGAAGGGGTGAGGCGTTTGTTTCCACTGCCTCGGCCGGCCCGGCTCCCCCCTGTCGCTGCCTTTTTAAGTTCCCGATCACCCGATACGGTGCGGTGCCGGGCCACTGACCGGGCTGATTCCGAGATGGTCGCCCAGGCCGGACAGAGGAGAGGAGAGGATAGGAGGAGAGGAGGAGAGCGGGGAGAGGGAAGGAGAGGAGAGGAGAGGAGGGGGGAGGAGAAGAGAAGAGAAGGGAGGAGAGGAGAGCGGCAGGTTGCACATTTTCCATCTGCCATGAAAGGGGAGTAGCTCATTAACGCAGAGTGCTACTCTACTGAGCTGACCTGAAAAGACGAGGTGTGTGTGTGTGTGTGTGTGTGTGTGTGTGTGTGTGTGTGTGTGTGTGTGGCAGCGTGTGATGCGCATGATGTGCGCTCGCTCATAGATCGTCAATTTAACTAACTACAACTTGGGCTATAGGTGTGTGCATGCGTATACAATCGTATTTGCAGAGAGACTGCGTTTGTCGTCCGTCTATGTCTCCAAAGTGTATTTCCATGTACCGCGTGTCAGTCGAACCCGCAGATGCGTACGTGTCTAGTTGTGAACAAGTGTGCATACATTATTAGTACTAATTGACTGTAGTACTTGACTGCTCAAGCATACTTAAACCTACATACTGTATATATACAGTGTATATTATATATAGTGTCAAGGCCCATGGAGCCCTGCAGACTGCTTCCATTTCAGGACCTCTCGTCCCTCCGACACCACCGAATCGAGGGGACTTTCAGCTGCTTGTCTCAATGTCGCCGCTGCGGTGTATCGTTGCACAGCACGGTCAATGTAGTTAATGCAGCTCTCCTCCCGGCACTGAATAAATAATGCCTTCGAGAGGCCGTGAATAATGCAAGCGAGCGGAGGGAAGGCTGCAGTAACACTCTATGTACTGTATAGGCTTGTGTGACGCTGTTGCATGGCGAGTGAGCGCTGTGACGCACCGGGCGGCGGACGCGTGATGTTTAGACGGTAGAGGCCGGAACGCCATGGCCTGCTGTGATGAAGACACATTTGGACAGCAATGATAATACTATTTGAGTCTTAGTCTTTTGAATAGTTTAAATTTTGTTTTAGACGCATTTTAGTCACCTGGAATGTTTTGGTATGTTATTCTAGTTTTAGTCCACTAAATATCATAAGATTTTAGTCGACTAAATCTACAGTTGATTTAGTCTACTAAGATGGGTTTTTTTGTGGGCCTTGATGCTGTCGTAATGGCTGATTAAAGTACTTAAAGTACCAAAGGTAACAAAAGTAAAAAGTACTCACAATGCAGAATGTCCCATTTCCAGTTTTCAAATGTGTAAAAATCTTTAGAAAATAGCAGATCTGGGCCAAGTGGTCCAGGCGCATGCCACATATAGGCTCTGGCCTGACAGCGTGTCTCGTGTTCGAGTCCCGTTCTTGACGACCTTTGCTGCATGTCTCTCCCCTTCTCTCGCTCCCTCTTTCCTGTCCATCTTCACCTGATTCTTTCGATAAAAAATAATAGAGAATGGCAGATCTACAAGCTCACGATGCGACGCACTATTTTCAAAAGGTATATCGGGCTGAAGTGGTTAATATAATGTGTGTTTTGTAATAATAATCTAAATCTAACTAAAGGTTTTCAAATAATTGTAGTGGAGTAAAAGTACCATTTCTGTCGCCGAAATGTAGTGGAGTAGAAGTAGTATACCGGCAAATGGGAATACTCAAGTAAAGTACAAATACCAAAACATTGTACTTAAGTAAATGTACTTAGTTAATAGTTATACCTTCCACCACTGCTCCTTTCAACCACGCAGCGTGCTTGGCCGAGAGGAATTCTGCAACCATGCCAGCATAGTAACCACAAATAACACCAGCTGGTAAATCACCGGTAAAAGTATCACTCTGTGATACCATGGCTTGTGGACCAGTCCAGGTGCGGTGTTAAGTTGCCAATAGCGACGGAAAACAATAGGGGGCTATTTTGGATTGAGGAGGAGGAGGAGTGAAATTGAACACTAATAACTCGTATTAACCACTTGAACCGCGGTGTCCATTATCCTGGGTGGGAACATGTAAGCCAAAAATAGCCGATCTGAGCTTGTAGCTCTTTTTTGGGGGGCGAAGAGACTCTGTGCAGACGGAAAAGGGGGAGTCTGAGTAGATAGAGCCAACTCACATCCAGGTTCTGAAACACGTCAGTGGTTCTCATCTCAAACTATTTAATTTCCCCAAAAAGTATATGTAATTGATTGGCCGCTGACCCCTATCTGAAAATATGTTGTTCCAGTGACCTCCCAGAAGCAAAGATATTAGTTAAAAACCGTTGCTGTGAAAGAATATATTATCAAAGATTTGCATACTTTTTCACGATTTTTCAAAAATCGCAGATCTACAAGCTCGTAGTGCAACACTATGAGTTTTATACTGTATGTGCTATATTTCAACAGCTAAAGTTTAAAAGAATTGTTAAAGTGGTTAATAGCTAAGGTGACACAGATGCGCTCCAGATCTTAATGGGATAAAAGCACTACAACAGTGGTTCCCAAAGTGGGGTTGGGGACCCCTCAGTGTTATTTTGCGTGGCTGTGTTGTTGAGCACATGTAGCCTACACAGCTTAACGTCGCAAAAGTTACATGACTCACCTGTCCAGGTGATGGCAATAATAGTCTTACCATGCATTACATGAAAATGTACGCACAGCCATTAAAGTTGATTGAGTTGGATACTGTTTCTCCCTCTAACATTTCCTTGTATTGGGGGCTTGCCTGGGGAGACCAGGAGACTGACGTCACGTGATGGCACGATGACCTGGGGGCTGGCCTGGGGTGAGCGACAGGGATTTGAGTCAGGTGACATGTCAGAGTGACGGTGATTGTGTGAGTGAGGGGACAAAAACGAAAGGTTTCATAGTTATCTGCGACGTCCAGTAGCAATTATGTCATGGACATGTATCCAGTGCATAGCCTAGATTTATAGAAGTCATTTTGAAGTTCTTGCTACTGAAACGATCGATTATTTATATGGAGAAATCCCGTCATTTAACATGCATCTCAACGGGTGAGAAGGACAGCCTTGTCTGGCAGGGTGGACTGGGTGGGGCTTTATAGTATCAATGTGAGACTCAGCTAATTGGAATCAAACAACAGAAATATCCGTGTTACAATGCTTAATTAGGCACAACCCCCGTTCAAACGTGTTCCTCAATCACTTCCGTTTGTGAGTAATTTGCCCACTTACTGTATGTTCCTTATCTCTGTCTCTTTTCCTGTTGCTTCGTAAACCCAAACATGACCAATGAATTAGTGAAACAAGTGCATTTGGGCATATAACTCTGTTCGAGCACATCGAACCGGCCACTAATTAAAATGTGTTTCGTGCAGGGTTACATTTTATCAGTGCTACGGTGAAAGCTATTACCCTGGCTTTGTTTGCTGTGTCAAAATGCAATGCTCTTTGCCTTCACTTCCACTTCATTGCATTCCTCTGAAGATGAAGGACAAGATTAGGTCCTTACAGCCCGGGCGAGTGCAGCCTTCTGAGACGAGAGACATCACTCCAGTCCACCGTCGTCGTGTGAATACTCACCTTGTGTGAAGTGCGTGAAGCAATTCACAAGGGAGAGCGGCACTATGAGCTCTCTCTCTCTCTCTCTCTCTCTCTCTTCTCTCTAACTGCCCATCTACCCTCTCTCTCTCTCTCTCTCTCTCTCTCTCTCTCTGCCCAGTCCCTGGGGTTTGATGTCACAGTTAAGAATGCAGCATGTCAAGTTGTGACGTGACTCTGCTCAGGGGCTCCACGGAAATGGTGACGCTGAGTGAACCGGTCAGAGAGGGGTGGGGGGGGGGGGGAGATTATGAGAGAACACAGAGTGCTATTTAGGACTAGGGGAGAGAGAGAAAGGATAAATCTACAGGAAGATGATGATTGTTACCAAAGCCTCCCCGAGGCCGAGTCCATCTGAATAAAACCACTATCCGTTTTTTCTTTTTTTCTTTGGGCCAACAAAACATGCACGCACGCACGCACTGGGTGTGTAGTGAGAGCAGGTGACAGTTGGGGTTGCTGGCTGGAGGTGGAGGAAGCGATTCTGCTCGCCATGCTTGCCACCATGCTAGATGAGAGCATAGTGTCATGAGTTCAGTTCTCTTCAGGTTGTCCTTAGTGCAGGGTTTCTCAAAGTGGGTGCCGTGATGCAAGTCCAGGCCGGGTGCTCTAAAACCGACCTATACGGTGTGTTCTTTTTCACAAACAATTAAATTAATAGGGATGCTGGGGTATACGGTTATTTTCAAACTGTCCTAATGTAAAAGGAAATTCTCTCCCATTTACACAGTATGTCACGATCTTCCTCATGACATACTGTGTCTTACAGGGGGAAGATTTGCATATTTATGCAGCCTACTGTAATATGACATTGACGTAATGTTGACTGTAACATAACAATGTCATTCAAGAGTGCCTGAGCCTGGATGAAAACGTTATTTAAAGGGGCACCCTGAGCCAAAAACGGTTTGAGAACTTCTGGAAACATCTCCAAGCCTTTTTCTCATATTATTTAACTGCCAGTAAAAGTATTCTATCCGGAACCATTATTGTAGTCAATTTAGTCGCTATGCCAATTCCCCCCTCACACATTTCTGTGTTGCCACTGCTGGTACCCTACTGGCTCACCTACCAGTGAGGAGCCCCCAATGAGAGGACATAGCGCCTCTGTCCCACTCCTCCCTTTCAACCTTCCCCATGGGCAAGTGCCAGCCTGGCAGAAGTTACTGGAGGCAATTAGAACTTCGCTAAACCCCAACCCAAAATGCGATTGTCCAATGCCTATAATTGTTTAGCAACTGTTGCTATGCAGGACAAGCTTTCTTCACCTCATAGCTGTCAGTGTTATTTTGCATGGCTGTGTTGTTGAACACAATCATACACAGCTTAATGTCAAGAAAGTTACACGACTGACCCACCCAGGTGATGGCAATAATACTAATGACAGGAGTCTTACTGTGCAACATGAAAACTCCTGTCTGTCGTTAAAGTTGATGTTGGATACTGTTTCTCCCTCTGTACCCTATTTCCTCGTATTTCTAGTTTATTTAAATAATGACTAGGCCTACTGCAGGCCTAGTTGACAGAAGACATTTTGGACGGGTTGGGGAGGGACTTAGCGAAGGGCTAATTGCATTTGTATAGAGTATATAGATGCCCCTTGTGTTTGTATAGACGCCGGCCAAACCGGATGCACCACGATGGATTTGAACCCCTGGACTCAGTGGTGGTGGACGGGTACTTTAGTGCTGCGCCACCCGAGTGCCACCATCCAGAACCACTGGAACAACTCAAGCTTTGGCCTTTAGTTTAGTGCAGTGGTTTTCAACCTATTTCACATCAAGGCCCATTTTTTATTCAGCATTTGAGCCACGGATGACCATTAGCCTCTCAGACCCAAAACTAAAGAATATTTTGTTGTCGTTGGATAAGATTTTGTCCACAATTCAATGCTTTTGGCAAACGTTGACCAAAATAACAATTATTTTACATTATTTAATTATGTACACTTCTTGTAAATTAGTTAATGCAGATGTTTAACAATAATGTAACTGTTGAGAGCGTAACATGAAACCAAATGGACCCGTTAGGGTACATTTGGTTTAATTTTACACTCAAGAGTTAAAGATCTATAAGGGTCCATTTGGTTACCAACGTTCCATCATTTAGCTGAGGGGAACCCCCTCAAAGACCACTGGTTGAAAACCACTGGTTTAGTGGAAGAGTGGCAGGTATTGTGAGGTGAACGTGTTAAACATTAACACTTAAGTTGAAACGTGCTGACATGGTGTTGAATATTAACGCAGCACATCCCTTTTTGCTGTCACGGCGGCGCGCCAGGTTCTATTGTCACCGTCAACAATGCTGCTGCTGATTTGTGAGCAGGTGATGTGTCGAAAAAGGGTGAAGGGTTGCATCCTCTTTCAGTTCTTTACGTCATAACACTTTTAATGGTGCTCGTAAATAAAATAAAAGTCTGAAGCAGTGTGGCTTTCTAACTTTTCTATACTATTTAAATAATAGTTTGCACACCTGGACTTGTCTCACGACACAGCAGGGTGCCTCTGCAAGGTTTGGGAACCACTGCTGTAATCCAATATATGGAAAACAAAACGATGGACATTGTTCAGGGGAGATTTGGGCCTCTGTTATCTTTGACCTGAGCCCCCCCCCCCCTCCTCCATTATCTCTCATCGTGTAACCCACTTATTCGATCATTTCCTTCCCTTGTAATAACAGGCATTAAGGCCTGCTCCGAACTGCAGCGTCAACCATTCGCTGAGGGCCGGGGGAAATTGTCAACTAAGCATGACATAGTTCCAATCTACTTGTCCCTCTTGTGTGTGATAAACCCCTGACGGTCCTCCGAGACCAAAGGTGACGCAGCAGTGATTTGGCAGGCTGCTCGCCCGGGGCAAAGTATGCTCTCCAAGTACACAGGCCACTGGGTTCATTGTAGCCTCGGTGTTGACATTAACCGTGCATGTTCTTTGGATTAGAAACAATGGAATGAGCAACATGCAAATACCACAATGTGCAGGTATACTGCATGAGCGACAGAACCGGAATAAATGCGCTGTCTCTTAGTCCGTAGCATGTTTTGTCGTCCGTTTTCAATAAAAACCAACAAAATCTAATCAAATAAACAATATATACAGTGCACGGCGTGCATCACACACACACACACACACGTAAATCCCCCCTATCGGGACCTTGAGTCCGAAATCGTTACTTATCAATATTTTTATAACCATTTCAAAATAGTGAAAACAGCCGATCTATAAGCTCTCAATATGCAATACGTTGAGAGCTTTATAGATCGGCTGTTTTCAGCTCACAGCCTACTGTACAGCAGGGGCTCTCAACGTTTTTGACCCCCCCCCCCCCCCTCCCCACCCCCAATACAAACTGACTGCAAACATAACCTTAATATTACAGTGTACAGTACTGTAGAGCAGTGATTCTCAAACGCGTGTTATTAGATTTATATTACGCAACATTTTGTCCAATTAACATCGCAGACGTTCCTGACCTGGTGGAGCCCCCATGTGCTCCAAGGAGCACTTTTTCTAGTTTATATATTTGCTTCTGGGGAGAAATATGTCTGTGTGCCTTTGGGCGCATGCATCAGTGGTGGGGCTGTGTGTGGTTACGGGGCTGTGTGTGGTTACGGGGCTGACGGGGCTGTGTGGTGGCGGGGGAACACACTGTGCCATCTCAACCATCTGGCCATAGCAGCACGACGCGCCACGGTGGCACCGAGACAGGTAGTGATGTCACCTCCCCACAGGGACGCCCCTGTGTGTGTTCTGTGTTGTCATATCACGTTCCCTCACAGTATTTTTGGTTAGCGGGGGGATGGGATGGGGTGGGGGGGGGGGTGCTAATTACTATAGACCTAAGGGCCAGTTTGAGCAGGACATATCGGGCTTGACACGAAACGGACATAATTTAACCACATGAACCCTCGTGTCCCTGTTCGGGCCATATGTCATCATAACACCGGCAGTGTTGGTCGCCAGTCCTTGGGTCAAAGTACATATACATACTGTACTCTTCATATTATTTGGCCCTCCTCTACACCATATTTCTTCACCGAAAACAGCAGATCTACAGCATAAGCACATGAGCCTGTGGACCAGATTTTGTTGTTTTTGTTGCTGCCAAATGATCGCCTATTTAGCTTAAAGCTGCTATAAACAATTATTTAATGTCACATTTTTAATTACCTTTTTTTTGCAACTCATTTTCACCCAGTGTCAATTATCTAATGTAATCCTGGGCGCTACACTTCAACCTGACAACCTGGGGGGGCAGCAGACTGACCTCATGCTTTCTTCTATGCCAATGCTTCTTTTCACCTGACAGGGGAGAGTTTCCCCGGCCGGACATAGCATGGAAGGAACACGTTATTCCGACCAGTTCCTTTCCCCTCCATCAGGCGCCTCGGCTGGCCAGGGGGAGGTAGTTTAGAGACCAGGATTACTGCATGTTTTTTGTTACAGTTGACACGGGGAGAACATGCAAACTCCACACAGAAAGGCCCTTTCGCCAACTCCGCCTCGGGTATGGACACTGATGACGCGGAGTAGAGAACATGCACTACCGACTGTGCCACCGTGTCACCTACTTTTGACGCTAATGGAATTCAAACCCTGAAAAGTAACAGTTGTGGAGATGTGAGGTTTCCCGACCCGACAGAGACAATCATCAGTGCGCCCCCGGGGGGCACATGCACTTAACCCCCTCCCTTCCCCCCCATCCCTT
Organism: Protomyctophum bolini; assembly: GCF_963924005.1. Lineage (NCBI taxonomy): Eukaryota > Metazoa > Chordata > Actinopteri > Myctophiformes > Myctophidae > Protomyctophum > Protomyctophum bolini. The sequence continues at coordinate 11,104,458 of NC_137884.1, forward strand.
CCCCCCCATCTCGTTGGAGTCAACGAGATGGCGGCTGCGGAGGATTGCCGCTGCGCCGCGCAGCACGGGCAGATGGGAATGCGCTGCGCGGAACTGTGACACAATGCGTGACGCGGGGACTCTTGTTGACAAAAGAACACCCTTGCTCAGCAGTCTTTGCCCGAGCTATAGAGAGATTACAAACAAAAACAGGTCGTTCACATGAGAGCGCCGTACGTTGGCTGCATGCGCGGCAGGCAATACAAGGCTTCCCACGCACTGTCAGCTCGAGACCTCAAATAGACATGATAGGCCTGTCTGTCTGTCTGTCTGTGTCTCTGTCTGGGACCCCAAAGGCTACAAAATAAATCACAACCAGTTAATCGCTTACGCCCTATTTAAGAAATAGAGAAAATAGCTAAATTACAAGTTTGCAGATATGCTATTATCACTACTTCTGTACAGTACATTTCTGGAAAATGTCAGGATTTTTATTTGATTTGTGGGTACAAAAAAGAAATCTGATTTCTGAAAACCTTTTGAACTTCTTTAAAAACTCTTTGGACATTAAAAAAAGTTAAACGGTCCAAAACCTGCTTGTTTAGAAAAGTGTGTGTGTGTGTGTGTGTGTGTGTGTGTGCGTGTGTGTGTGTGTGTGTGTGTGTGTGTGTGTGTGTGTGAGAGCATGTCAAACATAAGCAGTCTCTTTAGATAAGAATGACATTGACACAACACACAGGATGTGGACGAGTCGACTAAAACAACATGAAAACTATTCAAAAGACTGACTAAAACAAAAATTTGCTGTCAAAATCAACACTGGATTACATCAGGGAGGGGTCTATAACGGTTCTCTTTCAGTCCAAGGAGGCCTTGGCTTAGGTTAGAGAGAGATGAAGCAGGTGTAGAGATGTATATTGCTCCCATATGTGTTTTCTATCCCCACAAATAACCAATTTTGAACAATCAGGCTTTCATATCATACCAGGTGCTTTAATAGGAATTGCTCTCAGGAACAGCTCAACTGATTTTGGTATCATCGTGATGTCATCAATGTCACCCTACTTTGTATAATTCCTCCTTCAGTCTTCAGTTCCAAATTTGCATTTCCACAATGTCCACCATTGTTGATTTTCCAAGCTGGCATGGAATGGAAACAAGCCTGGTTTTATCTAGCATTAGTATTATAATGACTCAAATATTAAATAATCTGCATATCAGCACCCCCACCCCCTCAGGACATTGTGGTATTGCAGCTAAAACTGCTTTCAAAGTCCGGAAAGAAATGACAAGGCCTGGTTATATCAGAGTGGTGATTGAGGCTCAAACCATTAGAAATAACTTTGATGGACATTATATGATATTAAAATATTAAAAGCAGTTTTAAAATGCATGTTATTTGCGCTTTAATACAATACAGCTAGTACATCTGTATGGTAGAGTATGGAAGCTTTACTTGTAATAGAGTATAGACTAGACTCTATAGTATAGAGAGTAGAGTAATTAGAGTATTGTCTACTTGTACTTAAGTACCAACATTCTGAGTACTTCTTCCACCACTGCAAAAGAAAATCAGTAATGCCAGGTTGCAGTACAGCTGCACTCATGTTACACACGGCTTATCATCACAGATATTTACATAGAAACATTTACATAAAAGCTGTCGCGGTAGGATGGCAACTGGCAACGTTGCTTGGTTCGGCTGTTTGAATACATTTACATGAACAATGTTGTGTTTCTTGTCATTTTGGGTCTCAGATGATGCCAGTTACCGCCAGTCCCTAGAGCAGACGTGTCCAAACTCCGGCCTGGGGGTCAATCATGGCATGAGGGCAGCGTAGAGTAAGTAAGTAGAGCAAGTGATTTTCATGTATTATTAACCCATGAAGACTTGAGGACACGATTCTACATCCTATCAGTATTCTGAAAAGCAGTGGTGTCGGTGGTGCTCAAACGTTTTCATGTCGACGACATGAGATTGTTTGAAATTATTAGCAAAGATATGAGTGAAACTTTTGCCGTGTCATAATGTATATTCAAAGATTTGCAGATTTTGCACACGTTTTCACGATTTTTAAAAAATGGCGGATCTACAAGCTCACAATGAGCTTGTAGATGTGCTATTTTTCAATAACTAAAGTATAAAAGCATGGTTAAATGTGGTTAAAAGCTAATGTGACATAGATGCGCTAAAATATGGAAGTGTTAAATAGCTCTACAGTCTATAATTATTATTGTTCCGTTGCATGGGTCTCCCTGTCTCTCCCGCTCTTCAGTAAACAGAAAATGCATTTTCAGATTGGGATAGCAATTTGGAAGGCAAGCGATGACCCAAAAATTGACCCAAACCCAAAAATGTGGTCAGATTCTGAGCCGTTCCGACTTTCTTTATTTACTTATTGACCCGATTTGTTCCTAGATCCGATTATTACAGAGATTTTAAAGACCCTGATGAGGAATCCATGATTGTACAATGTACGCCGGTGTTTTCAATTCAAAACAGCCTGGCAGTGGCAGCTGCCTTGCCTTTGCAGTATGGTACGATAAGCATGCATTGCGTAGCTCAACCTTTTTTATTCATTCATTTTTTTGCTGTGCTGCAGTAATCTCATCCTAAACCCAAAACAGGCTAAAACAAGTTAAACAGCACTTCATTGCATTTCTCTTTCACCAGTGCGTCGCGCCTGCACACTAGTACAGGTCTTCACTCTTCACACTCGGTCACACACTAGTACAGGTCTTCATACTCGGTCACACACTAGTACAGGTCTTCACACTCAGTCACACACTAGTACAGGTCTTCTGCACACTCGGTCACACAATAGTACAGGTCTTCATACTCAGTCACACACTAGTACAGGTCTTCTGCACACTCGGTCACACACTAGTACAGGTCTTCATACTCGGTCACACACTAGTACAGGTCTTCTGCACACTCGTCACACAATAGTACAGGTCTTCACACTCGGTCACACACTAGTACAGGTCTTCTGCACACTCGTCACACAATAGTACAGGTCTTCACACTCGGTCACACACTAGTACAGGTCTTCACACTCAGTCACACACTAGTACAGGTCTTCACACTCAGTCACACACTAGTACAGGTCTTCACACTCGGTCACACACTAGTACAGGTCTTCACACTCGGTCACACACTAGTACAGGTCTTCTGCACACTCGGGCACACACTAGTACAGGTCTCTAGAAGGTGACATCATGCTTTTCAACAGTAGTGATTCTCATCATGCCTCAAAAACCATTAGAAGCCACTAGAGGCTGTGTCAACCCTGTAATCCCGTGTGTGTGTGTGTGTGTGTGTGTGTGTGTGTACGTAGGTGTGTGCGTGCGTGTGAGAGAGAGCACGAGCAAACGAGTGAGACTAATCCTAGTGTGTCTGATCGGGTTGGATTTAAATCTGTGTGTGTGTGTGTGCGTGTGCGTGTGTGTGTCACTGACGTCATCACAGTGGTATCATGTGTATATAGTAGCATGCTGTGTGCATGTTTGTCTGTATGTCAGGCAGTCGTTTCTGGTTCAGTGCAACACACACACACAGTTCATCATGCAGGGTTTGGAAGCATAGTGGATTGCAGGGGTTTAGTAGAGTCATTTCGCTAGCCCAATGATCTCCCTGTGTGTGTGTGTGTGTGTGTGTGTGTGTGTGTGTGTGTGTGTGTGTGTGTGTGTGTGTGTGTGTGTGTGCGCACACACGCGTACATGCGTGCGCATTCCCATGCATGCATGCATCGTGTGCTTCAATCATTGTCTTTGTACATGCATGTTCCCGTGTTTTTGTTCGTCGTTCAACCCCCTTTGTCATCTCAGACCCTTTGAATTCTGTCTGTCTGTATGTCTCTCTCTCTCTCTCTCTCTGTATGTCTCTCTCTCTCTGTATGTCATGTTCTTCATCGGCCGTAGAAGGCAGGGCATTAAATGACCTTGCCGCTAACTGGCTGGGTTAGCAGCAGCAGCATCATAGCTGGGATAAATTGGTACAATCCAATGGAAAATTGGACTAGGAAATAGATGTCCCCTCAAAAGCATGCCAATGTCACATAGGAAAGAAAGTGGACATGGAAGAAAAGACAGAACGCAATTGGAGGGTGATATTCCTGTGCTGTGTCCCACAGAAAATACATCAAACAGACGAGATGTGTTTAATTCAGAGGAGGGAGACCTGATGCAGTTTTCTTGAATTAAGATGCTGTGGCCTATATAGAATATTTGTTTTTATTACTACATCAAAAATGAAATGAAAACATTGTGAAAATAGTCCATCTAGATGCTCACAGCAGGCCACAGACATCGCTCAGACGCAGACAATGGTACCTCCTACTGACTGCCAGGTTCAGATTCATTCATTATTTTGCCCCAGCCGAGGTATTTTCAGCCCATGCTTTGTGTTAAGGCCAAAAATTACCCCAGGGGGCCGTGAAACGGAAGTAAAAACAAAACGCCTATGTTTTGTTACAAAATGCCTCATGCAAGAAGTACTCATTTTTTAGAGTCAAGTCAAAGTAGCAATACCACAGCATATAATACCACAGAATATATAATAGCAGTTTATAATACCACAGAGTATAGCAATACCACAGCATATAATACTACAGAATATATAATAGCAGCATATAATACCACAGAGTAGCAATACTCTCATAAGTAAAAGTACTGCTACATTCAACATTTTACTTAAAATACCAAAGTATTGGCATCAAAATATACTTACCGTACCAAACAAATAAAAGTACTCGTGTAGAATGGCCTATTTATATTATGCCAATCATGTTATTGGATTATAGTGATTAGTGGTTTCATTAACCACTAATTAACAAAATCCCAGAGTGTTTCTATTGTGGTATACATTCAGTGAAAGTCGTCGTCATGTTGTACTACAAATGTCACCAAATGACCCTTTTATAACAACTGAGATTATACAAATGGACTGTTGGTTGTATTTGTACAACTGAGACTATACAAATGGACTGTTGGTATTTGTACAACTGAGACTATACAAATGGACTGTTGATTGTATTTGTACAACTGAGACTATACAAATGGACTGTTGGTTGTATTCGTACAACTGAGACTTATATACAAATGGACTGTTGGTTGTATTTGTACAACTGAGATTATACAAATGGACTGTTGGTTGTATTTGTATAACTGAGACTATACAAATGGACTGTTGGTTGTATTTGTACAACTGAGACTATACAAATGGACTGTTGGTTGTATTTGTACAACTGAGACTATACAAATGGACTGTTGGTTGTATTTGTACAACTGAGACTTATATACAAATGGACTGTTGGTTGTATTCGTACAACGGAGACTTATATAAAAATGGACTGTTGGTTGTATTTGTACAACTGAGACTTATATACAAATGGACTGTTGGTTGTATTTGTACAACTGAGACTTATATACAAATGGACTGTTGTATTCGTACAGTCTCAGGTAGCACATTCTCCAAACCATCATACAGTATATCGCACCTCACTCACAGCTGTCGGTTGTAGTGTTGACATTGGCTTGGTAGGTATAAAGAAGTCCCCCGGTACAATGGGGGTCCCCACGGAGGTCGGCCCCGGGGTCCGTTGGTACAGTGGTTTGATGGTCAAAGGAATTGACCATCAAACCACAGTCAGCTCGAGGTCCAGATCTTTCCAATGATTATATGGCATGATATGTTGTTGCCAAGTATTGGATGAGATATTTTGTCTCAAAATAGTGGCTTCAAATAAAACGTTTTGGAATTTTACAATACAAATCTTTAAAGGCCGTTTTCTCTAAATGAGTTCTCCTCATACCTGGAACAAAGAATCTCCACTTCAGTTGCATTCACATACACAAAACTTTCCAGTCTTATTCATGTATATTCTGCAGGATTGTTGATATATCATGCATAGCCTGATTTACATCACATTTTATTCCTACAAACATGGCGAAACATATCGTTATACCTTGAGATATCTAAAATCCCCTGATTTCCTTTGTCTCTAATATGTAAATGTAAATAATGAAACAATAATTTTGAAACTGGCTTTATCCAATCTTCAGATTTATCGCCCCAAAATGTATGCAAATTAGGGGATATAATGCCTCATTTGCATATTTAAACATATTATTTCAGAAAACTTGTAATACAAAGATTCTTAGTCTTTAATGTAAGTAATCAGTTAACTGGAGAAGTTTCATTGTGATAGCTATTAACTTTTGTACCCTATTCACCTGTAGTGTCTCACCTTTTAAAGCTTTTAATGGGTTATTATTATATTGCACCATCATAATGCCTTGTGTCCTACAATGGGGGGGGTGGGGGGTCGGGTCGGGGACCCTGACTTTGTGCTCACCACCCCCCAACACCCCGGTATTGACTTGTTTCTGCCGATGGAGCTAGTGCACAGCATGGAACCAAATGGACCCTTTTTGGATTTTTGGATTTTCTGCATGTGGTTAAGTTGCAGTCGACACATCTGTATGCCTGAGAGATAGAGAGAGAGAGAGAGAGAGAGGGGGGGGGGGGGATGCAATGACATCATGTGTGTGTGTGTGTGTGTCTGTGTCTGTGTGTGTGTGTGTGTGTGTGTGTGTGTGTGTGTGTGTGTGTGTGTGACTGTGTGTGTGTGTGTGTGGTGGGGGAGGGGGTTGAGTGAGCGAATGATGACGTATTGTAATCTGGAATACTGAGCAGCCCAGCTGTGCAGAATCTGGTTAGAGCAATGAGGGCTTAAGTTACGTCACACACACGCACACACATTCGCACACGCGCTCGCACACATGCACCCACACACAGAACTGTCACAAGGGTTTTTTAAAGGTGTGTGTGTGTGTGTGTGTCCTCTGCACCCCCCAATCCCCAAAAAGTACTCAACCCCTGTACTTGAAAGTATAGATACTCCTGGTCAAATATTACTCAACCACGAGTGAAGTTTGCTGAGTCACGTTTTTCTAACTCCAAGTACTGGAGTACTTGCTCTTGAAAATACTCAAGTACTCAGTCAGTAGTACATGATTTGTTTTTAAATATTTGCATAGCGTATATTGTACAATGTTCTGTTTGAAATGTAGTGGAGACTGAATGATTCTAGCAGCAGTCTAGCTTTGGGTCAACTGCTGTTGTTTTTTAAATGCGCTATAAATACATTGTACTTCATACTGTAACCCTGGATTCATTGTAACTGTTATTGAAATGTGCTGTACTTACTCAAGTAAAAATGTATGCCCCCACCCCCGATTGCCCATCAAAGTCCAGTCCAGCCCGACCACGTCAGAAAGCCATATTGGGGGGGGGGGGGGGGCTGTGGCGCTGCTGTGCATGATGGGAGATTTTGACCCCGCGCTCCGGCAGAGGTCGGCCCGCCCGGGGGCTAAAATAGCTCTCTGGGATGGGAGACGGAGCTGGTGTTTTTTGATGTGCCCTGAGCCCGCTGCGCTGCACTGGGCGATGCACCGCCAAAAAAAATCCTGGAGCTGGCACCGCATTGCGAGGGGTGGTGGGGGGTTGGGGGGGGGGTCGCTGCATGCATGGAAAAGACTTATTTACAGCGCCGGGTGACCATATTTGGCAAAGACCCCAGGAAAAGGAAATAAGTCACCTCTCGCTCTCTGTGGTTATTTCTGACCAAACCTACCCCCCCCCAATGCTCCCGTAACCCAGAGCTCTTTTGTACTCCACTCGATAAACATCAAATGGATTTTATTTTTATTTTGGTTTTCTAAGCTCTCTGTGGACACCGGCGACTTTTATGGTGTCCACGCACACCGTCTCCCACGTCTCTCTGTGCAGGGAGATGATTGGATGCTGGCTGAGATGTCTCTCTGTGCAGGGAGATGATTGGATGCTGGCTGAGATGTGATCCATGATATTGGTCCCCTCGTTAAAGATGGATTGCTGTGATTGCTGTAGAATTGGTAATCAAATGGACCCTCTTGAGAGAGTAAAATGAAACCAAATGGACCCGTAACGGTCCATTTGGTTTCATTTTACTCTCTCAAGATTTAAATTATTGTTAAACATCTGCATAACTTATTTCTATTAATTCTGTTAATTAGAATTCTATTAATTCTAGAAGTCTACACAATTAGAGAATGATGAAGAATTGTTATTTTGATCAACATCTGCCTGTTATCTCTCCTATGGTACATGTGCCAACATCAATTCAGCGTGGAATTGTGGACAAAATCTTACCCAATTAACGCCAACAAAATATTCTTTCGTTTTGGCTCTCGGAGGCTAAATCTCATCAAATGGTGGTCCGTCCGTGGCTCAAATGCAGAATAAAATAATAATGGGCCTTGAAATGTAAGGGGTTGAAAGCCACTGGGCCACGTCCAGGCTAGTGTTCCACTCACCAAGATGGTGCCGTACTATGAGTCCAGGCTAGTGTTCCACTCACCAAGATGGTGCCGTACTATGGAGACACGCTTAGAGCCGCTCTAAGTCAACATAAGCATGTGTAAATGTAACTAATTGCACATGCGTGTTCTCGGGGAGACCGTCAGGACCCACCATGTTTATTCATAAGTTGGGCCGGCGCTGAGGCGTGTTCCCCCCTCAGGTGGCCCGCGGAATAAGGTCATCGGCCACGGTTGCGGAATTATTTGTGCGCAACACGTACACCCGACGCCAGTGGTGGGGAAAGTACTCAATATATCAATTACTGCAATGTAGAAATACTCTGTTACAAGTAAAAGTCCGGAATTCAAAATGTACTTGAGTCAAAGTAAATAATGAAATACAACCTACGGAAAAAAATGTGACACTTCTTTTGTTGACAGCATAGTATAACGCTGACGAAGGCTATATGCCGAAACGCGTACGTTGTGCTGTCTGCTCTGCAGCATACTGTGCGAATTATAAAAGAATAAAAAGTGCCTTGCAGATCTACAAGCTCACAATGTGTCACATTGCGATGCATTGTGAGTTTGTAGATCGACTATTTTGACAAAATGTATAGGGCTGAAGTGTTTAATGCATATTTTGTAATAATAATAACAATAATCTACAAAGTAACTAAAGTTTTAAAATCATTGTAGTGCAGTAAAAGTACAATCCTCAGTACCTTCCTCAGTGATGTAGTGGAGTAGAAGTAAAAAATATTGACAATTAGAAACAATCCACCTGAGTTTGATTCCCGCTGGGGACGCTGAGGGCGTGTTCCCTCCTCCTCCGCCCATACCCGAGGCGGGGTTGGCGAAAGGGTCTTTCTGTGTGGAGTTTGCATGTTCTCCCCGTGTCTCCTAGGGTAGGAAATTAGGAATCCTCAAAAAAATCATGCAGTAATCCTGGTCTCTAAACTGCCATCCCTGGCCAGCCGGGGCGCCTGGGAAAGGAACTGCTTGGAATAACGTGTTCCTTCTTCCACGCCATGTCCAGCCAGGAAAACTACCCCCTGTCAGGTGAAAAAAAGCGGCTTGGACGCTCATGCATTGAAGGAAGCATGAGGTCAGTCCATTGCTCTCCCCAGGTTGGCGGAGGGAGTGTAGAGCCCAGGATTACATAGACAATAAGACACTGGGTGACAAAATCGTGGGATAAAAATTATAGGAATAAAACACTTCACTAAAATAAGAAATACCTCAAAATTATACTTAAGTACGGTACTTGAGTATATGTGCTTAGCCCGACACGTTCTTCTGTGCTTCTATTTTTAGAACACATTTGTACATCCTCTGTTGCGTTGCATGTCAGCCTGATTCATCCCCCCAATACACCTTGGGGTCATTTATACAGGCTGACAAACAGCAAGGGAAAGAGCTGGATCATTTGGAACAGGGCCCTGTGATGGATGTCTACCCAGAAACATCCAGGCCACTCTCTGTCTCTCTCTCTCTCTCTCTCTGTGTGTGTCTCTGTGTGTGTGTGTGTGTGTGTGTGTGTGTGTGTGTGTGTGTGTGTCTCTCTCTCTCTCTCTCTCTCTCTCTGTCTCTCACACACATTCCTTTTCTCTCGTCTTGTGACGCTCGTATTATGCAGAGTTCAGTTTTCTTATCTTCCGTTGCCTTTTAAACCCATTAAGGTCTGAGGCCGATTCTACAACTGTCGTCTGACTAGATCAGTAGATTCCAAACGTTTTCATGCATGAATAAAAGCATGGGGCATTCATTGCACTGTACGTGCATGAGTCCAATTTTCGACACGCAGCCATTTCAACATTTCAGATGAAAGCAGTGACGTTTTCTTTTTTAAGAGTAAACGCATTTTGACTGAAGCAACACGGGGCTTCAGTGTTCCCACCGTGGGTCTGGCAGTAATAAGTACACACTCTTCGCCGAGGTACCGCTTGATACGAAAGCACCATTTCTTCTGATCAGCGGGAGGACGACATGACGTGTAATTTCCATGCTTTCTGTGGCGTCTGCGGAAAACGGTTCCTTTCTTGGTGTCCAAGCCTGACAGCAAATCACGAACACACTCCTCATTAAGATATGAGTGTACATACTGTATGTAAGACTTTGGAAGCAGTCTGAACAGGCATTCCTGAAGGAAGATCCATACTTGTAGATCAGGTATTTTCCGTGAGCGACATGGCTTACAGTATACTGTATAAATCAGGCATGCAACACGGGCATGCAGGGGAGAGATACCCACTGAATAATCTACGCCCTCGTCTTTCAGGCCAAGGGCCCCCAAATGGTTAGGTATTTGGCCATGGACCCCCATCTGAAAAGGTTTAGTGTCAGGGACACCTAGAAGAGAACATTTGTGTTTAAGAAAATGCAAACGTATTCAAAGATGTCCATTTTTGATATTTTTCACACAAAACTAGCAGATGTACAAGTTTGCAGCGCGACATTGAGCTTTCCTTGAACATCTGCTATTTTTGAATAGCCATCGTATAAATGGATAAAGTGGTTGCAATCATTGTTATCCTGTATAAACTGGGTCCTCTTTGAGAACCACTATTTGCCATTATTTGACTTTTGACTTCCAAAAAATAGTCATTTCTAAATTGATTAGAGGAAAAGTTCCACTGTTTGACAGAAATGTCGGTGAAAACGTCCAAAAATGTGTCATCGGCCGGGCTCTGCATGGGATAATCATAAGTGACCGTTTCCGTCTGCATTCTGTTCCATTGTACTGTATATATACAGTGTACATTGTGTGTTCATCTGGTCTAGATATGACATGATTGGATGTGATGAACTCTGTTTGCCTGAGCAGACATGCACACATAGGCAGAGTTATCGTCTGCCGTGCTTTGATTAGGATGGATTCTTCGTTGCAGCAAACCAAGCAAACATGTTCTTTTAAGTGATATTTCCATTTTGAACGTGTTTGTGTGTCTGCCTAGCGTTGCGCACGAGCATGTGTATGTGTACTACTGCATAACCGTCTGTCGGGTGGAAACCTCATACTTATGTCAAAAACTGTGTGCTTTTCAAATTGAAAAGCATCAAAAGTAGCTTCTCGCCACGTTTCGAGCTTAAAGATCTACTATTTTTGGATGCTTTTGTGTGAAAAAGTTAAAATATTGGAGACAAGAGGTTTCTGCCCGATATCCTGCACATGCGTGTGCATGCCATGCACCGCTGGTTCTCAATTCTCAAACCATTTTGTTTTGCGTATTTTGTCGCGGAAACCCTGTTTGAAAAGTTTTTGCCCCAGAGACCCCCCAGATTTGTTTCCACAATCTTTCGGGAAAATAGCTGATCTACAAGCTCGCAACACGTCTCATCAGCCAAGTCTAACATGAGTGGTTAAACACCACAGTTAAACACCATGCGTTGTAAGTAAGCTTGCAGATCTGCTATTTTCAAACAAAATAATCTTGGGGGGAAAAAAGCTACATTTAGTATTTTTTTGAAACATTTTAACAACTCAAATCTTGTATTAGATGGGGGCAAATACATAGATTTGGTGGTCCTTGACATGAACATGTTTGAGAGCCGCTGGTTTAAACAATTAGGAAACAAGCCCAAATAAGCAACTACGGTACCCCAAACAAACCGCAACCCGCAACTACCAATATTTACAGGAAACACAAGTGACCCAAATTCTCTTGTAACAAGCAGACATGCGGCGACACTGATTCAAACCCTCTTCATAGCACTTCAACCTCCTCCATGAGCCCTTAAGTGGCTGGCACGATGCCACCCTGATGTCAGTACCAGTCTGGGCTCCGCGCACACCTTTTGTGGCCGCTGCCATCTCCCCGCCGTGCCGAGTGGGCACAGTGCAGGCGGAGCGCAGATAAGTAGGCTGGCATTCAGCCTCAGATGAAGGGGGCATTGTGCCACGTTCACATTGTGCAGTGCCATTATCTGCTATAGCTCCATGCCGGGGAGTACATTCTGATGTACTGGGTTTGTGTTAAGAGGAAGAATACTGAGAGGGGAGTACAATGTGATGTCTCTCTCTTTCTCTAGTCATAACTGCTTCTCCGTCCTCTCACTCTCTGTGTGTGTGTGTGTGTGTGTGTGTGTGTGTGTGTGTGTGTGTGTGCGCGAGTGCATATAAATATACAGTATATATATATGCGCACACACACACACGCACACGCACACGCACACGCACACACACAGCGATGGAAAGAGAGTGAGATAGTGATGGATATTATGTGTAGATAATGGAACAGACAGACAGACAGACCCTTGGTTGATAGAGATGGGAGGGGGTGGGGGGGATGGTGGGAGACGTGAATGGACTATATGTATGCAGAGAATATTTCACGTAGATATCATGTTTCGGTGGGGGGGGGGGGGGTTGTATTGTACAGTATGAATGCAAAACACATTCTTGGCCTCAAATTGTAATGACCACCACAGGTTTAGCCTCGGCTATAACCTGTCCAACATCTTGGAAGGCTAATGCTCTGCCAAGGTACTTAAAATGAGCTGGTGCGTTACCCCAATGATTGTGTCATGGTAATCAATGAATTGGACTCAAAGTGCTTTGTTCTGACATCATCAATGCCATCAGTTAACGTGCATTGTTCCTCGCCACCATGGATCCTGTCCACTGTCCACTGTCCACTGTCCACTGTCAACCTGAAATGTGGAACGCCCTATACCAACAGTCATAAAGACATGCGAAATTGCAAATCCCTTGACTCCTTCAAAACTGCTCTCAAAGGGCACACGGACGGCTGCAATTCGAAACTGGCCCCCTATAAAATTAGTTTTCTTCCCTTTTTACCTCCTGATGATTTCCTGTTTTTAGCTGTATAGAAGAGTATATTTGTACATCTCTAATTGTTATGATGAATTGAACATGGTGGGCCCTATTGTAAACAAGTGTAATACTTTATGGTGTCGTCCACAGTTAACAGTTGTGCTTGAAATGTACTGTAATTCTCCAATCTGTTAATTAATTAATCAAGGCTATGAGTGCGGCCGGGTTCAGAATGCTGTCATTTTAGAAAACAACATCTCTGCATTAGTCATGACAGAAATAATGGAAGTCATCTCATAGACACTCTGGACCACTTCGCCACAACTCTGCTAAAAGGTTGTGTGTGATTGTGTGTACGTCCTTAAGTGTGTGTGTGTGTGTGTGTGTGTGTGTGTGTGCGTGCGTCCTCCTGCGTTACATTTCGATGGCTCATCAGTGCACGCGCTCCATGAATCATTTCACTTTCATTTGACGCACGTCTCTCCTTTCCGCGGCTGCGTTTTCTTGTCTTGCGTTTGTCGTGCGTTGGTTGTAGCCTGAAGGTGTTGTTTCTCTCTCTGGCGTATTTGACAGTGGAAGCACTCATCGACAGATGTGGACAACGTAGGCTACTCAAGTACATGAGTCAAAGTATACAGTATATTCCTGGTCAAATATCACTCAACTACAAGAAGTTGAGTTTCAAAATATGTGATCATTTTAAAAGAACATGCTGTTAAAAAGTAAATTTATTGTTAATGCATTTGCTGTATTAAAATGTTATATTCTGGATATTAAAGAAGAAAGAAATGAATGGCAGATCTACAAGCTAACAATGCATTGTGATGCAACGAGGTGTGAGCTTGTAGATCGGCTATTTTCCTAATGGTTGAAATGAAAGGTTACTTTACCTTTACTGCACCTTCCTAGAAATGTAGTGTAAAGTACGGTAATACAAATGGAACCAAATGGAACCCGTTAGGTCCGTAGCTTAATGCATGTCAAACTGGGGGGGGGGGGGGTCCACGGGCTAATTAGTGTCATTTTGGGGGTCCTTGACATGGAAAAGTTTGGGAACCATTAAAGTACAGTACAGTACAGTACAGTACAGTACAGTACAGTACTCAAAGTAAAGTAAATACACATGGTGTGTCCACTGCTCACCGCCGCTGTCTGTCTGTCCGTCCGTCCATAACTCCCCTCCCAGTGCAACGTCAGCTCTTCCTGCCATTAGCAGGAAGTCTGGACAGAGTGCTTTTAACGCATTCTGACCTGAGATCAGATTAAAAAAATGTCTGTTTGAAAATGACAGTTTTCTGAAAAAGCTATATGTTTCTATGTCCGTCGTTCTTCGATTTTTCAAAAATAGCAGACCTACAAGCTCGTAGCTTGTAGATCTGCTATTTTTAAATAGCTAAAGCATAACGTAATGCCAACACCAAAAGGGGTTCCCACTTCCCACCTAAAATGGGTTAAATGCGGAGAGGAGAGGAGACTGATGGAGAGACAGCCAGGTCAGGTCAGGAGATGTGGCAGCTGGCTGTCACCAACATGACATTGTACTTGACCATTTTCAATGTCACACAAATGACACAAAAAACACACTGTTTTTTTGGCATTGAGCATTGGAACATAAACATGAATATATATTACCTTTCTGCTTGGCTTTCTTGGCTTCGTAAACAACAAATTGCACAGGGAAGATATGACAAAAGAATTACTCTTTTTGATACAGAGACAGTGAGTCATGCATGGCGGCAAGACTAACTTTTCAGGGTAGGAGAAAAACGATGTTTCTTTTAATAAATGAGTTAATAGCACAGGAAGACTGTTCACATACTAGAGAGTCTGAAATACAAGTCAGAGCTGAAATTGACATACTTAAACTAAACATGTTGCTAGGTGTAATGTTAGAAACCACAGAAGTGAACCTTTCAAGCCTGTTTTCTCAACTCGCTGTTTTCTGCAAGACATTATTCTATAAGCCATGTCTCCAAAACTGGTGGGTCAAACTGAACAACCAATATGTCAATTTGAAGCTTCATGCATTCATATGACATGAAGAAAAAAAAACCAGTCACTTATTTGTCATTTAATGACATAAGTAATAACAATAGCCGTTGCATGTGAGATGGTACAAAAAAATGTTTTGTTTTTCAACATGGAAACGATTGACGATTATGCAAAACAATTATTGTGATTATCTCAAATGATTGCGATTAGCCGGCGATTATGTGATAGTTTTAGTAGTCCTGGATAATGGTCCTCATGTCTTGTCAGCGGCCGGTGGTCCCGCATGGCAGTTTGCCTGGCAGCGCTGGAGAGAGTTCTATTGAGATGTTAAGATATCAATACTAATAATAATACTTTTACATCCAATTGTGCTTTTCTCTGTAAGCAAAGTCACAAACAACGGAACTAAAAGAAACAACTTCGTTAAGATAAGTCGTTAAAAAGCTACAATGTAAGCAAACAAAAACACTACAATGAAAAGGCACCAGATCCGAGGGAGCAGGAGGGAGCGTGTTAGTGAAGTACAATCAGGCTATAGGGAGAAAGAAGTATATATAGTCTATGAATGTGCATAGCCATTTACAATGTGGGCATTTATGCAAGGTATAATCACATACATTGATTGCAGAGAGACAGTGTGGTCTGAAAATAGCCGATCAATAAGATCACGACGCAAACGGATGCTGGTGTTTAAGTGGTTAACAGAATAAGGGAGCTAGAATTAAGCTTAATTTCTAATTCACCGCAAGAGACAGCGATATTTCCCCAAATGATTACACTGAAAAGCTGTCCTTTCTTGGCCAGTGACATGGTATGAATTGGGCTTTACCCTCCCATACCTTGTAAGGCAAACAGGAGGACTCAACAGTTATCTGTTAGCCATCGGAATCTGCACCAACCCAAGCTTCTAAATCAATGGGGAGGCGGACATTTTTACGCTCATTTTGTCTAATGCCTCCCTTCCTTAAGTACAGTTCCTACAGTATATCTGGATACCTGGCTGTAACTTTCACTCCGGTACATTTCCAAGACAAATATTGGTCATTTCACAATAACCGACCTTAAAGCTTTTGCTTTTCATGCTAATTTCACTTACAGTATAAATATGTTCATGTATAGCAATGCTTTTGATATTAGGCCTATACATATAAAACAAAATGTACTTTGGGATTTGTATTTTTGAATACCTTTTTAAAAGCATGTAAGGCCTATTTTTTTTAATACCTTGAGGAATCCCGTAAAAGCAATTACTCTGGCACTTATTTTGACTGGGAAACTTTCGCTTAGTAGTGGAGTGAGATTGGACCAGGAGGTTTTACTCATGAGTACTGGGGTTTGACTGCTTTGTCCGCCACGGCCCCCCCCTCCCTCCCTCCCTCCCTCCCTCCTCTGCCTCGGCAGGGGAGCTGTGATGACTCGCAGCGGTAGAGCTTAACTAGACGGCGGGGTGGTGCTGGGTGGGGGTGGGGAGCAGCACGCTCTGCGCCGTGTGCCATGTGTGGACACACTGTGTGGGAGGCGCCGCGGCAGTCCTCTTGCTCGCCTCTTGTTTGTGCTAGCAGGCTAGCTGTGCGCGCACATCGTGTAATTAGCGTAATGAGTTATTTATAGCCGACTGTGGAATTGCCAGCTATATAGCTAGCGCGGCGGCCTCGGGGCTGATTAAGCCACTCGCCAATCAATTATGTATGGACTTCCTGGAGGAGACTCGCTTGTCCTCCCTTTGTATGCGTCGCCATGGCAACACAACAGGAAGCAGACGGCGTGCGGAGAGGAAGTGGCTCCTGTGATAGAATCAATCACTGATGCCATCACTGTGCTACAAGCTTATGGAGCCTAGCTGTCTCCCACTCTCTATGTCTCTCTCTGTGTCTCTCGCTTTCTCTCTCCTTGCACTCTCTCTCTCTCTTACACACACACACACACACACACTCGCGCACACGCACACACACGCATGCATGCATGCACGCATGCACACACACACACAGAGTGCTCTAATCTAAACCATACTTTTATTAGGAGCCTGCCATGAACTCCCTAGACCCAATAAAAGGTGTTTATGTTCTTTATTTGATAGAAAATAATTTAAAGGGATGAAATTAGATTATCTGCAATTGGAGCGATGGATGGATGGTTGGATAGAGGGATGGATGAGTGAACATATCATAAACATGGTACATACCAATCCCTTCAGTTTGGGGCCGCTGGTGGTGATAATAACATTACATTGAAATTAATGAGCTTCTCAGGGCCTCTGAAACCTCTGACTCATGTTGCTTCATTGTTTAGGAGGTCCTAACTCCCAGGAGACTGTTCAAAAGATGCCATTTGTTCAATGGCAGGTCTTTTTTTCCCCTTCTTTTTAAGATGCCGTTGCCTTCAGCCGAAGAGTCTCTCTTGAATCGTTTGAATATTTAATGAGGTAAGATGAACCTTCTATTGATCCCTGGAGGCTAATTCACACGTCATGCTGTATAGCAACAACATGGCATTAAGAATCACACGGTCAATAGGCTCTGGGCACTGCAGCCATATTGGAAAGAAACCTCTTCTTCTTACTACTAGGGATGACTCCATACACCTTCTTACTATAGGGATGACTCCATACACCTTCTTACTACTAGGGATGACTCCATACACCTCCTCCGTTCCCGATCCCATCCCGATACCACCATTTATGCGTTACCGATACCGATACCAGTGTTGATTATACTTGTACATTATTTTAATCCTTACATCACGGCAATCGGTATACACTATACACAAACATTCCTATCCTCCTGGTGGAGACCTGTGCCCTGAGGGGCACTTTTTCTATAGCCTATACTTCCCAATGTGGCTGCTGTTGTAGTACTAACGACATGGTTGACTAAATAATAACTTGGAATTTGGATCCATTGGAATTTGGAACACAGGGTTCTTTGCACATTCGTTCCTTTTCACTCTGGCAATTAACATGTCACATTTTACCACATTGATTAAACATATACAGGAAAACAGTATGATATAGGCCGAACTATAACGTTGCATCCTCGCATCACTGCTGCTTGCTGTTCTTGTGACCGCAACATTCAAACTTTGTACTTTGATGAAAATATAAGATTCCTTTCAAAGGGATTTTGGTCAACTCCAAATATTACAGCCTGGACTGGTGTCACGGCACCCACTTTGAGAAACCTAACTGTTAATGGCCCTTAGTCACTTAATTGAGCCCAGTAGTGTGTGTCCCTATTCGGGAGCAAACATTCAGCAAAAATAGCCGATCTACAAGTTTGCCGTGAGCTTGTGTTCTTTCCGTTGAAGAGATTTGGTCTCATTTTTGATTTCTGCGTTTGCTATTGAAAAATAGCAGATAGCCAAGCTTGAGATTGCACAGCTGCTATTCTTAAATATCTTGAAACTGTGAGAACTACCGATTTAGCAGGCCTCGGGTCTATATGGGTTAATAATAAAGAAGGAGCCGTTTTGTACTGCGATTCATCTGGGTCTGTGTGTCTCTCTCTCTCTCTCTGTGTCTCTTAAGGTGACAGTTGTAATAGTATGTGACAGGCAGATCAGCGAGGCCTCTACACTAACGGGACATAATGATGCAGTGAGACGGAGAACTAGGCAGGCAGGTCCTTTCACCTCAAAGTATATGCAGGAATGAGGAATGAAGTGCTCTCGCTCTCTCTCTCTCTGTCTGTGTGTGTGTGTGTGTGTGTGTGTGTGTGTGTGTGTGTGTGTGTTGCTTGAATCTTTGTGTTAACTTGTACTAAAAAATACACTTGGTACACTTCTCACAGAGTACATTGTGCTTTTTGACTAAATGTGAGTGTAGCCTACATCCGCCACTCTGTGTGACCCGGCTTACATTGAAGAGGTTTGGAGAAATACTACTTGACCTAGTACTGTATAAAGCCCTGGGGGAAATCCCATCATAACGCATAATGCCGATGCTGTCTGTCGGGCAGAAACCTTGTATCTCCAATATTTGAACTGTTTGTTTTTGTTTTGTTTTATTGTAAATGAATGCCCTAGTACTAACTTCATCATACGAGAGTGTCGCACAAAAGCAGTGAATATAGTTCTACAAGCTTCACTGTTTTAATGGTCTCTAAACTACCTCCCCCTGGCCAGCCAGGTCACCTGATGGAGGGGAAAGGAACTGGTCGGAAAAACGTGTTCCTTCAACGCGCTACGTCCGGCCGGGGAAACTCCCCCCTGTCAGGTGAAAAGAAGCAGCTTGGACTCCTCATGCATAGAAGGGGGCATGAGGTCAGTCCGCTGCCCCCCCAGGTTGGCAGAGGACGTGTAGCGCCCAGGATTACATTAGATAATTGGCGCTGGGTGAAAAAATGGGTTACAAAATTGTGGGATAAAACATTTATATATAAAAGAAAACGTTGGCGTGATATTCATTCAACGCCTTGCCCATGACTTAATGCAGTGGTTAGTCTGTAACTCAGAGAGTGTACAAATATAACCAAATGATTTGGTTCCATTTGTACACTCCCAGAGTTAAATTTACATACATTTTACAATATAAATTGGGGTCCCAGAGATAGAAATGCCATTAAATGGGGGGCCGTAGCCTAATTCAGGTCAAACCTGTGGTCCTTGAAATGAAAATGGTTGAAAATCACTGCTAGAACCGTAAAGATCTTCTCTTATGGGGGTCCTTGGCATATATTTTCTAATGGGTGTCCGTGGGCTAATAAGTGTCAATTTGGGGGTCCTTGACATGAAATAGTTTAGGAACCACTGGCTTAATGGCTCTGATTCTCAACAGACTCTGGGCGGGCATCAAACTATACACACACACACACACACACACACATTCACACACACTGCACGCGCACAAGAACGCACGCACGTGCACGTGCACATATACACACACGCACACACACACACACACACACACACACACACACAACCCTTCAGGTAATGGCGAGCTATTAAATCCATCATAAAGTTTCCAAAGCAAGTGTATAATGGGTCCACAATATCTGTGGAGTTATAACTCCAACCATGTCTTGGTCTGTTTCTCATTACCTGGAGGCCTTGTAGGAGCTACCAGTTATGCACACACTCACACACGCACGCACAGCACCTTTGGAGTAGACTATACTTATAGATAATAAAACCTCTACTGAGAGAGAGAGAGAGCACGAGAGAGAGAGAGAGAGAGAGAGAGAGAGAGAGAGAGAGAGAGAGGGACAGACAGACAGACTCCCCCATAGTCTTTCTCAGTTTTGTGTTACAAATTGCCAGTTGTGTGTGTATGTGTGCGTGCTCGTGTGTGTTTGCAGTGTACCCATCTTCCAGTCCTAGTCGCAGGCACTGTAAGGCCCTCACTTCCTGTGAAAAGGCATTCTAATTCAGTCCTGTATTGTCTGTCTGTCTGCCTGCCTGCCTCTCTCTCTCTCTCTCTCTCTCTCTCTCTGTCTCTGTCTGTCTGTCTAATTAAGTATATTATGTTAATAATGATAGTGACAGACCCCCCCCACACACACACACACAGTGCAGTTGTGCTGGAATGTGAGCAGTCATGTCCATCACCGTGGCAACGGCAGGTCTGCCAGTGGAGTTACCCCCCCCCCCCGTATAGTAATGATGTTATCACTGACCTGAGGTCAGATCAGGACACACACACACCCACACACAGACGCACGCACACTCGAGAACGTGTGTACAGTACACCCATGCGCGTGTGTACATCCATGTGTGCATGGATGTATGGATTATTGCCTTGTGCACACCTGCATCCAAACCGGCATGTGCTTTGATTGATTGATGGTTTGGGTAACAGTATATGGCTCGTACAGTCAAAATGTTACGCTGATCTGGTTTCCATTGTGGTTCATTGTACTAAATTAATTAATCAGCACAATACAATATACATAGTACAATATATTAAAACCGGTAAAGCATCTGTCATTTTTTTTATTTTAGCCATATTTTAACCAAAGACAAAGCACAGATGAAAACGAATTGTTAGTTTAGCCATTTGTAACTCAGATATTGTAAGAAACATACAGTATACAGATATCAAAATCGATATTATATACTTATCTTAACTGGATAATCAAGAAGCAAGGTTTTTTATGTTTTTCGTATACATCAATGAATCAACATGAAAGAAGTCAAATAGATTTGTTCCTAATCGACTAAATCAACTGTTTGTGAATCTTTTTGATACAGAGAGTCATGCCGGCAAGACAAACTGTTTTCATAGCACAGGCAGACTCTTCACATACTGTACTAGAGCATGTCTGAAATAAACGGCAGAGCTAAATAGACATGTAAATATGAAACAAATGCTTAATCATGTAGCTAGGTTAGAGTCCACAGAAGTGAACCTTTCAAGCCTGTTTTCTCAACTCGCTGTTTTCTGCAAGACAGTACTCTATAATCATAGCCATATCTCCAAAACTGGTGGGTCAAACAGCCAATATGTCAATTTGAAGCTATGATTCCCTGCTTCCATATGAAAAAAAAAAATCAAAATCCAATGACTCACTGCCTTAATACATTGGTTGTATACAATGGCTGATCATAGTACATTGGTTGTACAATGACTTAGCCTCACTGCCTTAGTGCATTGGTTGTACAATGGCTGATCTACAAGCTTTTGTGTATAGGCTATTTTCACTATATAGATGTTTTGTTTAGATTTTTTCCATCAAAGTTCTTTATACATTTTCAATGACAAAGAACGGAAATGACAAAAAATAATAAGAAATGGATGTTTTTTCTTAATCGTAATAGAGACAATAGGGGAGACGGTGGTGATATTGATTAAAAGTTATATCTCGCTCATATACACTCTGGGAGTTTAACAGTAACAATGAGGTGGTCAAATGTTTGTTCAACTTATCTCATGTACCATAATAGTTCTTGACTTTGGAGGAAGGTGACCAGACTGGAGGGGTATGCGTGCGTGCGTGCGTGCGTGCGTGCGTGCGTGCGTGCGTGGGTGGGTGCATGCATGCATGCATGCATGCATGCATGCATGTGTGCGTGCGTGCGTGCATGCATGTGTGCATGTGTGCGTGCGTGAGTGTCAAGTTGTCCTTTTATATGTTCTCTCCCCCACACATGTAAAGCATCTTTGAGTATACTTATGAAAAGCACTATATAAATCCCAGATATTATTATTTCCTTGACACAAGCACACTGCTTCCTGTGTTGTCATGGCAATGAGCCACACATGGCTTGCTTGTTGCGGCCCTATAAGTGCACAGGGCTGCTGTGCGTGTGTGTATGCTCGCGAGTGTGTGTTTGTGTGCGCGCGTGAGTGTGCATGTGCTGCAGTGATCAGTGATGATCAGGCTGAATTGTCGAGATCCCTTCAACGTCTGGCATTCGGAAATTACGTCATAATGGCAGCCAAGTCTATGGACTTTTAATGTTTGTTTAGAACGAGTGATATTTTGAGGGGCACTAGTCCCTCCTATATGTCCAGCTTTCCGGGTTTATGTAAACACAAACATTGAAGACCAAAGTGAGGACGGAAAAGTTAGGACGCAAATTGTGATTGGCCGGCGTGATTGGGTGGGAGATGTGCCATTGGTTGAGCATTGCATAAATATTGTGCCACGAGGGGCGCTAGCCCCTCCTTTGCCCACCTTTCCGAGTTTGTGTGAATACAAACATTGGCTTGTGATTTTACTCCATAGCGATGATTTGATTGGCTGAGCAAAGTACATAATGTAAGTGAGGGCAGAAAAGTGAAGACGGAAAAGTGAGGACGCAAATTGTAGATTGGTGAGATTGAGATGATGTATGATGATAAGAGCACCTCTCAGTTCACACGGGTATGATTTTTGGGGGTATGATAAGTGCACGTTTTAAATGATACAACTTTAGTATTTTTGAGTTGCATATTCACTTTTGTGAATGTACTCCAGTACCTTAAACCAAGTACAAATTAAACTAAGCAACGTTCAAACAATATTTGACCAAGGAGTATCTATCATTTGACTCAAGTACCGCCGGGGGTGACTTTATCCACCACAGTCACTTTGAAATTAATCAATATTGAGCAACTGCTGCGAGCCAGGGCCAATAACTAAATGTTATCAGAAAATCTAATTTGCAACAAGATCAGACATTTTGAAGCGATTTGTTTGGCCCAGCGATACTGATGTGATGAGGGTCACAAGTGCTTGTTTATAGCGTCTTTTCGCACGGCTCAGCAACAGGAATGATCACATTTCTACCGGTTTGTCTCTTTCTTGGGCAGCAGCGGGGTGTTTGGTTTATTGTGTTGGCCTTGGCCACCCCTGACATCTTTATGCTTAGTCATCAGCAATAAATGTCATGTTTTGTTACGTGTTTGTACACGAGGCAGCCTCGTGTTACTCCCCTTTCTGTCTTGTCCAAGTCGTGGCCTTCGCAAATTGGAAAGGAGAAGATGAAGATAGTCGTACAATACATGCAGGGAATCTCTGGGCAAACGTATGTACGAACGTCTGTAATCCACTTACCGTGAGAACCGTTCCACTCAGCGTGTACACGGACAAACGTGTCCGTGGCAAAGCTCTTATAGGCGTAATACACTGTGGTATGACGAAGCATGCATCAGGCCCTGTGTGAGTCT
Source organism: Protomyctophum bolini (assembly GCF_963924005.1). Taxonomy (NCBI): domain Eukaryota; kingdom Metazoa; phylum Chordata; class Actinopteri; order Myctophiformes; family Myctophidae; genus Protomyctophum; species Protomyctophum bolini. Next base: position 11,128,133 of record NC_137884.1, read on the forward strand.
CCTGTGTGTGTTTATTACCAGGAGCTACGCGCAGGAACGCACAGACAGACACTGATGATATCGTGGAGCATTGGAGCGTGGCCGGTAATTATTTTATTTATCTACCAATTACATATGTAATCGGTTAATGGACGATATACGTACAGTAGCAGAGTGGCTCACAACCTCAGCCTTATGGCTTAAAAAGTCGAATATCTCCCTTTGGTTTAGTGGTGGCTGGATGGTTCGATTCCCGGGTGTTATATAATGTATATATTGCTATATATATAAAAATGTCAGTTAATAAGATTGTTGTGCCACTTTCAAACACATCGAACCTTGCATCACTGTGTGTGTGTGTGTGTGTGTGTGTGTGTGTGTGTGTGTGTGTGTGTGTGTGTGTGTGTGTCAGTACAAGACAGGAAGTGTTGCTATATCACGCGTCTATTTCAGGAGTCTTAATCATGCTCCTCGGCTAAGGAAGGGGATATGAGTCCCCCTCCCCCCAACACACACGTACATGCACGCACGCAGCCACGTACACACACACACACACACACACACACACACACACACAGGTTGTAAGCGTTCTGTGTCTGCTGGAACTCCAGCTGCTTATTATTGCACATGTTGACAGCTATTAATATCTTGAAGGATGAGCGTGCGTGCGTGATGATAATGGCATTAATTTATTGATAGCGTGTTTTGTGCCTGGGGGTACTTCTACAGCCCCCCTGCCCCCCCCCCTGGTCTCGTAACCTCATACCTGGTGGTTTCCAGGGTTCACCTGTGAAGCTTTCCTTTCAGAAGATGTGTGTGTGTGTGTGTGTGTGTGTGTGTGTGTGTGTGTGTGTGTGTGTGTGTGTGTGTGTGTGTGTGTGTGTGTGTGTGTGTGTGTGTGTGTGTGTGTGTGTGTGTGTGTGTGTGTGTGTGTGTGTGTGTGTGTGTGTGTGTGTGTGTGTGTGTGTGTGTGTGTGTGCTTGTAACTCATTTTTAGAGATAATTCGGAGAGCGGTATTTCCGGGTAAAATGTTCTAAAAGTCAATATCATAAGGGTCTGTTCTCCAGGAATAATGTTGTGTAGAATGTTGTCTAGAAACATTAGTGTCCTTGAGCAAGATGCTTGCTCCTGACATGCAGGTTGGTCTCTTGCATGGTTTCCTCCGCCATCGGTGTATGAATGTGTGTGTGTGTGCATGGGAGAATGTGATGCACAATCTATGTAAAGCGCCTTGGATAAAGGCGCTATATAATTGCACCATTAATTTTACCATTGATATTGCACTAAAAAAGAATAAAACTATTTTTTTCCTTGTTTGAGGCAGGTAGGCAGGATTCTGAACCGTCCACGGCACACCTCTGACTCTGAGACACAGACGGAAAAGACCAAAATGGTTTATTATGACCATTACTGAGGATCAATTGTATGAAGCGAAGGTAGAGAATTGGTGAAGTGGTCCTTTAGATATAATGCTCAAAATGTGAGTGTGATGCTCTGCAGCCGTGCGCTATCTAGCCCGGAAATCCATATTTGGTCGCTTGGTGATGTCACGATGATTTGTTCTGATGCTCTTATCCTGCCTGCACTGTGAGGTGGTTCAGATTTCTATCACTCTGGACGCTTCCTCCAAACAAGCACACTGCTTCCTGCGTTGTCATGGCAATACTGCATGCCCAGTGGTGGGAAAAAGTACTCACATTTTGTTTTGTACTTACTGTAAGTAAAAGCATCGATACTGCAATGCAGACATGCTTAGAAGCCCGGAATTCAAAATGTAGGCTACTTGTTTTCTGAAAAACCTATGTTTTTATGTCAGTGTTGCTCAACCTTTTCCATGTCAAGGACCCCTAGAAGTATCAGTATTTTGCCGCGGACCGCCCATCTGAAAATATTTTGTAAGATTTGCGCCACATTTTCACGATTTTTGAAAAATAGCTGATCTACAAGCTCGTAGCGCGCTTGGTTAAGTAAAAGCATCAATACTGCAATGCAGAAATACTTAAAAGTCCGGAATTCAAAATGTACTTGAGTAAAAGTACAAATATAAGGCCATCAAAATGTGCTTAAAGTACCAATAGTATAATGCTTACTCATTGTGCAGCATGCATACACCCATTTCAAGTTGTCACATGTATAAAATATCTTTTGAAAATAGCAGATCTATACAAGCTCACAATGCGTCGAAACGCGAAGGTATACGTCGAGGTACAATGTGTGTTACTATGCCATGTCGAGAAGCAGTTGAGGAGCTAAGCCGTGCTGGCAGGCTGGCTCCTGGCTGGCTCTCCATACAGCTGTAGCAGTAAATAGGTCACTCTGTCGAGATATTTCCCCAATCACATCATGGTGGATTACTAACTGTACCACATGCGACCACACAGACCATCAGGACATTAGATATTTGAAAATTAACCAGAGGGATTTGTTAATAATAAAATGTCTGGCTGGTGGTGCATCTGATGAGAACCACGTAATGAACCAAAACGCTTCTGTTTGGCTCAATAAGCATTATGGTTGATGGTTGGAGTTTGCAAGAATATTCTTCCTTCCATTTTGTTGTCCCCCAATCTAAGGGATACATTTAGAAAAATGTTCAAAGATTAAACCTATAACCTACACTACAGTAACCATATAATCCATATATTCTTTCAGAGCGAACGTTTTTAACTCAAATCTTTGCTCCTGGGGGGTCCCCGGAACAACATATTTTCAGATGGGGTTCCGCAGCCAAATTCAGATAATTGTGGGGCAGGTCCTTGACATGAAAAAGGTTGAGCACCACTGAAAACTGTTAGGATTCAGAAGCCTTTTTTATTTTAGAATAGGCCTCAGGTCTAAAATTTTGGTTAAGCAAAGAATGTGAGTATACGTTTCCCAGCACTGTTGTCCCATCATCAGATCGTCATGGTTTTGCGTACAAATGGTGTGTAAACATAATTTTGCACCTGTCCATGATGGCCAGGTGTAGAAGGGAGTCACCGGAGTTGTCCGGTCCTATCTTCTTCATGCTTCCCATGGGAGCCTATCTTCACGCTTCCCATGGGAGCCTATCTTCACGCTTCCCATGGGAGCCTATCTTCACTCTTCCCATGGGAGCCCTATCTGCATGCTTCCCTGGACCAGATATGGCCGTGCAGGGAGTGCCTTGTTTTGGATTTGTGTTCCCATGATGAGGTATACTGTACTGTACAAGGCTCCATTGTGCCACTTCCATATTCCAATGTATACGCCGATTTTCAACTTGAGCTTGCCTCTTAACGCCGTCCAAATTGCTGATGTCCTCGCAAGTATAGTAATACCGGTGTGTGTGTGTGTGTGTGTGTGCGTGCGTGCGTGCGTGCGAGTGTGCATGCTTATACATGCCTCCATAGCTCCGTAGCAGGCTCCACGTGCCTGTGTGTTGAAGCGCACACATGCACGCACGCACACACACACACAGGCTGTACTCATTTAGGACACTGTTTGGTGTGTGTGTGTGTGTGCGTGTACACTGCATGTTGGACCGCGTCACCAGCAGAAGTGTTGTGGTGACATTGTGTCCGCCGTGGTGTGAACAGCGTTTAAGCCATTTAGACCTGAGGACGATTTTTACAAATGTCTTCTAAATCCTGACAGTTTTCTGAAAAAGCCCCAACATTATGTAATTGGCTGCCGAACCCCATCTGAATATATGTTGTTCCTCCAGGGACCCCCCCCCCCCCCCCAGAAGCAAAGATTTGAGTTATAAACGTTTGCTGTTAAATAACATATATTCAATTACGATTATTCAAAAATAGCAGATCTACAAACACTGAGTGCCGCGCTAAGAGCTTGCAGATCTGCTATTTTCCAATAGCTATAAAGTATAACATAATGCTTAAAACACCAGAAGGGGTTCCCGTCCCGAGCGGGTTAATCTAAAAAGCCGCCGTCCGCCGTGGGCCCAAGGGCACCGCGCGGCTGATGATCGTCGTCCATGATGAGTCATCAATCACTGTCTGCAGTTTAACGTCCAATCACGGGGACCTTGCCGGTGTCACGTCCAATCCAATTGATGGGAGGATGTGTCATCTTCCTGTTTGCTCACCCTGGCGGGGGGGGTGTGGGGGGGTTAGACATTTTTCTCTGTTAACCACTTGAACGCTAGCGCAGTGGCCCTGAAACAGTTTCATTTCAAGGACCCCCATAAGTGTGCACATGGAACCAAATGGACCAGTAAGGGTCCATTCGGGACCCAGAGGGGTCCCCGGACCCCCAAGTGATATTATTTTGTTAAAGTAAGTGTTCAACAGCTCTATTCTGGTAGACTCGTACTCAATCATTGCTATAGAATGTTTGTTCAGTACAGTGTTAAATAGTGTTAATCTGGTGTCCGTGAGGTCAGATGTACAGTTGCTGGCCGGCTCCATACCTTTATATGCAGATCTAGGTGATATTCCATGGGGTTGGATGAGGTCAGTGTTGTGATCTTCATAATGGAGACCACACTGGGCAAGACCTACTCTGAAGATGGTGTCTTTTATGGGGGGGCGAAAGTTGCAGGATTTTTGGCTGAAGTACAGATCAAGGAAATGACATTGACGCTTTACAAATAATTTTACATTCTCCGTGAATGAAACAAATGTTGTCGAAAAAATATCGTATCCCGGGGGCCCGACACTTCCGCCGATACTGTCTCTGCCTTAGGTTGTGTTCAAGGTACAGCAGATGCTCTTATCCAGAGCCACTGCAAGAATAGGCAGCCTGAACCCTATTGCAATTAACCAGGGTAAAACAGACCCATGAGTGCAACCAATACAACGACAGCTATTGTTTTCACACGTTGGCCGTGAGAAGCACTGTGTGAAGTGGAAACCTCGCCGTAGTCTGAAAGGTGATTTTATCAGCTTGATGGTGGTTTTCTCAGCTTGTTAATTTTATGTGTAATAACATCCAAATAAGCAGTTTAAGTATCAGAAGCTGTAATATCAGTATTTCAAATACACATTTTGCAAATGTGTGACCCTGTACTATGTGTGACCCTGTACTATGTGTGACCCTGTACTATGTGTGACCCTGTACTATGTGTGACCCTGTACTATGTGTGACCCTGTACTATGTGTGACCCTGTACTATGTGTGACCCTGTACTATGTGTGACCCTGTACTATGTGTGACCCTGTACTATGTGTGACCCTGTACTATGTGTGACCCTGTACTATGTGTGACCCTGTACTATGTGTGACCCTGTACTATGTGTGACCCTGTACTATGTGTGACCCTGTACTATGTGTGACCCTGTACTATGTGTGACCCTGTACTATGTGTGACCCTGTACTATGTGTGACCCTGTACTATGTGTGACCCTGTACTATGTGTGACCCTGTACTAGCACGATCAAGTCGGAGCATTCCGCGCTTACTTACTTCTACTCCACTACATCTCAGAGGCAAATATTGCACTTTTACTCCTCTACAATGATTTGAAAACTTTAGTTACTATACCGGTAGTTACTTTGTAGATTTTGATTATCTTTACAAAACATACAGTAACCACTTCAGCTCTATATACGGTACAATAGCCGATCTACAAGCGATTGCGATGCATTGTGAGCTTGTAGATATGCTATTTTCAAAAGATACATTCTACTTTTTGATACTTTGAGTACATTTTGAAGCCAATGCTTTTGTACTTTTTTACTCGAGCACATGTTGCAGTATTGATACTTTTACTCAAAGTAAAAACTTTTCTCCACCACTGCGCCAGGGGGGTGGCTCGGTGGCGTCCGGGGACGCGGTGATGGATGAGGACTCCACGCGGCGCTGGCTGTCACCCCCCACACACCTTCCAGTAATGGATTTATAGAAATCATTTTCTTGGCGTGACGCTCGAATGTGCAATCTTGAGGGTGCCACGCGTCTGGATTTGTCTTTTCTTTTTTGTTGCCATATTGCTATCAGTGCGGGAGCCAAGAGATTGAATGGGGGTGCGTGTGTGTGTGTGTGTGTGTGTGTGTGTGTGTGGAAAGGATATCAGGATATTAAATGGAACATAACCACCTTAACGGCTACTAATCACTGGGTGTATTCCTGCACTACATCTGCATCGAGTGACCTCTGTACATAGAAATGTAATATTCTGACTTTCAATTGTACATGCATACAATCATCGTACAATCAATCGTGCCCCCCACGCGTGAGTGCGTGCGTGCGTGTGTGTGTGTGTGTGTGCGTGCATGCATGTGTGCGTCGCTGCATGGCTCTGAGGACACTGGATCCCAATGAGGATTGGATGAAAGTGCTACAGAAATGAGACCATGTATACATTATGCATATGATCATTAATACAAATGGAGAAACATTATGCAAATGCAAATCATGAATACAAATTGATATCACCCCCAGGAACCAAAAAAAATGAGAAGAAGAATAATCAGGTCTCCTTCCAGGTCAAGTAGGTTATTGTGAACCAGCAATGTAGTAATATATATTTTTTCTTTTACGTAAATCGGCCACCTGGTGGCGCTATAAAAGGTATAGTCCAAAGATGGGACTCCCGACCCGTTGTTTGGGAAACCCAGATTTATACAGTACCCTTTATACCATTTTGTACCAGACCACCAGCTGTGCTTCTGTGAGTCATTCACTGAAAAGAGGCAGTCACAGAACGCGCGCGCGTACACACACACACACACACACACACACACGCGCCATCAGGTGTGTGTGACTAACCACGGCTCCGCCAAAACTGATCGAGGATAGAGAGCTTAATAGATCCCCCCCCCCACGTACACACACACACACACACACACAGGCCATTCCATCTCCCATCTGTCATCCTCCGCTTGGCGGAACAGCCGTGTCGCCTGTCAAACACGCTGCTCATTGATTGCTACTGTAAAGGCGGGTCTCCCCCCCCCCCCCCCCCCGCCCCCCACCCCTCCCCCCACAGTGTAGAGTTACAAACGCTCCGCGGCCCACCCATCCGTCGCAGCTGTGTTTTTTTTTGGGTACAGTGCTCTTTTTGTATTGCAGTCAGCTGACTGACCGACTGGCTGACGAGCTGACTCCCACCCTATGGTCTCACCCACCCTGAAAGTACTTCAATGTCCAACACCCCAGGGGGTCTTTGAGGGAGGGAGGGAGAGAGGGGGGAAGCAGAATGACTTAATGTAGCATCAGAATCACTTTAAGCATGCACTTTAACCCTATAATAATGGACCGAACGGGTCCATTTGGTTCCATGTGTATAGGCCTACACTCTCAGATTTAAATGAACAATAATCAATCATTTGGGGGGTCCCTGAGATAGAAATGCCATTAAATGGGGGGTCCGTAGACTATGTCAAACTTGGGGTCCTTCCTCCCTGGCATATCTGCGTACATTTACTTAAGTAGCCTACTGTACTCAAGTACACTTTGAGGTATTTGTACTTTACAATTGAGTATTTCCAATTTGAAATTTCCAATACCTTTTACTTCTACTCCACTACATCTCAGAGCCAACAATTGTACATTCACGCCACTACAATTATTTGAAAACTTTGGAGATTAAAATTTTGATTCGAAAACACATTAACCATTTCAGGCCTATATACATTTCGGCCATTTGAAAATAGCAGATCTACAAGCCCACAATGCTATTTCAAAAGATTTTGTACACACGTTGAACTTGTGAAATGGGACATTCTGCAATATGAGTACTTTTACTTTTAGTACTTTAGGTCGATTTTGATGCTGATACTTTTGTACTTTTACTTGAGTCCATTTTTAATACCGGACTTCTACGTGTATCGGAGTACATCTACTTTGCAGTATTGATACTTTTATTAAGTACAACATATTTGAGTACTTTTTCCACCACTGGGAAGCCGTAGAGGCTGTTTGTAACTGTGAGCGCTATGCTCTGTTGGATAACACTGTAGGGCAGTGCATGGTTATAACACTGTAGGGCTGATATGCCATGCAGCAGTGCATGGTTATAACACTGTAGGGCTGACATGCCATGCAGCAGTGCATGGTTATAACACTGTAGGGCTGATATGCCATGCAGCAGTGCATGGTTATAACACTGTAGGGCTGATATGCCATGCAGCAGTGCATGGTTATAACACTGTAGGGCTGATATGCCATGCAGCAGTGCATGGTTATAACACTGTAGGGCTGATATGCCATGCAGCAGTGCATGGTTATAACACTGTAGGGCTGATATGCCATGCAACAGTGCATGGTTATAACACTGTAGGGCTGATATGCCATGCAGCAGTGCATGGTTATAACACTGTAGGGCTGATATGCCATGCAGCAGTGCATGGTTATAACACTGTAGGGCTGATATGCCATGCAGCAGTGCATGGTTCCCACATTTCTTCATGTCAAGGACCCCTAAATTCACACCAATTAGCCCCGCAGACCCCCATTTGATAGATATGCCAGGGACCCCCCATAAGAGAAGATTTTTTACGGCTCTAGCAGTGATTCTCGTGATTCTGTATCACAAATAGCAGATCTGTAAGCTTGAAAAAAACGTGGCGCGAATAAACACGTTTCAAGCTTGCAATTTATTCAATTTGAATCCTAAAAAGTAAAACAGTTTTGGTTTCCGCCTGACAGACAGACAGACAGACACGATATCTGTGGCAAAACGATATAAAGTATGACTCATGGCTTTAATTTGAGAGGCCTGGTGCCTGTGTGTTGGTGGCTTAAGAAGCTTTACTGCTGGGCATGCATTGTGTTGTGTTGTTTCATTCTCAGCCAGGCTTGCTGGCCGCTGAGTGGAGCGGAGGAGGACGAGGAGGAGGAGGAGGAGGAGGAGGAAGAGGAGGCTTGGGTCTGCAGCCCGCCGTTGTCCTCGGGTTACCCAGCTGCCTCATGCATTATTGCTGCATGCTGCCTTCATCCATTATGGACGACCAGCGGGTACAATGCCACACTCCACCTACTATACCACCACCCACCACCATGCAATACAATAACACACTACTACCACCACCCACCACCATGCAGTACAATAACACACTATACTACTACCACCCACCATGCAATACAATAACACACTATACTACTACCACCTACCACCATGCAGTACAATAACACACTATACTACTACCACCCACCATGCAGTACAATAACACACTATACTACTACCACCCACCACCATGCAGTACAATAACACACTACTACCAGCACCCACCACCATGCAGTACAATAACACACTACTACCACCAGGGGCGTCATTTGGGGCATCGGGCAATGGCAATTGCAACCCCCTTATATGCATCTCGTCGACAGAGTTGTTTTTCACAGATTAATCTGACTTTACTGTGGTTTTATTTTATGCTATGTATTAACCACTTTCAACATGGCATCCCTACTTTGGAAATTATCATCATATAGGCAAACCTTTTCAAACATTTTCTCTTTTTTTCCCTCAAACAAAATGTGTCAATAGTTGATCTATAACGCCTGGCAACGCGTCGAGAGCTTCTAGATCCACTATTTTCTTTATTTTAGACTGGAGCTATGGTAAGTTAACTCTACCCTGCAGCACCACTTCAATGCATTCCATCACTAATGGCTGCAGTTTCCCCCCCATAGTGCATAGAGTCCTAGACTGTAACATTGACCTCTCCCCCTTTCCGTAGCCTTACCAGAGATATGTACTACTCCATGCTAGCGATGCACACTCTGATCTGATGCCTCTGGTCCTCAGTATGGTGGAGCTGCATGTGCATTTGAGTGTAAACAGTAGAAAGTCCTGTTTGCAAAGGTTATAGAACCGAGGCTATGTTGTCCACGTCCGTCATTGCGCATAATGTAATCCTGCATGTAAATAAAGGAGATAACCGTGCAAGGAGATAACGTCGCAAACACTACGACACAGCAGGCAAAATGTTTACCCACCATGTCCACACAGCAACGCAAAGAAATGGCATTCTTAAATATCTTCTCCCTGGCTGGGGTACAGAAATAACAATAATCACACATGTGCAAATGTTGGAGTGTACATGAGGTGATCCTTTTGAAACTTCTCAGGGGGATTTTCAAAGGCAATTTGTGTCTGGTCTGTAGGTCGTTCCACGACCAGGGACCAAAGAAAGAGAGACAGATATAGAGGCAGACGTCACGGGCACACGCAGAGAACAGCCATTCAGCACTGAAAAGCCCCATACGAACATGATGACGGTGTTGATGACGTTACACCTTCATATTTTTAACCCATTTCTGTGTCATTTTAGATTTTGGCTATATTATAGCATATTGATTGGCTATTCAAAAATAGCATATCTATAAGCTTGTACGTCGGTATTGTATATCTGCTATTTTTGAAAATCTTTGAATATATATTATTTTATAACTCATATTTTTACGTGCTTTCCTTGCTTTCCTTTTGAGATGGGGGTCGGGGCAGCCAAATCCAAATATAATTTCGGGGCTCCTTGACTTGACTTGAGCACCACTCATGTAGCTGAAAAAAGTTTTTTCTTCTGGATCAAACTGATCCAGAAGACATTTTTAGAATCGGCCTCAGGTCTTAATGGGCTATGTCCTTTACTCCTTTTTTTTGTCAATTCATCTTGTCTAAATGATTGTTTCTCAAACTCCCGGCGGTCAACCTGCACATCCATCATCCATATAAGTTTATAACTCCAGCAACTTGTCTATTTTAAGGCACCACCTCCTGGAAATGGCATCGCTCCATCGACGACTCCCAGCATCTTGAACCAGTCTTCTGCTCCTAATGACACTGTCGACAGTAACTGTGTACGTACATTTACTCAATTACTGTACATTTTTAATTTTCAAATTTCTATACTCTTAATAGTGCATTAACATCTCAGAGGCAAATATTGTCTTTCACTTCAATATGATTATTTCAAAACTTTAGTTACTTTGTAGATTATTATACAAAACATGCAATGACCACTTTATCCCTATATATACCGTATACTTTGGCTATTTGAAAATAAACAATCTACAAGCTCATGAGCTTGTGGATCTAGTCTACAATTTTCAAAAGATTAATACATGATCACATTCTGCATAATGAGTGTGTTTATTTTTGGTACTTAAAGGGACATTTTGATACCATTTTCCCTGTAAAGCCCTATACACACCGTCTGTGAACGCCGCACGTCAAAACAGCCGCCTCCGTTATTTTCAATGAACCTATCCCACACCGGCGGCGTCCGACGCACGTTCACGGCTCGCCTGACGCTCCGATACGCCACCGTTCTATTTTCCAGGCGTTGCCGCGTCGCTGACTGTGGATGACTTTCAGTATTGATACCAGTACTTATAAACTAATATTGATGACTTCTTCCACCTCTGACTGTGGATGACTCATTTCAGTGTTGATACCAGTAGGCCTACTTATAAACTACTAATATTAATGACTTCTTCCACCACTGACTGTGGATGACTCATTTCAGTGTTGATACCAGTAGGCCTACTTATAAACTAATATTGATGACTTCTTCCACCTCTGACTGTGGATGACTTGCAGCCTCATACCAGGACATTCTCCACAGCTTTTCTTCCTTCCCTTTTATAGGAAAGGAGTGAGTCGCGCGGCATGTGTTCTGGCGAGTGTAGTTTAGCGGCTGCCTCCCCGCGTTTGACAGCCAAGAGGCACTTGTTTGACACTGGGAAGTAAACTGGAAAGAAGCAATGCCTCAATTCCAGCCTGCAGCAAATCAAAAGCCTTGGCCGACGTTTGGACACCGGACCTTTGGCTGGAGCGCCGCTCAGAAACACGAGGCCGGCCCGGCGCGGGGAACGTGATATGTTGTTTCACATAATCTGTGTTTATAGTTCAAGGCCCTATCAGTGATATAAACACCAGCAAAGTGGGTAACCGCTAGAGACCTCACCACCAAATATATAAAAATGAAAATAAATAGCTGTGGAGAAAGTTTTTATTGTCTCTAGACTCTGTAGGTGATTAACTCAGGGGGTCACTTGGAGTCCCAAGGAGTGGCAAATGCTATCAGCATTCACATTTAAAACACCAAAATGGGTTCCCGTCGAAAATGGGTTAAACGATTCATTTATTTTATGCATAATATCTTCTCCGCAGTTTTTGGCAGATTAATCTGATTTCAGAGGGCATTGAGGGCATCTCAATCCTGGCATGATTTCTCCTCTGCAACTGTACATGAATATACCACGTTCAACCCATGATGGCATCACCATACCTTAGCTTTTTTTAAACAAAATCTATTTATAGTTTTCACGTCTGCAACGGACGGCTCTTGGTATAGAAGGACTAATGCTGCGTTTGCACTAGCAACCACAAAAAAAGCTATATACGGGGGCTGATCCCATGTTTGAAACTGGGCTACTGTAGCAGAAACTAGGCTAGCAGACTTTATCTAGGCTATGCAGTGAGTGCCCACTGCCCCAGCTGGGCTACAGTGCCCTGCTCTTTCTAATTAGGCTGACCTCAAAGTGCATCTGTCGGCTTATTTCTGGTAACTGACAGCCGAGGTTGCCAGACGTTTCAGCTCGAGACCCAAAAGAGGAATTTGATGTCTCCCCGCCGCGACCGGGCCCTGTAGATCTGCTATTTCCACCACTTCTTAAAGGACAACCAAGGTTCATGTTTTAGGTTGTTATTAGAGAAACTAAAAGATGAGTGTTAAAAAAAAATTAATTTGCTGCTTTCTTTTGATTTTAGCTGTTTTTGACAGGGGGGCGGGGGCATTCGAGCATGGGGCTAAATATGTATTTCTTTACAAAATTTTATAGCAATTTTTTTATTTTTTTATTTACTATAGTCCTACTAGACCCCAAGAAATAACATCTGGCCACAAAAGATCATGGGATCTACTGAATGTGTCAAACTGACATATTGAGCCTATCACAGTGTGGCTTCCCCCCAGTATAGGCTACCTTCATATTCAGTAGATCCTGTGAACTTTTGTGGCCAGATGTAATTTCTTGGGGTCTAGTAGGACTATAGTAAATAATACAAAAATAAATCGCTATAAAATTATGTAAAAGAATATATATTTAGCCCCATGCTCGAATCCCCCCCCCCCCTGTCAAAAACAGCTAAAATCCCTAAAACGAAAGAAAGAAGCAAATGAAAAAAATGTAACACGCATCTTTTACTTTCTCTAATAACAACCTAAAACATGAACCTTGGTTGAAAAAAACTAAAGTTGTCCTTTAAAGTAGTAGTCAATCCAGATTTGGATTCAGCTCCACACATCCAAGTGGCCTGTACTGGTGGAAGTGGAAAAAGAGAGCATACCTTTTCTGTTTACATAAGACTGCAGGTGAGCCCTGCTGCTGCTGCACTGGCACTTGTGTTTACACCGTTTACACTGGCATGGCTGCTGTCTGCTGTCAAATGAAACCTTTTATCTCCATAATTTAACTATTTGTGGGGTTTTTTGTGGGGTTTTTTTCGTAAATGAATGCCCTACACTGCCTACTTGATCATACTACAGCGTCACTTATTATCTCAAATAATTGCAATTAGGCAATTGTGTAATAATTGTGACAGGCCTAACTGTACGTTATTGTGCCTCCACAAATCTTGTGTCCTCTGTAGAAGGCTATCTCTTTACTGGAGAGGGAAGTCTGGAGCAGCTGGAACTGCCCCCGAGACCCGACTCCAGATAAGCTGTTGAAGATGGACGGAACATCTTAAAAAGAGGTAACAAACACTCACAGGCAAAAATCATCCCAAACAATTGATGACGGGTATCTGTCATATCTGTCAAAAGATATCGTTCAAATAAATGGTCATGACTCATGTCATGCGTATGCTCTTTCGTCAATAAAAACAGAAAAGCAGTCAAGCAGTTTATAGAATATCTAAATGTGAATATTCATTGAACCGAGAAACTCAATATTGTGCCTTGAGGAGCAATTCATTTCATATCGCTGTTTTTTATATATATTTATTTTATATATTTGTTCCTAATTCTTAAAAATGTCCTAGTCTGAGAGTACTATAGTCTGAGAGTGTACAAATGGAACCAAATGGACCCGTCAGGGTCCATTTGGTTCCATTTGCTCTCAGAGTTACAGACCCATAAGGGTCCATTTGGTTCCAAACTATCATTTAGCTGGGGACCCGCTGGAACTCCCTCAAAGACCCCTGGGGGTCCCCGAACCCCACTTTGGGAACCACTGATCTACAGGGCCACCATGTCCTCAGTGTGGCGGTATTTCAGTGAGCCCTGTGTGTGTGTACGTACAGTACGTACGTATGTACGTACGCACGTGTGCAGCTCAAAGGACAATTTTTTTCCCTTCCCCGGCTCAAGAAAACAAAGACCCGTCTGTTTCTATGGTTTCGCACTTACCGGAGATCTGAGTGGAATTTGTACATGGACGAGACTAACGGACGGACTGCATCCTGGCCTGCACCACACTGTATTTACATGGACGAGGCTATAGTGGACGGACTGCATCCTGGCTGCACCACACTGTATTTACATGGACGAGACTAACGGACGGACTGCATCCTGGCCTGGCTGCACCACACTGTATTTACATGGACGAGGCTATAGTGGACGGACTGCATCCTGGCCTGCACCACACTGTATTTACATGGACGAGGCTAGTGGACGGACTGCATCCTGGCCTGGCTGCACCACACTGTATTTACATGGACGAGGCTATAGTGGACGGACTGCACCCTGGCCTGCACCACACTGCATTTTAAGTAACAAAGGACAAGACCCACCAGTGAATAACCAAACTTCATCTGCCCTGTTTCTCAATTGCACAGAGTCTGTTGTTTCACTTGGTTTTCATATGGGATCCCTGGGCGAAATGAACACACACGTGCGCGCGCAACAAACAAAACAGGAAGTCCACCACCAAACCTCACATTGACCCTTCGGGTGACATTCTGACCCAGAAGAGTCCTTCATGTAACATATTGTACTGTACTCTACATTCACGTAAAGGTAGACTGTAGAGGCCAAAACATCAGCATGTTTTGTTTTTTTTTCTTTTATGGCCAAAATAAATCGGTCAAAGGGAGGAGGCACTGTCCCCCGAAATGTCCTCGTTCTTAACCACTTTCACACCTGGCGTCCCGTTTTGAGACAACATGGATGAAAACATGAGAAGAATGCTGAACACATTTTCAAGCATTACACAAATGTTCTGTGCGACGCTGTAGTATTACTATGGTCCGGGCGATAATTACGGGTGGGAAAAAAAACCCACAAAAAATGTAGAATAATAATATGGAGATAGCCGATAGGAGGTTTCTGCCCGACAGCAACGATATAAAGTGTAATTGTTACAATAGACTTTTACATGTTTTCTTCAAGTTTCCATTAACTGTTGTCTGTTTGACACGAGTGGAGAGGGAAGGAGGGGTGAGTCCAGTCCATGTACAGTGTTGGCATTCTCCCATATTACTGGCATTCTCCCAATTACCCCTTTCCCTAAGGAGGGCAGAATCTGTCGAGACATTCAAAAAGCTGCTAAAACCCCATTTGTTTCGTAAGCACTTTTGTTTGTAATACTGTCTATATGGTACTGCATGTTTAAATATTGTATTACTACTCTGTCATTGTGTTTTATTGTTGATCTATATGTTGCTCTTGTTTTATTTCATTTTATTTATTGTACAGCACCCTGTGACATTTGTTTTGAAAGGCGCTTCATAAATACAATTTACCTTACCTTACCATACCAAGACTTCTTGGTTTTGTCAAAGAGGCTAATTGAAAAGCAGAGAGAGAGAGAGAGAGAGAACTTTCATATCTGTTGGGTGAAGTACAACAATGTGCAAATACAGCAGCGAGATTTGTGAGCTGCTGTGACAGGAGAAGGATGTCAAATGGAATACAAGCACCTTAAGGAATACAAATCATTTTGTATGCATTATACCCCACCCCCCTGAATTGAGAGAGAGAGAGAGAGAGACTTGTGCAGGGTAACTGTATCCATGAGAAGGTGAAACACACACCTCAGGTTTGTGTCACTGGGTTGGTTCAGTGCAGTAACCGCGGCCAGGTCTTGTAGTTCAGTGGTTCCCAAAGTGGGGTCCGGGGACCCCCAGGGGTCCTTGCGGGAGTTCCAGGGGGTCCCCAGCTACATGATAGTTTGGAACCACATTGACCCTTATGGGTCTGTAACTCTGAGAGTAACGGGTCCATTTGGTTCCATTTGTACACTCAGAGTTAAATTAACTTTGATTTTACAATGTATATTGGGTCCCAGAGATAGAAATCCCGTAGACTAATTAATGTCAAACTGGGGGTCCTTGAAATGCAAATGGTTGAAAATCACTGCTACTGTAGAACCGTAAAAATCTTCTCTTATGGGGGTCCTTGGCATATCTTTTCAAATGGGGGTCCGTGGGCTAATAAGTGACATGAACAAAGTTTGGGAATGTAGTTTATCAAGAGAACACAAGGGGAAAAAAGAAGGGCATGGAATGGATTGACGAAAATCAATCAATCCCAGAAATAGCCTCCTTAGTTATGAGTCAAATGATTTTCTATATTAACCACTTTCAACCTGGTATCCATATTTTGTGCTTACCTTAGGCGATTTTCTATTTTTCTCCCTAGCTCCGTTTTTATTTTTCTTTCTTTTCTTTTCATGTATATTATTTATGTATATTAATATATATTACGTTAGGATATCTCCATTATCGGATATGTTCTAAAAAGCGTGGAAGCATATTTTTACATTTTAGCTGGCCTGCATGGTTTAAACCAACAAATCCATCCGAGCTCCCTTCTTTTCATTTCCCTGCTGTGTGTGAATTCATCCACGCTGGGCTGCTGAGCTAACACGCTCACCATGTCAACCTGTCACACTGACGATCACCTCAGTGCTGGTTTTATTACTTAAGTCAAAGTATCAATACTGCAATGTGCAATATTTTCATGTCAAGGACCCCCAAATTGACACGAATTAGCCCGCGGACCCCCATTTGAAAACATATGCCAAGGACCCTCCATAAGAGAAGATTTGTATGGCTCTAGCAGTGCTTTTCAAGCATTTGATTGTAAAATCAAAGTTAATTTAACTCTGTACTCAAATGGATCCAAATGGACCCGTTTACAGTAACCACTGCTCAGCCTTGACCATTCAGACGGACACTTAACCTGCACCTTCAACCGGGGCCTCCCATATGTTATGAGTGTTGACATACATGTCATGTCATTATAGCCAATTATTTTCAACCATTCTTTTTAATTTCTCAATTTCTTTCTTTATTATACTGTACAAAATAATACTCTATTGATTCAGGATGATTGGTTTAACCCCCCCCCCCCTCTCTCTCTCGATCTCTCTCTGTCTCAATGAAGAGGAAAGGTGTCAGCAGTACAGTATATGAAGAAGGCTTTGCCTACCTCCTCCTCCTCACTGGCAGGCGAGTTAGTAAGACAATGCACAACAGCGGTGACAATACAGAAATGTGTGTGGGGAGGAATCAATTGGCATAATGGAGAAGTGATATCATTATCTCCGATACATTGTAGACATGAGGTTTCTGCGTGGCAATGCATGTGTCGGGGGAGGGGTGGTTTATTGGGCCGCTGGGCTCCATGGCCAAGTGCAGAACTAAACATGGAGAAAACCATGTGTAAATTGCTCACCGTTAACCACTAATTTACCAAAAATCATCTTTGCCAACAATGCTTGGCAGCAGCCTTTTTAAATGTGTTACCCTTTGTATCTTTGATGTTTTCATTCGCCTAGCACTATATCAAGTCCACCCCATAGCTTTGTTTTCAGATCAGAGTACTTCCTCCCCCACATGGCAGGTGGTTTTCTCCGCTGCGTTCCAAAATTGATTCAAGACTATTTAGGTAGCCTACATTTTATGACATGTAAGTGTTCACTGGCCTGAATGAAGTACACTTTCCAGCTACGGCGCGAGCGAGCAGGCGGAGTCAAATGTAAACACGGAGGATATCGACGGAAAACAGAACCGTGGAAAACATGTACGGCCAGCACCCCACCACCGCTACACTGTAAAATCAACACTCAGTATTTTACAGTGCACTTCTGCCACCACCACCACCACCACCACTTGCGCATGCACACACACACACACACACACACACACACACACACACACACACACACACACACACACACACACACACACACACGTACCTTTGTATTACTATATATTATTGTGAGGACCTCAACATTTAAGGACGGTGATTTTTATGAGTGTTCTAAAGCTGAAAGAAAAACAGTAGAATTACAAGCTCACATCGCATCGTGTTGTGACGCATTGTGAGCTTGTATATCGGCTATTTTCAAGTATATGTCAATACAATGTTCAGAGGTTTTTTTCTTTTTTACTTTAGCTGAATATTTCCAACTTTCAATACTGTTACTTCTACTCTCTAAGGATTCAGGAACATATTTCACTCCACTATTATTTGAAGACTTTAGTTATACTAGTTATTATCATTTAGATTTAGATTTGTATTACTAAATATACATTAACCACAAGTCCTATATTTCGGCTATTTGAAAATAGCCACTCTACAAACACACACACACACACACACACACACACACACACACACACACACACACACACACACAGACTGTGTCACACACACACACACACACACACACACACACACACACACACACACACACACGGTTAAACATGTGTATATATATTCCACCCAGTCTGTTTTCCTCCTCACTCTCTCACACCCACACTTTGGGGCTGGGTGGGTCGCTAGCTGTCCTGACAGCGTCTAACCCACAGTGGGCACTTGAGGTGAATTATTGTTTGTGAGTGGAAACTTGGCCATGATAATCTCAGTGCTGCTGCTGCTGGCTCAGGACTGAAGAGAGACCACTGTCTACCTCCACACGCACGCGCACGCACTAACATCCAAACACACACACACACACACACACACACACACATTCGCAGAGTCACACACGCACACGCGGAGTCACACACGCAGTCTTTGTCTCATCGTCTATTTCCAGTTCACACACTTTTGCTGACTCCTGACCAATTACAATAACTCCTTGTCTGCAACCCCCCCCCCTCTCTCTCTCTCCCTCCCTCTCTAGCTCTTTCCGCCTCTCCCTTCCCAACAACTCTGGCCTTCATCCTGTGGTGTGTTCAGCTCTCTGTGGCTCTCTCTCTCTCTCTCTCTCTCTCTCTCTCTCTCTCTCTCTCTCTCTCTCTCTCTCTCTCTCTCTCTCTTTGGTGTTACATGCACTCTCTCTCTCTCATCAGTACCTGCAGTAAATTCCAGCAGGCGTTGGAAACACTAACAGTCAGTCTCACAGGACGGCAGTGGGCAACCCCTCCCCACCACCTCTCTGTCTCTCTCTCTCTCTCTCTGTGTGTCTCTCATTCTCTCTCTGCCTTTCAACACTCTTTCGTGGCCAAGGACCCCGACATTGATATGTATATTTTGCTATTGGGCCACGGACACCATCTGAAAATGTTTCGTGCCAGGGAGGCAGAGAAGATTTATGTCAAAAAAATTGTCCAAACATTTGCAAGATTTTTCAAAACACACCAGAGTGTTCCAGACTTCCCTCTCCAGAGCAACATTAGTGACTTCCTCCTGGGGGATCCCGAGACGTTCCAAGGCCAGTGAGCCATGTGTTTCCTCCAACTGCGCCTTGGTCTCTTCCCAGTAGGACGTGCCTCGAGGACCTCCCTAGGGAGACGCCCGAGAGGCATCCTAACCAGATGCCCGGCTCCTTTCCAGGCGAAGATGCAGCGACTCTACTCCGAGTCTCTCTCGTGTGACTGAACTTCTCACCCTATCTCTGCCTCTTGTATTCGCGACCTTATTCTTTCGGTCATGACCCACACTTCATGACCATAGGTAGGAGTAGGAACGAAGATAGGAACTAATATCCACGCAGTGATATTAATATCGCTACGCGAGGCTATACCACCACTGTACAGGACACACTGCAACAACTCCAGGCAGGTGTCAGCCACAGTACGCTCAAGGACAGCTTTTTGGGCCCTGATGGCTTGTTGCATCATGGGAGAGGTGTGTGTGTGTGTGTGTGTGTGTGTGTGGGGGGGGATTAGTCGTTTCAAGCCCACAGTTGACTGGTAAGGAGTAGCTTAGTCGCTCTACTGCTAGTGGGACTTTTAGACTGTCTTGTTTCTAACAATTGACCTTCTCACTGCTTTGGGGGGGATTTACAGACAAGGTCACCACTCCAACGTGTTTGTGTGCGTGTGTGTGTGTGTGTGTGTGTGTGTGTAGTCGTGTGTACACACACACACACACACACACACACACACACACACACACACACAAGTGTTTGCATGTGTACATGTGTATTCAGGACAATAGTCTTCCTCTGGCATCAAATGTAGGAGTTCTATTTCTGTCAGTGCAAACAGGTGGTGGCATTTCCACAAGTGTAGTTCAAATGTACCGTGTTGTAGTAGGCAAAACGGAATGCATCTATCAAAAGGATAGAGTTTAAGCGCTTAAACCCTAAATAAATACTTAGTTCACCGGGGGGTCCCCCCCTGGGATCTATAATATTGATTTGACCCTTCATTCCCTGTACACCATTGCTTCTCAAAGTGGGGTACGGAGACCCCCAGGGGTCCTTGGGGGAAGAGGCGGGGATTCTAGGGACTCCCCAGCTATAAGTACTTTATCACAACGTCATGCTAAACAATTTATACATTGGCTATTCAAAAATAGCAGATGTACAAGCTCACATGCGTGTCTTTTTTCTGTTCTCGTCTGGGGGTCCCGACTCCCTGGTATGCACAACACATTTGTGACGGGGGTCCGCAGCCAAACGCGTATCATTTCGGGGGTCCTTGACATGAAAGAGTTTGAGAACTTCTGATCAAGTCTCTGTCGAAAACGAACGATGTACAAGCTCAGGTGTCTGTGTCTTTGTCAAATCGTCTTGCCCCTGTCAGCTGTGTGTGTGTGTGTGTGTGTGTGTGTGCGTGTGTGTGTGTGTGTGTGTGTGTGCGTGTGCGTGTGCGTGTAATTGGGGCTCATTCGGCACTCTAACCAATGTTTGCACTGTGGAGGATGGCGGGGAAAATGTGATTATAGTGATCACACTAATGACACGTTTGATGGGATGAGAGTTTGTCATTAGGATGTGAAGCACTCATCAATTCTAATAAACCCATACAGACACTCGTAACTAAGTACTTTTCCTTGAGTACTGTACTGTATTTACTTTTCGGATCTGTACTTCAGATTCTGTAATTATTATTTGTATTTTGGGATACTTTCTATCCACTTCATGTCGAAGACGAATATTGTGCTTTAGACTCCACTATGTGTCTAGGAAGTGAGGGGGTGGTACAGGATGAATTAATTTAAAGCAGAACTATGTAACTTTTTTAATTCATAAAATGTAATGGAATAAAATGCCCAATCTGTATGGCAGAGTATGTTGATACAATATAAACTCATGCAATTGGGGTGGTTGTATTTGGTCTCCCTGGTCTTCTATTGAGACATTTAGATTTGTGTCAAGGTCATGTCTCACCTACGTATAGACACAGGATCTGACACAGATTCAATTTCTCCCCTGAACAAGCAGACAGGCTCTCAACAGTACAGTAAGTTATGCTAAAGGCCCGGGCGGCTGGCGTATAGTGATCAGGCCACCTGAGGAGACTTGGCTCAGATCATCTGAACCCATTTGATTTGGCTTAGGGTCCCGTTGCTGTTTCATTCCCTGAAAATGGACGGTTAAAACAATTGTTGCTGCTTACCCTTTTCTTAAAGTTGAACTTATAATGTAGCACGACAACATTACACTGGCTCTGTCAGCTCGGCTGCACTGGTGACTCACACGGAATACGG
Organism: Protomyctophum bolini; assembly: GCF_963924005.1. Lineage (NCBI taxonomy): Eukaryota > Metazoa > Chordata > Actinopteri > Myctophiformes > Myctophidae > Protomyctophum > Protomyctophum bolini. The sequence goes on from NC_137884.1 coordinate 11,149,875, forward strand.
TCCGTGTGGAAAGAAACACATACCAAACATAACAATCCTATTGTTACATCCTTTTATTTTCTGGAAGGCTATGGCCTTTAAAACGGCCATAGACGCTTTTCCAACTGTGATGACCTCATCACATTTGTGATGACAGCTATGGCCGTTTTTAGCCCAAGGAATGTTTTTCGTTCAAAACAAATGCCTGCAAAGGATTCAGAATCATGAAAAAACAATTTCTGTGGAAAAATAACAAATGTTTCTCACCAAAATATTACCCAAAGACAAATATTACTTAACCAATATTTCTCAGGTACAAAATCACTTGTTTTTCTCAAATTTGTGTCAGGTGCAATATTACACAATGTCCCTTTTTTCCTTTCCTTTTTTTTCGGTCACATGCCCTTGCTGACGTGGACTCCAGGCAGGGTTCGAACCTACAACCTTCAGCATGAAAGGAACATACTGTAGTCTAACCGCTTCACTAGTTTTTCCATAAACTGTTTCATGTTGTTGCCGTCTTCACAACATGGCATATTTCTCTGATACGAGGATGTATGGCTGCTGGAGTTGGTTTCGACGGCCACTCAGGCGAGCTCCCACGCCACAAACATGTCCTCTTTTCTCCAAAACATGTAACAATAGTTTCTTTTCTTCCTCTTCAAAGGAGGAAGTCCCCCCACCCCCACGACCCCATGCACACACACACACACACACACACACACACACACACGCACACACACACACACACACGTCTGAGCCAATAATGTGCTGAGCCAGTGGAAAAACCTTGGTCCGTCCTTTCATAAGACAACAAAGTAGCGTAGAAAGAAAGATTTCCTGAGCGAAGGAAGAAATATTAATACTAAATGTCCACAATGTCCTATAACTGATATGAGCCCGGCCCCTTCTTGTGTAAGCGGCCTCTAAACCAGCAACTTTCCTTCTTGCTTAACATTGCTCAAGGGTCACATGACGTGACCATTCCATGGGCATTTAGATCAGGTCATGTGATCAGAACATTTTTGGTTTTGGAAGAATGGTCTGATCATGTGTCTATGGTTTGTGATGTTTTTTTTTTTAATGTTTCCATTCAGTGGCAGGGTTTCCATTGTTCACTGTTGCTTGTGTAAATGGCCCTAATCAGGCCACAGCACCGGTCTATATCTCAGAATGTGATAAGATGTGGCTATATGTCGTTGCCTTCATGGCGTTAGAAACAGTGGTCACGTTCACACACACACTTGCTAGACACTGCAAGCTCAACCTATAATTATTTGTCAAGCTATCTCCTTGCAGAGTGTCTAGCGATCGGCCCCCAGTAATTAGAGTTCTATGTTGGGATGAACACGCACGCACATGTGCACGGCCACAAGTGCCACGCACACACACACACACACAACCCCTACTCTAACTGTATGAAACTTCAGTAAAATCAAACACCCATCTCGTCCTCCTTTGACAATGGTCTTGATGTAGGTCACATTTTGGGACAACTTTTCAGCTTAAATGCGGCCTATGACAGCCTTGTCAAGAACACACACACACACACACACACACACACACACACACACACACACACACACACACACACACACACACACACAGAAATGCACCTATCTTGTATTTGCCAGATTTTGTTCTAAATTGTCTTTACTATGACAACTGTTTATATACAGTACAATATGTGCGTGCATAACGTGTGCTGCGTAACGTGCGTGCGTGTGTGTGTTTTTAACACAGAAGTTCCCTTAAACTAAGGGAAACTTCCTCTTTCTGGGTGGCTTTCACCGTGGTGGAGAGGTAATGCTCAGTCAGACAGCAGAACCAACACCGTGGTGGAGAGGTAATGCTCAGTCAGACAGCAGAACCAACACCGTGGTGGAGAGGTAATGCTCAGTCAGACAGACAGCAGAACCAACACAGTGGTGGAGAGGTAATGCTCAGTCAGACAGCAGAACCAACACAGTGGTGGAGAGGTAATGCTCAGTCAGACAGCAGAACCAACACCGTGGTGGAGAGGTAATGCTCAGTCAGACAGACAGCAGAACCAACACAGTGGTGGAGAGGTAATGCTCAGTCAGACAGACAGCAGAACCAACACAGTGGTGGAGAGGTAATGCTCAGTCAGACAGACAGCAGAACCAACACTGTGGTGGAGAGGTAATGCTCAGTCAGACAGACAGCAGAACCAACACTGTGGTGGAGAGGTAATGTTCAGTCAGTCAGACAGCAGAACCAACACAGTGGTGGAGAGGTAATGCTCAGTCAGACAGACAGCAGAACCAACACAGTGGTGGAGAGGTAATGCTCAGTCAGACAGACAGCAGAACCAACACTGTGGTGGAGAGGTAATGCTCAGTCAGACAGACAGCAGAACCAACACAGTGGTGGAGAGGTAATGCTCAGTCAGACAGCAGAACCAACACAGTGGTGGAGAGGTAATGCTCAGTCAGACAGACAGCAGAACCAACACAGTGGTGGAGAGGTAATGATCAGTCAGACAGCAGAACCAACACAGTGGTGGAGAGGTAATGCTCAGTCAGACAGACAGCAGAACCAACACAGTGGTGGAGAGGTAATGATCAGTCAGACAGCAGAACCAACACAGTGGTGGAGAGGTAATGATCAGTCAGACAGCAGAACCAACACTGTGGTGGAGAGGTAATGCTCAGTCAGACAGACAGCAGAACCAACACAGTGGTGGAGAGGTAATGTTCAGTCAGACAGCAGAACCAACACAGTGGTGGAGAGGTAATGCTCAGTCAGACAGCAGAACCAACACAGTGGTGGAGAGGTAATGCTCAGTCAGTCAGACAGCAGAACCAACACAGTGGTGGAGAGGTAATGCTCAGTCAGTCAGACAGCAGAACCAACACAGTGGTGGAGAGGTAATGATCAGTCAGACAGCAGAACCAACACAGTGGTGGAGAGGTAATGATCAGTCAGACAGCAGAACCAACACAGTGGTGGAGAGGTAATGCTCAGTCAGACAGACAGCAGAACCAACACAGTGGTGGAGAGGTAATGCTCAGTCAGACAGACAGCAGAACCAACACAGTGGTGGAGAGGTAATGCTCAGTCAGACAGCAGAACCAACACAGTGGTGGAGAGGTAATGCTCAGTCAGACAGCAGAACCAACACAGTGGTGGAGAGGTAATGTTCAGTCAGACAGCAGAACCAACACAGTGGTGGAGAGGTAATGCTCAGTCAGACAGCAGAACCAACACAGTGGTGGAGAGGTAATGATCAGTCAGTCAGACAGCAGAACCAACACCGTGGTGGAGAGGTAATGTTCAGTCAGACAGACAGCAGAACCAACACAGTGTATTGGAACCGCAGGTTCCAATGAGGTAATGATCAGTCAAACAGCAGAACCAACACAATGTATTGGAGAGGTAATGCTCAGTCAGACAGCAGAACACAATGTGCGTACACAAAGACTAATGCCACTTGACATTTGCTGTAGTTCACAAGATGCTCGGGAGCATATGGCCCTGTTTCCACTGAGTAGCTGAGTCAACTGCAACACTTCAGAAAACAGCTCCGGGGGAAAATCATTGCTGCTTTCTCCCATGTCACAACTCCCACCCAAAACCAACCATGTCACGATTTTCCAAAGATGATGAATAATACTTTTGGCAAGACGTTATATTAAAACAGTAATATCAGAATGTTGACCATGCTTCGCCTCCCCAGCCCACCCAGAAATCCATGTCAATGTGTCCCCGAGGAAGACACTTGACCCCTAATTGCCTGCCCCTGTGTGATTAAGCACAGCCGAGCGGAGTCCCTCAGGGCGCTCTACTGACGTCTATTCTGTTGTCTGTTATTGTGTGGGGAAAGCTTTCTCTGAAATATATATTTCCCCACAATCCAGATGCTGGGGTGTTGTTGTTTTGAGCTTGTAAATCTGCTATTTTCACTGAATGTTCACCGCCAAATAGGGACGCTAGAGAGCTGCGGTTAAGCCCTATTTTAAAAGATTGTATTTCCCAGTTGAAAGTAAGTAAGTAACCTTGCCGAGCCATGAGGCCCATAGGGCAGCTAGGAGCCTATCTCCTGTTTCTGTAGCGTGAGGCAGCTTGATGTACAAGTACACCCCCTGGACATGACTAGTATGTCGCAGGGACTTACCCCCAATCCAACCCTTGATGCTGAGTGTCAAGCAGGGAGGCATTGGGTCCCATTTTTTGAGTCTTTGGTATGACCCGGCCGGGGATTGGACCCCGACCTCCCAGTCTCAGGGTGGACACTCTAACCACAAGGCCACTGAGCTGGTTGAAAGTGGTTCATGTAAAATACTGCAGTGCATACGCATTGTATTGATCGCAAAGTGTTGATATTTGCTTTATCCGGTGTGTTCATCATATCCTGATATTTGTTCTACTATGTGCTCTATCTCCACTAACAGACAGAAATGTGTGGCTTTGTTTGTGTCTGACGCAGCCGGTATGAGAGGCTTCACCAATGCACCCTTACAACGACCGTGGCGTCATTAATGAATTGTCTCCATTAACCAGTCAAAAGGAGCAGACGTTCTCCAGATCGCGGTATGTTTGGACGGAGCTGTGAAGCTCTGCCTCATGTGGCGGGCTCCTCTGACTCGCCCGAGCCGGCGCACGCAAAGTCTTTAAACGGATTCAACCGCAGATTAAGCGAGCTCAACTGAACAAACACGTGTGCGGTAAAATTCAAATTCATTGTCGTCTGACTGTCATACATGGATAAACAATGCGGACGGCAGACATTAGTCTCTTGCGCTGGTCAAATATTGCCATGGAAAAACACACAGAACATAACAGATGGGATTGTGCAACCATGGAATTATCCTCTTATTTGATTTACCCACCCCAACTTTTAATGAACAAGGGTTCGTTAATGGTTCAATCAAATAATGACTCCCTGGGGTGGGGTGGCCTGATGGCTCGGCCAATTAGCTGACAGACGGGCGGGACTACTCCTTGTGGCCCCCGAGATTGAATCCGACTCCCCGTCCCGTCATGTCTCTCACATGTCGCACTTCTCGCTGAGCTTGGTTTCCTAGCCTCTCTAGTCTCTACACTGTACTGGCTAAAGCAATAAGCGCACACAAGTGCTGTGTGTAAATTAAGCCCTATTTATTTATTTATTTATTTTGCCAGGTTGAAAGTGGTTATAAGCTAACTCACACTTACAGTACTTAGTATACTCTAAAGCTCTGTTCACATTACAGTGTTGTGCAAAACAGCTTGACGCTAAGCACTTTATTTGTTTATTTTGACTGGATAAAGCATATTAATGGACATTACAAATAAATGCAATTTAAATACACCGGATTTAGCAAACATGCACATTTTCATCTGCAGTCCCCACACAAAACATAACAACGAAACAGGCACGCAGTGAAGCACAATACACTACGAGACAAAGCATAAAAACAAGGGATAAAGTGCATCCTATATGATCTCTGGGGAGAGGGAATAGCTTTTACAGATTCACCCAGCTCCTGGCTGCTTAGATTGTTACTATGAGCACATGGTGGCTGGTGGGGGAGCTCCTATGGGTCCTAGCGTCTTGCTCAGGGACACTTTGACACGTACTAGGTGAGCCACGGGTTGAATCGGTGACCTCCCACCCAGATAGCGTCTATACGCATTCAGCTCCCCATGCATCACTCCAAAGGAAATTAATAACATGTTGTATTATTGGACAACACATGCACTGATGATGGATCACAGTAATCTGTGATGTACCAATGAATCTATGATCACATTAATCTGGAATCGATCTCATGAATCTGGGATAATAACATGAATCTGGGATGATAACATGAATCTGGCAGTTATATGTAAAGTGTCAAGGACACAGACGGACTGATAAGCAAAACATTTAGTAAAATAATAATCATAATAATAAATGAACAGACCGAGAGATGGAAGAGGAGAGGTGGAAACTAAGCATCAGGGTTAGGATCTCCTCTGTCTTTGGGCAGCACAGGGTTTGAAGTCCCCGCGGATGAGACGTGTGTTGAGTGCTCGCCAGCCACAGCTCAGCTGAGGCGTGTCAATCTGACATGGGAGCTGACCTCGAGAGGCGGCAGTTCGTAGCTACAGTGGAGTCAGTGCTGCTGTACGGGGTCGGGGGCCTGTAGACATGCACACTCAGACAGCACAACAGGAAAAGGCCCTTTATGGAGTCTACACAAGAATGTTGCGAATGCCACTTGGGTGGACCACATCAGAAATGTGGACCTTATTGGGACCAGAGAGAGAATTAAGGAACACCCCCGAACTGGTAGCAAATGGACACTGTGGGTCCCCAGATGATTTCCTTAATGAGCAACACTGTTTTCTCACTCAACGCACAGTAAACAAACCAACATACAGTATACACTAGGGTATCCCTGAATATTTCTAAAATGACAATTTAAGGACTTTAAATGTTTTTAAATACCTCTTAAAATAAATGAAAAATAAGACCATTACTGTGTCAAAGGTAATTAACAAACTATACTAAAAAATATTAAAAATAAACATTGGCGAAATTGAAAATAGTCGATCGACATGCTCACCGCAGTTCTCACAATATTTATCTGTGGAACTCCTACACTTCCAAGTGCTTGTCAGGGGTCCCCTGCAGTTCACACGTGGAAGTTGAGAACGTGCTGTAGAGTGATAATCTCTCATGCCAGACCTTCTCTTCCACACACAATCTCTGAATGCTACAGAGTCTGCAATTCTTACAATTTAGGCATTTAGCAGATGGTCTTAATCCAGAGCGACTTCTTAATATAAAAGGTGGGTAGGCCTATGGGGTAGTGCGTGTGCATGCGTGTCTGTGTGTGTGTGTGCGTGCGCGCGCGTGTGTGTGCATGTGTGTGTGTCATTTTCGGAGCTTCAGCAGTACAGGCTGTTGGGCGCCCACTGGCCTAGTGGTCCAGGTGCATGCCACATATAAGCTCTGGCCTGACAGCGAGTCACGTGTTCGAGTCCCGTTCATGATGACCTTTGCTGCATGTCTCCATTCGTCTCTCTCCTGTCAATCTTCATTTGATACTATCAATAAAGGCAAAAAAAGGCAAAAACAAATCTTTAAAAAAAGAAGTACAGTCTGTTCAGGTCACACACACACACACACACACACACGTTTATTCATTTAAAATAACTGCTAATGTCACAATGCGGTGTGAGCTTGCAGATGATACCTCCTCAGAATAGGGATGCTAGGGATCAAGTAAATTAAATCACACATTCACAGTCAGGTTTGCCAGTCTGTCTGTATTTCTGTCTGTCAGTTATACCCCCCCCCCCCCCCCTTCTTCTCTTTTTTCTCCATGATGTCGACGTGACTCTGAAGTTCAGATTGCACTAACTTTGAATATGTACACATATGGCTTTGTTAGCACATTGAACTTCTCCCCTTTTTGCAAGTCTCAAGAGGCAGAACTTAAGACTCATGGTTGCCGTGCAGTCGGAGCTGCCGTTGTGTTAATGATAAATCCCATTATGTCGAGACAGCAAGTATATTACACTGTGGTTTAAACCCAAGTGGGGCTGTTTTCTGTGTATCATCTACCACCACTCGTGTCCCTTTGTGGTATATGTTGAATCATATAGCTCATCCATTCCATTGTAACGCCACGCTGCTGCAGGAGCATTGCAGCACCTCACTCTTTCTACAGTTTTATGGTTATGGTTCAAACCATACATACAGGTGATAGTTTGGATTTTATGTATACAAAATGAGCCCTTTGTGCACTTTAAATTAATTGTTTTGGAATTGCTACTGTTTGCCGACTGTTTGTTTGTTTCATGCGGCCGGGTGTCGGGAGGATGTCCATGACCTTGTGTAAAGGCCATTCACTTCATGCACATAATCAGAATCCAATCTTCTGTGCTATATTGTATCTCCTGTTGTAGAAACTACCATCTTAACCTCTTATAAGCAGCCGAGTCATATCATGGATCAATACATACAGGGTAAAAGTAACAGATCAATAAAAACACTTTGGCCTCCCAGTCTCTGTACAAGCATTAGTTGCAGTGGTGGACAGTAAAAAAACTGCTGTAATTACTTGAGTAATGTACTTTTTGATTTATGTACTTCACTGTATGTATTGTTTTGGATACTTTCACATTTCAAAGACAAACTTCTACAGTACTTGTATTCACCACTTAAGCCCTATTTATATCGCGTTTTTAGAAAATCTTTGATTTTCAAATATGGTTTTTTTGGTGGTGGGGGTCTACACTTGCATATACAATTGCACTGATAATTAAAAGAAAATGTACTTTTAATTTTTGTACTTTTAAACAATTTTTTTTTTTAAAGCAAGTAGGCTACCGCATTAGGCTGCTTGTCTTGAACTCTGAAGTTGTAATGGAGTAATATTTGACCTATACTTAGGTATAGAAGAGAAGAAAAAACAGTATGTTTCTGCTTAGAATAAAAAGTATAGCATGGTCGATTCATTGCCATGTGAGAGGCTTTTGTGTAGAGCTGCTAGAGCAGCAGTGTGTGTGTGTGTGTGTGTGTGTGTGTGTGTGTGTGTGTGTGTGTGTGTGTGAGTGTGTGAGAGAGAGAGACTGCCAACACAGGACTGCTGCAAGAATCACAAAGAATACGGGCATTGAGTCTGGAGAGAGAAAGAGAGAGAGAGAGAGAGAGAGAGAGAGAGAGAGAGAGAGAGAGAGAGAGAGAGAGAGAGAGAGAGAGAGAGAAGCGCTACGTCATGGAAAGAGTGACGTCAGGTTTGATTAGGCGCCGAGGGAAGACTAGTGTTGTGTAGGGTGGACTTCATATTCCACACACGCAGTGCAACAACAAAATGATGCACTGTCGAACCGACTAAGGTGCCTTTATTAGCAGCCTGTAGGCTGTGTATCATGAGATTGAGGAGAGGTTGATCTCTGAATAAACCCCTTATTATAAAGTGCGACAGGGGAGAAGAGGGAGAGTATGAGAGAGAGAGAGAGCGAGAGGGTCATGACGTAACCGTTTCCACAGGCGACTGATATGTTGGCTAAGCCAATGGGGATCTACACCAGGGTCCGTTGGCGTGTGGTAGCTTTTGCCTTCGATTTGCCAGCGCAAGGCACCTTTTTAACTATAGGCCCTGATTAAGAAAAATGCACAATAATAATGATAATGATAAAAAGCCATGCAATCTTTGATATTCAAAATAGACTCAGTGACAGTGTACCATAAGATATTTAAGAGAGCACTCCAATGCAATAGGAATGAAGAAGTAGCCAGCAAACAATGAATGTCTTTCTAGCAGAGTGCATGGCCTGATGGTCTCAAAAAGTCAATAGGAATATCTAGTGGTAACTTAAACTGAAGATGTTGGACTTTCACGCGGGAGACCAGAGTTCGAATCCCAGGCTTTACATTGGTGCCGTGACCCAGATGGGAGGAGGTCAAAAGTGGGTTGAGTGTCAGTGCAGAAGAAAACCCAGGAAGAGACGCCTGCAACGATTGGCTTTTTGCCGCGCCTTGACGCCCAAGTGTGCTTACACCCAGAAGCAGAGTGGCTCAGAGCCACTGCATACAGACAGTCACGAAGATGCCAAAAGCCGCGACCGGCAGGCGTATCTTCCAGGTTTTTAGACAGCTGGTGGATGGAAATGAAGCTCCACCCACTCAGCAATTTTCAGCGTCTGCAAAGAGTTTCCGGTTGTCTGGCCGACGCTGCAAGTTGCCGCGTGGGTGGTGCTTCATTTCCATCCACCAGCTGTCTAAAAACCCGGAAGCTGCCGCTCGCAACTTTTGGCATCTTCGTGACTCCACTGTCTGGAAGCACCCAGCCTCTGTCTGATGGCCTCAAAAGTCTTATATCTCCCCCAGTCTATAGGGATATCCTTTTGGTCTATTTTTTTACCTCTGAAGGACAGGCCACAGATCAGTTAGGCTTACATATCTTATATTTGGGGGAATTCTTGACATGAAAATGTTTGAAAGGAGGGTAGGCTATGCTACGTGGTTCTCAGGTGATCCCCAGGGGGTCGTTGGGGGATTTCAGTTCCAGGGGGATCCCCAGCTTATTGAATGGTAACTCTGAGTGCACTCTATTTGTGTACTCCCAGAGTTATGAGGGTCTGTCCCGTGGCCTTAAAGGAGTAGTAGTAGTGGGTGTTTTCAATTAATCTATCATGGTTAAAATGGAGTTTGAAATTACAATGGGTTTGTATGGGGCAGCTACAATGAATGTCAAATGTCTTAAATACTGTATCAAGCAACTTAAAAAGTTTGTGGGGTGTTCACAAAACCCTGAGTAGACTTTTTTATAATTTTTATCCCACAATTTTGCAACCCAGTTTTTTCACCCAGTGCCAATTATCTAATGTAACGCTGGGCGCTACACGTCCTCTGCCAAACTGGGGGGGGGGCAGAAGACAGACCTCATGCTCTCTTCTATGCATGAGGAGTCCAAGCTGCTTCTTTTCAACCTGACAGGGGGGGAATTTCCTCGGCCGGACGTAGCGCGTGGAAGGAACACGTTATTCCGACCAGTTCCTTTCCCCTCCATCAGGCTGGCCAGGGGGAGGTAGCTTTAGAGACCAGGATTACTGCATGTTTTTGTGAGGGTACCTACCCTAGGGGACACAGGGAGAACATGCAAACTCCACACAGAAAGGCCCTTTCGCCATCCCCGCCTTGGGTATGGGCACTGATGACACGGAGGAGGGAACACACCCACAGTGCCCACAGCGTCCCCAGCGGGAATCGAACTTTGCACTGCGTTGCGAGCTTGTAAATCGGCTATTTTCACTACTCCTTAATTAGTGTATATATATATATTTATGTATTTATTTTTATATAGGCCTATGTATTATGTATTATATACCGGTATGTATTTGTTTTGATAGGAAACGAAAATAAATTTGTACTCGAGTCGAGATACATACAAATTGGTCTGTGACCCACAAATGGTCACAAATGACCCACTGTTTGGGGAACAAACTTTTGGGTAAAGGTCTTTGATTATCATTTTTTTGACAGGACATAGCGTCTGTCTTGCAGCGTGGTAAAAGCTACCCTATGCGGCCCGGCTGCCCATCCTCCCTGACGGCGGAGCATCACATGTCCCCTCGCGGTGTTGTGACAGCGCGGCTGGGCGGGGTCTCTTTTCACCTCACATCGGGGCAAAGAGACTAGTCCTTACTGGAGAGGAGAGAGAGACCGAGGGGGAGAGAGAGAGAGGGGTGAAAGAGTGAAAGACTGGAAAGAAAGGAGAGAGACCTAAAGAAAGAAAGAAAGAAAGAAAGGAAAAAGAAGGAGAATCCCCTGGGGATTTGGTTTATTATTTCAGAGAAACGGAGTAAGTATTTATTTTATTTTTTTGTGTGTGAACCATGTCTTTATCTGTGCATTTCAGAATGTTGGAGTGGTTGGTTGAGTCGGTTTTTGCGACACGACGGTTGTTTGGGGGGTGAGAGAAGAGTTCAGCGGTTTGCATGTGTTTCTCCTCGGGGTCGGTCGGTTAGTTAGCAAAAGCTAGCCGCGGTTAGCTTCACGTAAAACAAAAAAACACCCCACTTGACTGTCTGGACCTGGGACCCCCAGGCAGCGCCGTCCTCCTATGCTGGTGTGGAGGGGGGCGAACATTTGGCGAAAAATAGCAGCTCTACAAGATCACAGTGGGTCGCATTGCGACGCGTCGTGAGCTTGTAGACTGGGGTTGGTTTTTTTTGGGTGGGGGGGGGGGGGGGGGAGTGGGTTTTTGGTGTAGTGGGAAATACTACAGGGTAAGTAATATAGGTTGAAGTGCTTACACACACACACACACACACACACACGAGACAGACAGACCCCCGCATAGACTGACATTGATTTATTTGAGGGGGGGGGGGGGGGGGTTGCTTCTTGTTTTCTATATCCTGGAGGTGAAAGACGGTCTGGGTAGGGGCCCCTGGGGGCCTCGTCGTCCCATTGCTATGTTATCAGACACATTGACCGTTACCAGGACCAGTACAGTACTGTTCAAGTAAGAAGTTGCTGGACTTGACAGTTGGTTCTGAAGCCCCCCCCCCACCTACCCTTTTTGTTGTTGCACAGACTGGGTTGTTTCTTTGGCAAATGCTATATCGGCGATATTGTGCAGACAGTGGACACCCTTTGGAGGTTGAATGTGTTAAAATGAAGTTCAATGTCACTGATCAGCACCAAGGGACTGACGTTGAATGAAACCCATGCCACTCTCATCAATTAGCTCAGTTAAAGCCTAATTATACTCTGTAGTACAACAGTGTTGCTCGCTCGCCAGAAAGAGCTGAGCTCTGTGAGCTTGTAGATCTTATCTTCTCTTTTTGTCAAGTGACACCCTCCTGTGGTGGAGCCTACATAAATGCATACATGTAAATGCCCCTCCATTTGTGCATGAGGGGGGCGGGAGTTAATATGAACTTCCGAGACCACAAATGAATGAATGCTGACAAAATACCAGATCACATAATACCTGCAACAATCTGAAACCATGTGAGCAATGAATGTAATGAGCTGAAGTACGTATAACATTTCTTCAATACTAGTTTTCCCATTTAAATACATTGCATACTACAACCCTGGTCCCTGACTGTTTTCACATACGGTACCTGTGATATGATGGTCAGACATGTCACCATATTCCACCTCGAAATGTAATGAAAACCACTTTCCGACGTCCCCGGAGACCTTTGTGTACCAACAGCCATTCAATGGAAGCTGTTCTGTAAGCAATCATACTATTGGTGCTGCTTGTTGTGACGTCACCCATTCCTGGCAAATATACAAATTGAATGTGTGACGGTGTGCACAGCACAGGAGATGACGTATGCGCGCACGGTGGAATGCCGAATGGTTGGGCCAGCATCACCAATGCCTGATCTGGTGGGGCTGAACTTTTGTAATATTAACAGCAGTTGGTTGAATTTGTTAATTGAATGATTCCTCGGCCATTAAACAAGCAGCCCCACAGATTTAGCAACAGCACTTACTTTTTAATTTGTTGTCTTTCGCACAAATGAGCTACCGCTGGCTTATCGTGTAAGTAAACCTGTGCTCCCAGTATATCCATAGTGGATTGTGTGGGAGTATAACACTTGATCTTACACGTGCTTAGCTTCCGGATGCCATCTGTATTATAAAAATGCACTTGACACGACCACCAGTCATAGCAAGTGTTGCCAAATCTACCAAAACCTTTTAAAGGTCACTTAATGAGAATGCAATGAATTAATATATACAGCCTACACAGCCAGTGAAAGCTACTAGTTTGTATGTTATTGAATGTCACTAGCATATATACTACAGACATTGAACATTACTTGCTCATATGTTAATACCCTGGTGTTTTGCTGTTGGCAAAATCTCCCTGCCATGAATCTATTCAGTTGACAAGAAAATCAGTTAAGATAATGTCAGTCTCTAAAGCCAGCAAACTCTGTATTGTATCTCTCTGAGGTCAGCTATAAATGCTGTGTCTGCCTTATCAAAGTCACTACTTGACTAATCTGTTATACCAGGCAAGTTGGCATGTTCTTTAGTTATTGTACTGGTACTGCAAAATGGAAAGTATACTCTATTGTGCTGCAGTGCTGATACGTTCCACTCCAATTCCCCCCACATAGTATTAATACATTTTCCTAAACAAGCAAACCATGTGCTATCGATCCAACGTGATAGGGCTAGACGGTCCATTACATCGCTCCCCTCTCTCACTAACGTTATTACCTGCAAAGCTTCCATGTTGGCGTGAATGCAGTCACCGAGCACCGAAGGGATCATCCTTATCCAATTAAATGGCACCCAGCTTGTTGCACTGCCCGGCTGCTTTGTCTCTCTGTAATCACTTATGAGCTTTGAGATAATTAATGCTGTCCTATCCTGTCACTTTAATAAAATGCGTCTCTTGTCCGCTAGTTTCAGCCTACCGCGTTGAAAAGTAATTTGGATGTGCCTGATGTGGGTCAAACTGAGTTGAATTAAACAGCATTATAGTTTTTACTGGCTAGCTGTGTCGATCAGATAAGCGTCACTATCAATTAATTATGTATTGGTCATGCTATTACTATGATACAATCATGTAGTAAAAAATACAAGCAGCAATTACCACTTATCCATACATGATTAAGCTGTTTCACATTAAATACAAATTGTAGTATTTAAGATAATCTTTTTTTTGTGTGTGACTGTGATAGAAATTGATCACAATTCTGGAAAAAAAGCTATTTTGTGAATATCACGTGGAAATTATTCTTGAAGTTTAGGCAATTCTTACTGATATTGGATGTTGTTTGCTACATTTTTGTGTTTAATGATTCACTCAAACAGTAACACAATCTATGGCTGCATCTGAGGCCTTTGAACCCAAACTGTCACTGTCACTCAACCAACCAGGTTAGCAGGTGACAGAATATGGGTAAATGTTTGAGCTTCATGTAGGTCCTGTCATGATTATGGCTTAATCGCCTGGTCACAATTATTTGAGCTAATTGCAATATTTTCTACTTAACCGTTCCCATTCACTCTAGATGAAGTTTACAGATATGTCATATTTCCAACATTATTTCCACATTGTTTACAGCTTTTTAGCCACTTTTAACCTGGAGTCTCTATTTTGGGCCTTTATGGCAAAGAATGACAACATTTTGGACAACAATTGCAAACAAATGGCAGATCTACAATACAAGCTATTACCATAACTTGTTGATCCGCATAACTTGTAGATCTTACAGTGTCTGCATAGCATGTCCTGTAGCTTATCTGCATAGCTTCACAACGCCTCACATTGCGACTGTACCGGTCATTGTCAGTCATTTCTTTAGATATTTACATTATTTCATTTGTCATATCTTCCCTGTGCAATGTTTGTCTAGCAAGGCAAACTGAAATGACAGTTATAATGTTTTGCAGTGCACAGCTACCTCATTTGTGTTTGCTGTTATTTTGTCGTTCTGTACTGTATTTGTTTTCTGATTGGCTTTCTAGTGTGTTTTTACTTTTTTATCATTTATCGAAATGATCATAACTTGTCCTTCTGGCTTTCTTGTAAGTTGTTATGGAAATGTCTTAGAAGCAAGCAAGATATTCTGACCTATGTGGTTAGTGTGGTTCAGCTGGTTAGCTCTTGTCCTAATTAAATTGGTAGACTGTAACGCCACCCTTAAGATAATATCACTAGGGTTTCACTGTTTGGTGCACTGCATTTCAGCTTCATTACACTTGCTTAAGAGTACTTGTTTTCTATTAACCTAATATTCTATAGGGCGCTCGGCTGGCGCCGGGGGAAAAGTATGTGTCCATCACCGTGTAGTCTAGCGGTTCGAATCCGCAGTGGTGCATCCGATTTGGCCGAGCTAGTATACGAACACAATTGGCCGTGTTCAGGAGAGGGAAGCCGTGCGGGGATGGGGATTGTTGTCGCTTTATGTAGTAATCTACGGGCTGGGGTGGCACGGCTGTCACCGGGGAATGCTGAACGAGAGGAGCAGGTATATCGTCCTCCCGGTGGGGGCTCCTCATTGGCAGTGCTACAGTAGGTGAGCCAGTTGGGTACAACACCAGTGGCAACACAAATGTGCGGCGAGGAATTAATTGGCAAAAGCTTAGTGTCTAGTACGCCGCCCTGGGGGTCGCAATGGGTCCCTAAGGCCAAATGGAATGTGTTCAGATCTGAGGCATCAGGCTAGTCTCCTGCAGTAGGTGTGTTTTAAAGCCTATCCTGGACGGGAGTCTCCAGACTTAAAAACAGATAAATTACTTAACTGGGAGAAAAAGGGGAGAAAAAAAATGTTTGCCTAGTCAAAAAAAGGGTTAAATCAATCACTGTTCCTTCACATGGTATCTACATTGAGACTCGACTTTATTCTGTACAGCGTGATGCATGCGCTTAACAGGCAGTGAAAAGCTTGTCAACTCTTCCTGACTCATCATACCCAGTCCTCTCCCAGATGTTTAACAGGTCCATTAATTTCACTTTCATGCTCCACTCCTCAATCAATTAAAATGTAGGCCCTATGTGTACCAGACATTTGTGACATAATATATTAAAGTTGATTGTTATAATGCATCTAATTAGATGGGGATAACTTCTAATCAGCCCATGCGACCGTCAGTCAATGCTCAGCGGTAACCGAGTAAGCTCCTTTGGAGCAGAAGTATTGTTTATGTAAAGGAACAAGCAGCCATTGTGGGTTATTAATCTAAGGTGACATTCAAGCCATGTAAACTATCATTGAGATGCTAAATATAGTCTGCTGCTGTACTATTGAGCACATTGTAATGATGGCACTATCTTCTCGCATTGGGTGTGTTGCATGTGATTTCTGTCTTTTGCACTGCAAAAGGCAAAGGTTATTTCGCTCAGTGGTTTGAGGACAGCAGGTCTGAGTCATGCCTCACTCCCCAATTTAGCCCATTGAACCCAAAATGGCTGCTAAGACCCGAGAGCAGTTAAGGTTAATTTGCTGTTTCAGAACACACTGCTATCATTATAGATTCACGCAGAGCTTGGTAGACATGTGCATATGCGATACATGGTTGAGTGTATTGTATAGTCTGTGGCTAAGTGATTAGTAAGGCAGTAGAATTTTAAGTTGCTCTGGGTTAACATGAGCAATTTCTTGTTGTTAAGACATTCATACTTGGTTTTCACCACTGAGTAAGTAAGTACTTATGACAAAACATCAAGTTGTCATTTTAGCTCAGCCAGCAAGGCTAGCAATGCTGGCAGTCATTCTTAACCATTTCCAACTGTGCGTCCCTATTTTGGGCATGTCATTAAGGAAAATAGTTTAAAAAGGATATATTCTTGTCCAGCTTTGAGGGTCTGTGTAAACGCAAACATTGAAGACAAATGTGCGTAAACACAAACATTGAAGACAAAACTAAAGTGAGGACACGATTGGGTGGGAGATGTGCCATTGGTTGAGAATGAGATGATGTATGCTGATAAGAGTGCCCCTCACTTCACACGGGTGACGGGTGTGATTTTTTTAATTATAGGATACATTTTCCAATTACGTCCTATTAAAAGTGGTTAATGGAAGATGGTTCTCTGGAAGTCTTTATTCTGTGATCCAGCCAAGCTCACAACGCGTCGTACCACGTTTTTTTTTCACTACTACTTACAACTATTTTTATTTTATATTTTTGCTAATGAATTACTCATGACCCATACAAATGTATCTGAAACAGTGCTCTAAATGGTCATGACGCTATTGCAGTAGTAGCGGGGGGGGGGGGGGGCAGGGGGGCACAGCAAGGTCAGAGTGGTTCAGCAAATGCCTGGCAGGTCAGCAGAACCCAGGCCACAGTGTCGACTCTGTCGAGTGTTACTGATGACAAAAAGAACCCAGAGGACTGAAAGCAATCATTGAATTTGATTTTAATTCAAGAGAAACTTTGCTTTTTTTGCCTTTTTTTTTCTCAATTTTTTGAAAAAACAATTACAAACTAAAAATGTATGAAACCAAAAATAAAGTACCCATAAAAATGTGTCCGCGACCCACAAATGGGTTGTGACCCAGTGTTTGGAAACCAGTGTTCTAGAACAGTGTTTACCAAACTTTTTCATGTCAAGGACCCCCAAATTGACACTGCTTAGTACTTAGCCTGCTGAACCCCATTTGAAAATGATGTGCCAGGGACCCCCATAAGAGGGGGGGGGGGGCGCTCTATGTTGGTTTCCCAAGTTGTACTTGGCACACAGGACATTGTTTTTATGTTATTTAAATTTGGGAATAAGAGGAATGAGATTATATTGTGGTACGTGTAGTGTTGTATCATGGTGTACTGTACATGTATTTGTGTTCAGGTGTGCCCAAAATAGGTGAACATTGTCTGATACTGATGTGTATAAAGATAAATAAAATGAGAGATGTCAGACTGATATCGGTCAGGCTCTTCTTACAAGTTACTACTGACAGTAAAAAGGCATTATAACCGCTGAATAAAAGGAAGCCTGTTGCATTCTTATTAATGCTTTGATAAAGTTCCACTTTGTCACTCCGTGGTACTAAAAATGAGTCACGAACTCAGTCAGAAGTGTGCCTTTAGAGAGGGTGACATGACACCCCTGCTCGGACTGCTGTATGCGCTATGCGTCCTGTCCGTATGAATTGGCAGGGTGACAGTGGCTGAGAGAGCTATGTAGAGGTTCCCAGCCTCTGGTGTGAAGTAGTCCCCTCTCAGAGCTACATGCCAGACTTTTGCACAAGGAGTCCTGGGTGCCTCTCTGCATGTACCCTCTCCACATTTACACGGTCTGACCCACTTCAGAGGCGGCCAGTGTTTGAGGGGGAGGGGGCAAGTCTAGGGGAAGCTAAAAATACTGCCCGCCTCCCACACACACACACACACACACACACACACACACACACACACACACACACACCCCTCCGGCAGCTCCAATGTAGAGGGATCCCTGGAATCGCTATCCTTGACTTCCATCGTGTTGTTGGCACATAGTAGCACACAAAGTGCCAGAGGGTTTCCTAGATTGGGGACATAACTGAGACATAGGGTAGGACTTGGCTAAGATGTCCACCTTTTGTCATCTTTGTAAACCTCTCTCTGCTTCTCTGAGTCTCTCCCTCCCTCTTCTGTTTCCCCTCAGCCCTTGGTTTGGGTGGTTCTTCGGTCTGTTCTCTGGCTGTGGCAGAGAATGTCTCATTTTGGTACTAGTCTCTGACTCTGGTGTTTTTCGGTACCCCCCCTCTCTATATCTGCGTTAACAGTTGCTGCGGTGTGTAAAGAGTTAAACACAACCCCCTCTATGTCATTGTTCGACCCGTACAGACGCCAGCTGTTGGCTCGGAGATCCAATCACAATGATTTTCCACTTGTTGTGACATGTGACCTGTTCCGCAACCCGAAACTGTCACCGCAGAGCAAATGTTGGCACTACACCTTCATCTTGGCGATGCCGCTCATGGGGGTGGGGTGGGGTGTGTGTGTGTGTATATATGTGTGTGTGTGGGGCGGGGGGGGGGGTGCGGAAGGGGGGAGGCAGGACAGGAACCTGCTTTCTTTGCTTTAAGTCACTTGTTGTAACCTATACTTAATACTTTGCCTGTGTAGAATCCAGGACAACTCAATTATCGCAGGTGTTTGGTGTTCTGGCAAATGGTTCTCGAAGTTGGATCCGGGGACCTTTGGGGCACTGGTCTTTGAGGGGGTCCCAGGGAGAACACTTGAGCCCTATTTAATTTTTCGGCATTTCAAAAATAGACAATCTTTTAAATGGGGGTCTTGAGCCAACACCTGTTTGAGAATCACTGGTTTAGAAAGGAACAAGGCATTCAGAACATGATGTGACAAATTCACTCCACTGAGTCGACGGGAATTGTCGGCGTTAAGTCGGAAATCGTAAAGCATGATTGTACGAAAATAGCCGATCTGCAACAGCACAAGCTCACAATGCAATGCATCACGACCTGTTGGAGGGAGATTGTAGATCGGCTATTTTAGGCACGCAACACTGGCGCGCAACCAGCTATAACTCAAGGCATTAGTCACACGATCGCACAATCGGAGACAAACTGGTGTCTTTCAGCCCATTCTGACATTTACAGTCTAAAAGTAGTTCAAGTTCCATTTCAGCTTCAGTAAAAGTTTCACTTGTTTTCTTTCTCTTTTTTTTCTGATTATCATAAGAAAACACCATGTGAAATGTCTTGTTGGTGGAGACCTCGGCATGCTTTAAAGGCCTCACCCTAAACTTGTGGCCAGCGCAAGAGGTATTTCCCCCCTTCTCAATTGGCTTCCCTGCCACCTCAGAAATGCACCCAACCCTGCAATTATGTAGTGTAATGAATAATAAATCCTGTCGCTTTTTCCGTGGCAGATGGCCTCCAAAATACAGTTTCAGCATGTGACAGAATAGTTTCCAAGAATCTCAACGGAATAAGGCTGTGAGCGTTTGTTCGCTAAGTCTAGCTGGAGGTAGTGTATAAAGGACTGCATTGTTTTGTTTTCCCCCACTCGTGTTGCATCTGTTGCAGTTAAAAGTCAGTGCAGTGAGTAGTATTTGATGTTCAGGGTAAGGGCTGTCGCGGTAATGACATTTTAGTTGATGATTAATGGTCTTACAGATAATGGTGCTTAATGATTTAATTGTTTTGGCATTGAACAGTGACCATTTTTAACACATAATTGCGATTAGCTCAAATACAAACAAAATTAAATCGTTAATCGCAATTATTTGTGTGACAATTAATCGTCAACTTGAATTTGTCATCGTGACAGCCATACACGTGAAAGAAGATCTGCAACGATTGATTTAATTTGATTAATTGAATAATTCACACTCACACTCACACTCACACTCACACACAGTCACACACACACACACACACACACACACACACACACACACACACACACAGTCTCTCACACATAATATATATATATGTATATATATACACACACGCACGCGCGCATATATATATATATTTGTCTCGACCAGGCCAAAGGCAAGAGAGTATGTTTTGCACAGTTTTCAAATCGGCGTCACTCTCTCACACACACACACACACACACACACACACACACACACACACACACACACACACACACACACACACACATATTTATATTACTCCCAAACATCACACACACTATATCCTCCTGGTGGAGACCTGTGCCCAGAAGGGCACTTTTTCTAGTTCGCTTTGATTTGATTGAGTTTATTCCAAGTATTTCTTTTATAATCTACTAAATTGATTCCTTATTAACCGTTTGCGGCCCTTATTACTCAATTTTCTCCGACCTCTTGAACGCAGGGTGGCAAACGCTCCTCTGACCTCGCAGCCCCCGCCGTTGGAACGAATCAGCCTTACCATGTTGGGCTGATTACAGCTCTCATTAGAATGGACTCTCCTCTCTGTGCAGAGCACCGCGGTGCGGATCCCCCCCTGATGCCTCAGATAAGTCTTAATTAGATTAAACGGGAGGCTTTTCCTGAGGTAATCAGTCAGCTGGCCCTGGCTCACCACCATGATGTAGGCTTAGCGCTACGAGAGGAACTACCGTCCCGTGTGCACTCGCAGTTAGGGACCCGGTTCTTTTTCAGACCCGGCTCCGAGATTCAAGAACCGGAATCGGTTCCAACGTATTTTGGAACAGTCAAGAGCTGGCTATGTGGACTTGACATCTGCTATGTAGAGGGTATGCACATACATAAAGTGAATAGCAAATCAAAGTGAGTTTAACATCATTGAATGCAATCAGATAGGACCTTTTAGATGTATGGGCTGTCAAGGCCAGAAAGTATTTTTTTGCCACTCGGTAGGCGTTCCCGCAAAACTAAAGGGTATGATGATGTCACACGCGCTCTATTACAATAGCGGTGGTTCTCAAACCTTTTGATTTCACTGAGAGTGTACAAATCGTTAAAAGTCCAACCCTATCCTCGCAGTGTCAGACTCTGTGTTGTCGGAGAGGTCTTCTTCTCTGTGGTGTGTCGGTGGCGGAGAGAGGCTGGAGGACTGCGTACGTCTGTAGGCCCCATCGGCTTTCGTTCTACTATTTCAGTGCCTCGTCATTACAGTACATTTATTTACATAAGTGCTGTATAATTTTGTATTTCCAATACTTTTACTTCTACTCCACTACATCTCGGAGGCAAATATTGTACTTTCACTCCACTACTATTTGAAAGCACTAGTTACTTTGTAGATTTGGATTATTATTACAAACACACTAACCACTTCAGCACTATATAATATATATATATATATTACGGCCATTTGAAAATAGCCGATCTACAAGCTCACAATGTGTCTCATTATCTCCATATTTTGACATTTTGTGTTTTTCAGTAAGTTAATTACAGAGTCTCACTTAAATTCATCAAAAGTAGCAGATCCACAAGCTCGTTCTGCTACATTTACTATTTTTGAATTTGAACCCTGAAAAGTAATAGTTTTGGACATATGAGGTTTCCAAGCAGCAGGAACACTATTCATGTGAAGTACCCCCCCCCCCCCCCCCAAATGTATTTATTTAGCCATGATTAGACTATTTTGTGCCAAGAATCAAGATACAAGATTTGTGTTTCAAAAGTACTCCAAATGATAATTGTTTAAAAATATATACACTTACACTTATACAGTATATATATATTTCTCTTTTTAAATAGCTGGTCTACGAGCTGGATCCACATTGATAATCTTGCGATAGCCAAATTGTAATATCCTGCCCTTTTGTAAAGTGGTTAAACAGATTCTGATGCTATATTATAATTTATATTAGCTCATTTTGCGGCCTGGAAGCCACTCGCTCAAGGACCCCCTGGAGGTCCCCGGACCCCACTTTGAGAACTACAGCGATAGTGAAGGAAATGAACCGCTATATCCTATTATTCAGACTGAGCTACTGTACTATTATGACTGACTGGCAGTTGGAATGTTAAGTCGGTAAGTCGTGATGACCCTCCTCCTCCGAGCATCTCAAAGCTAACCTAATACGAGATGTTGGCATTAATGTGCCGCGGCTGAATGAGTCTGTGTGATATTGTGCTCTAATCCATGTGAAAAGGAGAGGACGGCTGAGTTTATACATGATTGGTTTCCCTCTTTCCTTTTTTTTAATTGAGATTCTTTCCCTCACTCAACGTGCAGGTAGTGTGTGTGGGTAATGATGTTACAAGCCTTTCCAGTCCACTGGTATGTCGTGCTGTTGAAACACCACACGCAATATCCTCAGACAAAAGAGCAGGTCACAATAGGCTATAGAAACATAGTAGCCTTGGATGTCATTACAATTTCCGTGTGTGTGACACTGTGTGCGACTGTGTGTGCGCGCGACAGAGTCTACCGCTGAAAATCCCTCATACATCTATGTAGAAGTTACACACGTCTCCGTGAGTGTGTGTACCTTGATAACCGGCCGACTGAGCAGCTTCATATTCAGCGGGTGTATCTGCGCTGATGCTGCCGAGGGGAGTGTGCAGTGGGTTGGATGACAGCGGTTCTCCCGCACACACGCGCCACGTGCCCGCACTATTGCAATGCAAAGTCATTATGTGTTGAGAACCGATGTCCGTTGCTCCGCAAATGACGCCGTGTGAAGTACAAGGTGTCAGTCACCAATTATTACATAATCGCCTAATTATCTGAGATAATCGCAATTAGTTTTTGCATAATCGTCAATCTTTGACCATTTCCATGTTGAAAAATGTCCATACATGTACTGTACTGTACTGTACTGTACTGTACTGTACTGTAGACGTAGAAATAAAACTAGTGTTGACTAATCATTACAAGTAGCTCTTATTTTGATCAGGAAGTCAGGACAGGAAGTCCATTTCAGTTGTAAAGAAAGCTATGATGACAAGCTATGATGACAAGCTATGAGCTATGACAACGGAAAGGGACAGTTAATGTTGAGCTCAGCTGTAAACCACGTTAGCGAGCATACTATGAAATCTATCTGTCACTTAAACAATGTAGGTTACACACGCTGGAATTGCTAGTGATAAACGGACAGCTGCTGCTAGTGGGATCCTCCTACAAATACACTGTCTGTGACTAGGTGTACTACTGTGTAGCTTTGCATCTGTTGCATCTGCCCGTGTGAATGCAGCATAACGTTGTGGCAGGATACAAACATCTGTCGTCGTCGTCCCCCCCCCCCTGTGCACACTAAACTACATGGCCAGGTGCTCCTTTGAGTACTAGCCCAAAATAATAATGTGCACCCCTGTCACCCCTAGGAGTGGTTGCACCACTCAAAAGAGATAGCAGATCTCCAAGCTTACAACATGTCACTTTGTGATGTGTTGTCCACGGTGTCTTGTGGGTCAGAGACGAGTCTAGTCAATTTGTTGTTGACGTCTTCTTTGAGGTCTGCCATATCTTTGCGCACTCGTTCAGAGAGAGTCTCTTTAAAGTCCTCCAGCTCCTTCCTAACTTCGGTCCTAGTGGCTTTGATATCGGCTTGTATCGCGTCCATACTTGCACCAGTCACAATTCACTTAACCCATTCAGGACGGGAACCTTTAGCTATTGAAAAACAGCAGATCTACAAGCTCATAGTGAGCTACGAGCTTGTAGATCTGCTATTTTTTGAAAAATCTTGTGAATGTTTTTTACTCTCAAAATATTTTCAGATGGGGGTCGGCGGCCAATTGCATATATGTTTGGGGGTCCTTGATATGAAAATGTTTGAGAACGACTGACGTTACGACTGAAATATGGGTTTTTCAAAACACTATCAGGGTTTGGAAGGCATTTGTAGAATTGTCCTCGGGTCTAAATGGGTTAAACCCAATATTATATTGGCTTTAAGTGAAATGTGACTAGTATACTGTATGCTTAGTTGACTGGGGTGCCCCTTTCACTTTGCTAGAACCCCTACATCCCCACCTCCCTCTATACTAAATCTCTAGCACACAATTTGTCGCAAGTAACGGGACTCATTGTGAGCTTGCCGAACTATTTTGTAATGGATGTTCTTCTGGAGAATGCCAGCCCAGGGTTCCATGACATTCATTCCTGTCCCCCGCTCCGTTACGCTCCGTGTGACCGGGGGAAGTGGCACGGCATTCACAACAAGGTCATTCACCAATTCAGTTCTCAGTCGCCACGACGTGTCTCACCATGCCTACGGAGGCATGCTGCGCGGAGAAAGTATAGCCGATCTGCAGCTTCTCATTATGTCTGCGATGCATTGAGAGCTTGTAGATAAAATGTAAAAAAAAGCAAATTGGAGCATTCGAAGTGGTCAAACTAGCAATTATGTTCAGAAGCGTCTTCCATAATATATTTCTTTTTATATTTCATATAAAAGGACAGGCTAAAGCCTCAATCTGTGATATCTGGTTAACCTGGTTTGGCTGTACACTATGTAGAACAGCAGGAACAATGACTAAAATATCATAATTTTACATCATAATTATGTTAATTGTTTAGGAAACTGAGCGCGTGTGTGTGTGTGTGTGTGTGTGTGTGTGTGTGTGTGTGTCCTTAAGTATAGACCAGACGGGAGTCACGGGACCAGACGTATTTTTAAATTCTGCTGTCTGCCTGTTCCTCAGTTCAAAACACCCAAGAGTTGTTCATTTTCCCACGCTGCTCGTCAACGAGCCATTTTGTTTTGCGCTCAAGAGTTGTGTATCATGTAGCCCCTCGCCCCGTGACCCCCAGGACCCCCGGGGTTCATCTGTACCGCTTATAGAAAGGGATGCAGTCTGTGTCTGACATGCACCGCCACCTCTTGTTCACTATATCGCCAAGATTATTATCACACCGTTAACATTTAACCGCTTGAACCCCCAGCATCCATATTAGCCAACAATAGCCGATCTGCAAGCTCACAGCAAGTGTGATTATCATTATGTTAGACAGCCTACATGCGGATCCGACGTGCACGCGCGCACACTTGTTACTCATTGTTCTGCTCAAAATGAGCCGGTGTTTGGAAGGTTATTATTCCCTGTTCTAACATCGTGTGGACCAAAACAACTCCTTTGCGGGTTTGACTGGCACTGGCCTCACGGTCCCGCCTAGTGTAACAGGAGGGAATGTGTGAAAAATGGCAGATTCACAAGGTTGTAATGCAAATGCAATGCATATCTGCTGTTTCTGAACATTTTTGAAAAGGCACGACACCTTTTCAGATGGGGATCCGTGCCCAAATATGTATTTATTTGGCGGTCCTTGGCACAACATTTTGTCTACAACATAGGGTCGTATGTAACTATCAGAAGTTGTCCCATATCCGTTGCCTTAAGTGCTTAACGTGTTTATACGTGCAATAAAACTTGTTTCTGTGGTTTCAGACACTAATTTAGTCTTCTGTTTTCCTCTGTCTTTCAGATCCTCGGCCGCGTGTGTGCGAGTGTGTGTGTGTGTGTGTGCGTGCGTGCGTGTGTGTTTATGCGCGCACGTGTGTGTGTGTGCGTGTGTGTGTGTGTGTGTGTGCATGCGCGGCGGCGGTGGTGGTGGCGGCGGCGTTCGTTTCATTCCCTGGCTCCGTGGATGATCCTCAAGTCAACATGAAAGAATAAGGAATTGGTCTGTCTGTCTGAGAGGAGGAAATGGCTTTCTTTGATCTGTACCAGCCGCGCTACCTGGTGTCCGCCTGCCTCTGAAGGCCTCCCAGCCCATCGGAAGCCGTTTATGGGAACTACAACCATCGCGGTGGCCGCTCTCTCTCGGATTTAAGTTTTTACTTTTATTTTTTCTTCCCAGGACGCCGTTTTCCGTGTTTTTTTTTTTCTTTTTCTTTTGCCGAAGCGGCGGCGGCGTCAGTCGCTGCGGCAGCAGAGCAGCGACAAGGCGGACGACGGCGAGCGAAACAAAATGGCGAACAACTCGTACAGCGGCGTGAAGAACTCCACGATGGATTCCAACAACCACGCGGCGGATTTTGGCGTGAGCCTCAAAGACCTGCGCTCGCTCATGGAGCTGCGGGGCCCCGAGGGCCTGGGCAAAATCGCGGAGTCTTACGGGGATGTTCGGGGACTCTGCAACCGCTTGAAAACGTCCCCCACAGATGGTAGAGTACACACACTCTTCTCTCTTTGCAAGGCTTCATTCACACTCTAGAACACTCTAAAACACTCAGTGGAGCGCGCACACACACACACACACACACACACACACACACACACACACACAGGTGTTTTTTACTGGTGGCTTTGGGTGCTGTTGGGATGGATTCAATCACAGTGCTTATCAACATTTCCAAATTGATTAAACCACTGGATTAAACTTCTCAGTCAGACTGATTTCAGTCATTTGGATTCCATGTCTAACTCTTGGCTTTTCCTAAAAAGATGATTTATGTAGTAGCTCACAAGTATCGTGGCACTTTGTGAGCTTTGTTTTTTGGGGGGTGTACAACCCAAATATTGAATGGTGTTTATATCCCAAAACCCATGTGGGCTGGGAAAGTCAGGCCACGTACAGTAATTATATAATATTAAAGTTATTGTGAGACTAAAGATACTTTTGAATTGGTCACACTTGAAGCAATTTCCATAAATTCCTATCACAAATCACAGATGGGGATTAGTTGGAGGGACCCAACAAAACATTTCTGCCGTGAGATCTATCTATCTATCCATATTGTTGGTGTGGGGATGCAGACGTGGGGCCTAAACACAGACGTGGGGGCCTAAACACATAGTTTTGGTGTGGGGATGCAGACGTGGGGGCCTAAACACATAGTTTGGTGTGGGGATGCAGACGTGGGGGCCTAAACACATAGTTTGAGAGTCCTGTCATCCACCTTACCTTGACATCACCGCCTTGGAAAGCTCATATGCCAGACAGGTGGCGCTGACCCTGGCCCAGTCCTGCTCTATTTCTGGGGCCTGTGGATATGTCCCTCGCGTTCACTCCTCCCTCCTCTCTCTCTCTCTCTCTCTCTCTCTCTCTCTCCCCCTTTTCACCTCTGTGTATGTACGTGTGTGTGTGTGTGTGTGTGTTTGAAATGAATTACTATACGTGTAAGGACCAAACGGAAAGTATGGTAGACTTTTGCAACATGCACCCTACCCTACTTGCAAGTTGCAAAAGGGTTACATGTTGCAAAAAAATAGAGCAACTATGTGCATTGATGTGGTCTGCCCTTCATACTTGGTCACACAAACTGGAAAATACTCGATCTACAACCTCACTTGTTGCGATGTGATATTTTTCGGCATGAGGTAAAACAAAAATAAAATAGCCCAAAATGTTTCAAAATGACATTCATGACAACCGCCATCTAAATGTTGATGTCCTCACAAGTATAGTAATACGTGTGTGTGTGTGCGCGCGCGTGCGTGCGCGCTGCAGACAGACCAGCTGTCTGCCTGGGCACAGAACCAGGCAGGCAGGCAGGTCAACGTTCCCACATGTGGGGACAAATCAGGAAGGGTGTAAATGCTGGCTGGCATAACGACTCGAACAAGAGGGCCGGGTCGAAGACGACGGCGCGATGAGCTCGTCTGTGGAATAGAGTCGTGCCGCAGTGTGTTCACTTAATGTTGGCAGCGGCGTGTGTTGGGTTGGGTTGGGTTGGTTGGTTGGTGCTGCTGCTCGCTGTGTGCAAATGGAGGTATGATGAGATTGCGATCGTAGAAGATGAACCGTGAGTTGTTTCTGTTCTTCTGCGTTACGGTGACGGTATCGGTGGTTCTCAAACAAACATTCTCTTGTCAAGGAGCCCCAAATTAACATTTATTTCCGCCCTCATCTGAAACTGTTCTGAAACGGTTCGACAATAGCAGATGTACAAGCTTGTAGACAGTGCTCTATGTCTAATTTCAGCTAAAGGGTTCAAGTGGTTAATGTTAAAAAACGAAACAATAAAGGTTGACTTGACTGTGGTCCGTGTGCAAGCAGGCCCTTGATATAGTCTATAGGGCACACTTTCAAAAGACGATCTCACACAACAATTCGGTGGTCCCCCTGTAGTAGCTCTGAGCCCCCCCCCCCCGCCCAGGGATCTCATACCCCCTGTTGAAGACCACTGTCGTAGATGATGCATGGCAACTGAACACAAAAAAAAAACGTATTGTGACAACGCTTTGTGACCGACTCCGCGCCCTTCTCCTAACACCTCGTGCTCTATATGTGTTGACACCTTTCCTTGTCAGCGAACAGATGGCACTCGGCCAAGTGGGTTGGAAAAAGCAAAGCGGCCCGTCAGCACCTCAGCTAGACAGCAGAGCCGTTCCAAATCCCCCTTCTCCCTCTATCTATCTCTCCTTTGGGTTGGCAGTTATTAGCGGATAGTATTGTTATGCAGTTTTATGGTATCATTCTCTTTTTGTGAGTTTGTCTCTTTCCATCTCTCTGCCTCATGTGACCTTAATTGAACCTTTGGGGGATTTGATCCCAGATTAAAACGGCTCCACACACACGCGCACAGTGCCGCACACGCATGCATGCACGCACACGCACACACACACAGAGACACACACAGTGTGGCAGCAGCATCGGAGCTGTTCAATGTGTCCCTGCGAGTAGCGTGTGAAATGTTTGCAACAATCAAATGCAATGAAACAATCAACCATAATTGGTTGACCCCTTGACCTCAAAAGAAAATAATTTTCAATCTCAATCTCTCTACGTCGACAAATTGCTGAATATGAATTTGCAAGCTCGGTTGAAAAGCATGTTGTCTAAACAACATGCACGCGTTAGAGTCGGTGTCGAGTGGTTGAAATGGCAAACACGGTCTTCTCATATTTGGAGCATGAATGAGATCGGATGTCTCAGATTTGTGGCTGTACACTACTTGTCCTCCTGCACGCTTTTTTCTCCCCCTCTCCCTGAAGTGTGGCGATATAGGCCAGCCCTACCAGCAGTAGCACATCTGGCAAATGTTTTGGTCAGCATTTCAGAATGGGCATGCAGTTTTACTCTGGAAGGTTAATTGAATACATGTATTGGCCTTTTGTTACAGTAATCGTAACTCAGTGAAAGGTTAAGGGATGCATATATTTGAAGCACGTTTAAGATGGTTAAACTACTTTCCAATGAATAACCTATTGCATACTTTGCTACTGCATTTAGTAGCTCAGCCTCAGATTGTGGGAGAACATTTTTAATTTTATTGTTCCAGTGAGTTTACAGCGTTGTGTATTGAAGAAGCAGAGAGTTCAAAGGCCAGTGATTCTCAACCTGTGGTACGTGTACCTCACTACTGGTCATACGTGAGCCCTCCTCTGGTGGTACACGGAGGAGTCAGCACACCTAGCCGTTAACTAAAAAAAAGTTTTCTAAATCATGACAATTCTCTGAAAGATTTGAGGCACATTTTAACGATTTTTCAAAAATAGCATGATCTTGTAGCGATTAGACTTGAGTTTTGTCAGAGCAGCAGCATTATTGGCATTGGAATGGAACAAAAATCAAAATGTCCCCCTTGTGTTAACTGTGCATAGCTGAATAGGATGGGGCAGGTATACGCTCCTGTATTGTAACACCAGTTATTATGGTAGTACTGTACTTGGAGAGCCACATACAGTATTTTCTGAGGTGGAACTTCGGTATAAAAAGGTTGAGAACCAATGGCTAAACCTTATCTTTTGTTAACATGCCTGTAAAAAGGAAAGTTTGAGCCCTTTTAGGCAGCTGCCTACAGCTGCCTACAACTTGCTGTTTGTTACAAAGTCATACTGCCTGCAGCCCAGCCCAGTTGTTAGCATGTGCATAGCATAGATAAGCTAGGCTAGGCTTGTTTCCCCTCTCAGTGGGTACGCAGCCACCCAGGTTTTTGCCACTTGCCGCTTTCGGTCGGCTCATTCGCCACTGGCCTGGGAAATTAAGCTGTCTTTTAAGATTAGCGGAGCTCGACAATCGAAAAGGGATTTCTAATTAGGTGGCCGGCCATTGCTCTAACCCCTTAATCCAATCCTCTGCTAATCCGTCAACCATTTCCAAATTTGTACCCCGTCCCCCTCCCCTGGAAGTTTGACTTGACTTTCCTGGTGAAACTGTGCAAGTTGTACCTCCGTTGTTTGCTCAGGCTGAAGCCCTACCGATGGAGGATCCGATGTTTGGTGATCCCAATCCTGGTTTTACATTGTATTTGACTGATGTTCTGATATTTAGTCAAAGAGAAAACTTTGACAAAATATGATTTAAATGTAATAAAAACATACATTTGCTTTAAGAACATTGAACTTAATAAGCCAAAAAAAAGAAGAGAAAATAATCTTTGATAAACAAGAGAAAAATGGAAAACCTTTACAAAATTCAGTTATGTCCGCAAAGTGGGGTCCAGGGACTCTCATGGTTCCTTGAGGGGGTTGTAATGTAAATATGTAGGCCTGAATGTAATCGAAAAAAATGTAGAACCTTTCGAACCCCCCCTCCCCAATGTCCCCATGTGCCCAAATGACCATCCGAGCAGCCATCAGCTGCATGAAGCTGCAACTTAATTTCCCTTGTTTTTTTTAGGTCTTCCTCCCATCTTTATAACGAGGAACTCATAAAAATAGGGACAAGGCTGCTGTTGTGTTCATCAATATTATCGACCGTGTCGCCATAATTCCCCACTTGCACATATTCCCGGTTTGATTGCCATTTCAGTTTAGTCAAATATTTAGGTTCCAGCATATTGATTCATCCAATCAATCGTGGGGCTGTCTGGGGCACTTCCGGCAGTTTTGCCTGTTATGCAGTCAGGCATCTAACACAGTGGTTTTCAAACCTTTTCATATAAAGATCTATTGTTTATTCTGCATTTGAGTGGACCTCTGGTGGGCCCCAGACCATTGGTTGAGAACCGCTGATCTAACAGCCCAGCTGATATATGAGACATTATTTGACTTTAATTTTTACAACATCGGTACAGCAAATAACATGCAGCCCCATGTGCACCGATTTCTAACCACTCACTTTAATGTAATTATAGAGGGAAAAAAAACTGATGTGATGAGTTGCGAGTTGCGTCATTTTGAATAGGGCTTAAAGGACGACTTCAGCCAATCTTCTCATCATATAATTGTTCCTCACTAAAGGCCAGACCGCACCGATGCAACTCGTCGCAACTCCTTGCAACAAAACGGGTTTTTTGCAAAACTGCCATTTGGCATAATGGTTGCATGGTGCTGGAGGAGTTGCGTTGCAAATTATTGGTCAATTGGTGTGGAGTGGCCTTTAGGCTCATCCAAAAGGGTCCAAAATTATGAATATAGCATCAGAATAATTTTTAACCATATTTTATACTTCGGCTATCCGGTTTTTCAGAAAACCTATAGGATTTCAAAGACATTTTTAGAATCGGCCACAGATCTTAATGGGTTAAGTAAACTCATTGTAAAACGGATTGTCTTTTCAGAACAGTTCACTGGGGATTTCTCTTGCCCTCAGACAGTCACAGTCACATGGCTGGTTTCACACAGAGACAGAATTGCCTTCGACCCTGACAGGGAAAAATATATTTCAAATCAACAGCCTCTCTCTCGTCTGTTGATCGATTGTGAGGAAGCGGGGATTGTTTTGAAATTGCTCGTCATCTTAAGTCAAGGATTTCTCTTTAATTTTCTGGAGTTATAGGATGTCGAGTCTGTGAGCTGTCTGTGTCTTTGAACGCAAGAGAAAGGTGAACGGCTGCTGTACAGTATTTCATAGCACAGTCAGTCAGTGTTCAAAATGCATGGTATTAAAGTTCTCAGTCGCCACGATCGATTTCACTCATTTTGATTCCATTACCATGCATAGTTGGCCGCGGACCCCCATCTGAAAATTTAATCTGAAAATGGCAGATCAAAATACAAGAGCTGCTATTTTCAGTGCAGTACATGACGATGAAATACAAATCAGGTTTAATGCTTGTTTATCATAACCCAGTAGTTCCCAAAGTGGGGTCCGGGGACCCCCAGGGGTCCTTGAGGGAGGGACCCTTATGGGCCTGTAACAAATGTAACGAAACGAACCCTAACGGGTTCATTTGCTTCTATTTGTACACTCTCAGAGTTAAATTAATTTGATTTGATTTTAAGTTAATTGATTTTACAATATAAATTGGGGTCCCCGAGATAAACTAATGCATGTCAAACTGGGGGTCCTTGAAATTAAACATGCTGAGAATCACTGCTAGAGCCGAAAAAATCTTCTAATGGGGGTCTGTGGGCTAATTAGTGTCAATTTGGGGGTCCTTGACATGAAAAGGTTTGGGAACTCATGTGGCTGGAAATGTCAAACCTAGTGTAATAATCCTGTTTCAACAAGTCACAGATTGAGGACTTGCTGGGCCTGACTAACATTTTGCAGTCGTGAGAGTTTTAGTTTTTGCTTTAATCCATGCAAATGTCTGGTAGTGCGAGTCCACACACACACACACACACACACACACACACACACACACACACACACACACACACACACACACACACACACACACACACACACACACACACACACACACACACACACACACACACACACACACACACACACACACACAGGGCTTACCTTGACCCCCGGCTCTGGTGGCTGAAGTGACAGTCCTGCTCTCTGACAGGTCAGCCGGGGACAAGTGTCCAACTTAAACGGTTAATGATTAGCCGCTTGACTCCACAGGGACTCGACGATGGTGCTGAAATGATTTGAGTGTAGAGAGAGCAGTGAGGGCTATAGCTTATTCTACAATACATCCAATTCATTTGGGACTCAAAGACGCTTTACAAAACGGACTATAAAAGAAACAACTTCATTAAGGGAACTATAGTTGAAAGGCAAAAATACTAAGCAAAGTAATACTAAGACAATTCTAGAACCTGACAGATGCATGTCGTTCCAGTCGGGTGAGAAACCTTGGATGTCCAAATGGTTACCTTTTTATTATTTTAAAACCATTTTAAAATGGTGAAAATAGCTGATCTACAAGCTCGCGCCACGCCACATTGTGAGCTTGTAGATCGACTATTTTCACCAGTTTCCGCCGTAGTCTGAAAACCCACCTTTTCAGACTCCATCATGGCCCATAGCACTTACCCCACCCCCTTAGATAGCAATTCTAGTAGTCATAGCACGTCATAGTACATATGTGTAGCATAGTAGTATAGATGTATAGCTTATATGTATAGTTTCATTATAGATATTCCACTGTTACTTTCTTAGCTACGCATGTTTCATGATAAATGTCTTTATGTGATGTATTCCCATGCTTTTGTTCTTGCTTAATGTAAGTCGCTCTGGATTAAGAGCGTCTGCTAAATGCCTAAATTGTAAATTGTAAATTGTGCAACACTCTTTGTGTGATGAAGTAGGGCCTACATTTACCAAAAACAACTGATTTAAAAAATGGAGATACAAGTTTTCCAGTTTCCACCCCATATCAAATGGTTTTGTGCCAGGGAGGGAGGGACCCCCAAAAGAGAAGATTTGTGTTTTTACCCCTGGGGGGGGGTCCCCCACTTTGAGAATCCATATGGAGATAAAAGGTTTCTAACAATATATTGGTTTTGCTGAGATATTGCCCATTATTTGACTTGACTCCCAGAAGAGAAGATTTGTGTTTTTACCCCTGGGGGGGGGGGGGGTCCCCCTTTGAGAATCGATGCACTAGGCCAGGGATAAAAATGGCAAGGGCCCAGAGGCCAGTTGATAAAATGACAACATTAATGATACTTGATAACCTCTCTATTTTATTTGCTTTATTTCCACATAATGCAGTGGTTTTCAACCTTTTTCACATCAAGGCCCATTATGTATTCAGCATTTGACGCCCACGGACCACCATTTGATGAGATTTTGCCTTGTAGACCCAAAACTAAAGCATGTTCTTATCGTTGGATAAAATCTTGTCCACAATTCCATGCTGTATTGCTGTTGTTACCATTAGCATACAGAGATAACAGGCAAATGTTGATCAAAATAACAATTCCTCTACATTCTCTAATTGTAGACTTCTTGTAATTAAGTAATGCAGATGTTAAGACAATAATTTAACTCTTAAGAGCATAAAATTAAACCAATTGGCACTGCACTGCGGCGACATGGGCATAAGGCCTACGCTTGCATGCGGGCCCTTTGTCTAAGACAAATAATGAAGAACCTTGAATTGGACATGTAAGGGTCCATTTGGTTTCATTTTACACAAGAGTTAGACGTCTGATAAGGGTCCATTTGGTTACCAACTCTCCATAATGTAGCTGGGGACCACGGTACCGGACCACTGGTTGAGAACCACCGCTATAGAGTGTTAACAGTAACAGATCTAAGTCTCTCCAGCTTTTTAGTAAACCTATAATTCTAGGGGTTCTTGACACAAAAAGGTTTGAGCACCACTGATATAGAAACATAGGTTATTTTTCTCTATAGGATAGGATTTAAAAGACATTTGTACTAGAATGGGGTCCTCAGCGGATCTTAACGGGCTATAGCGTCCTGGCTGTGTCACTGCCCTCCATTTATGACTCACGCGCTCCGACCGGCCTGTCATCTCGCATTTTCTTCTCTGTCGTTCCCCGTCCCCCGTCACTCTTCACCGTGAAATAACACGTAGCAAATTGGAAATGCCTCCTCACGAAAAAGCAGAACGCTTTTCTCTCTCTCTCTCTCTCTCTCTCTCTCTCTCTCTCTCTCTCTCTCTCTCTCTCTCTCTCTCTCTCTCTCTCGCCAACGCTAAGCCCATGCATAAGTGGCATTAAAGTCCAGTATTAAAAAAAAAAAAACTTTCTTTATTGCGGGGGTGGCAGTGCGTCGTGTACCGCCGATGGTGACTCATCGCCGGCACACAGTGCCATCAAACCAGACCAAGGCTTCTTTTTTCCTGCCTTTTCTCTCTCTCTCTCTCTCTCTCTCTCTCTCTCTCTCTCCGCTCCCCCGGCTGTCTCTCACCATGTGCTTTCATCCTCTCCATGCCTCTAATGAAAAGACGCTGACAGCTAATACCCCCCTTAAAAATGTTCCACCTTATTCTCCCGTTGGATTAGTGCGATAGAAGCAAAGTGACAGAGAGACGATCAACTGTGCCGTTGTTGGAAGGACAAACGAGAGGATGGGCTAGAGCCCTGACCGATGCCCCATTTTTTGGTTTCTGCGTCTGATACCAATCCAATTTCGGAGAGTCGGCCACCAATTACCGTTTTTTTGACAGATATGTTTTATTCAAAAAGTAATTATTTGTTATATATTGGAAATGCTTGGAAATACATCTTCTCTTCTCGGGGGTCCCTGGCACAAAACATTTTGGGGTTCCGCAGGCAAATAAATATCAATTTTGGGGTCCTTGACATGGAAAAAGTTTGAGAACCACTGGCTAGTGATTTACCCCAGCATTGTTCTAACCAAAAAGCTATTCTGGGTTAGGTTTGTGTGTGGATGGAAAGAGGAGGGCACCATGTAAGACCCAAGTACTATAGACACAAACTATGAGCTTGTAGATGGTGTATTTTTGAAAATTGTACCTTTACGATAATATATGATATCTTCAATAATGGCTCCATTAATTGTCTCCATCAGGCCGAAGGCATGGGGAGAGTATGTTTTGCACTCTGTTTTGTGTCCGTCCGTCCGTGTACAGCTAATCTCTGACACCGCTGGCCCAGCCGATGCCAAAGCGTGCACACACACTCCCTGGATGCCAACGATGAACCTCTGCCCCAATTTTTCAACAGCAGCCTTTAATAGCGCCACCATGAGGCCGACTTTTGCTAAACACATTTCTTTACATTACCTGTACACATTTTATCAATACATCATGCAAATCGATGTACACTATCTCCATAGTCATGTCATCGAAACGGACCGGTCTGCTTCCCCATATTCAATCCCCATTGGCTATTATTGCCTTCCAAAGGATTGGTCAATTGAACAAAATGCCTCAAAACATGAACGCAGAGTGCAATTTGAGGGAAATTTTGCATGCAAATTCGGACTAGGCAGAGGAAGAAATGCCACTTGAAAAATGTCCTCATCAGCCTCATGGTGGCGCTATAACTGGCCCATTCATGTTTTTACCTGCATCGTTCTGTGTAAAACTTTGTATGCACACTAGAGGCCAAGGAAAAACCTTTGACCTGCATTTTTCCACATCTGCTCTTTATAGCGCCACCAGGTTACCCTGACACCGGTGCTGCAAAAACAGACTGATCTACAAGCTCTCAACGCGTAGCGAACGGGTCTGCAAAACAGGAATGACGCGACCCCTTGAGAGCTTGTGAGTCTGGCTTTTGTGCGACCCGCAGTGAGCTGTTCTCACATTACTTTTATAAATTGGCATATCGCCCAACCTTAATGCACACATGCCTAAAATTGCTGATATTTGCGCCGCCCTCGTTGAAAACAATGTATTTAAAACTCCAGCTTGTCCCACTCCAATTGAACTCCAGGCTGCATGAACAGCGCTCGAGCGCTCAGTTTTCTGCCCCCTCAATGTCCCAAATCTGTGATTTCACCAGCTTTTCTGCGCAGCGGTAGCTTTGCTTTGCGTTTGCTTTAGTCAAAACTAAAAGCGAGTGACAGCGAGACGAGATTATCACAGCATGTTGACCGTAGCAATGAATGGAGAGACCTACTTGGAATTATTAAATCCATTATTGGCCTGGAGAAAGTAACAGCCGCCGCCACCTCCTCCTCCTCCCTGGCACGGGTAATAAGCTAGCCATGTGCTGCTATCTGTGTTTTGTTTACCCAGTGACAGGGACTGAGAGGCTTAATAGTCATGTGATCATGACTGTTCTGATTGATTTCTCATATCCCATCCTGATTGGCTAAGATTGGCTTCCAAAGTTTTCAGGAGTGGCCCGTTTTGAACAAAATGCTTGAACATGAACACAACGTCCGATTGTGGTGAAAATGCACGCATTATTCCCAATAGGCTGAGGAAGAAATGCCACTTTTTCCAAAAATTATCCTATCCTGGTAGAGACCTGTGCCCCAAGGGGCACTTTTTGAGTGGTGCATATATAGACAGCCGTGTGTGTCCCTGGCTGTGTCCTTGGCTGGCCGAAAATAGCGGTTGGTTGGTTTTCACCACCAATTGTCACTGTTGCGCAGCCTAACACACACATATATTAACTGTATATATGATGATTTCGGTGTGACAGTGCAGTGAAAGTACAGTACAGTAGAGGGACCCGTCCGTGTCTGCGGTTGGTTCTGCGTCCAGCAGGTGGCAGTATATCAGTTAAAGGACTGTGTGTCCCTGTTTCCGTCTGTCTGACTATGTCTGTCTGTTTAGCTCTTTTGACCTATTGACCCCTGTAGATGCCGGACCATTCACACTAAGCACTCACCCATTGACCACTGCAACACGACACGCACGCGCGCACACACACGCGCACATTCTGCACCATTCACTTTGCACAGGTGCAATATTTTTTTTTGTGGTGCTTGATTGGTACAGTAGGTACCCACGGTGACTTGTGACTGTAGCTGCAATGTATCCGTTGGACAAAGGGAATGGGTGACGACAGGTAAACTGATCTTCAAGGACAGGAAAACAAAGCAATGTACTGTAGTACACAGCTGAGAGAGCCTGCTGGTCTAAGGAATAGAGTGGGGAGACATCACGACCTGTTGCTTCCATCCGAGGTAAATGCACCACACATTGTTGACTTTGACAGCTGATATAGTTTTAGTCCGTTTTTTAGTTTAGTTTTTTTTAGTTTTAGTCTAGTTTTAGTTGCCTAAATAACATAAGATTATAGCTAACTGTGTGTAGATCTGTTAAATCTACAGTTGGTTTTGTCGCCCCAAAATGTATTTTGGCAGTCCTCGATGGTGTCGTAATGATTGATTTTACACTTGGTTGCGTGCTAAAATAGCCGATCTGATGAACCAGAGTGTTTGTTCGGTAACGGGGGTCTCTCTCCAGCCCGTTTTTTGCATTTCGGGAGAGAGAACTCGTACAGGATGCACAATAAACAAGTGAAGCTGTAAGAGATGACATAATTAAATGAGCAGTGAGCACATACAATTTGTACTGGTCTACTGGATAGAATTGAAGCTGATCAATTATCTCTGCTAGGTTCTCTATCTCGATTGGATGAAATTGGTATCCCAACTGAAAATGTGTTTTGTATTTACTAAAGTAAACTAACTAAACTACTGAAGCTGGAGTGGAGTGGAGTGGAGTGTCAGTGTGGAATGTGGAGACCACTATTCTATCAAATTAAACCCATTCATTGATTTTCAATACTATTATCATATTATCTTCAGAGATTGTGTTGGATTCACGGTAATGTGCATTTTCAGTTAACCAGTTAAACCCTCAGTACTTAGAAAACATGTACTTGGTCTGCTCTTTTTCCACCCCACTACACCAAACCTCTTTGCAGAATATAGCCAATCTACAAGCTCACAACGCCTCGCGTTGTGAGCTTGTGGATCGGCTAATGTTTCCCTCAGAAAAGTGATGCTTGGGTAACGTGTTCAAGTGTCTAATATACAAACCAGTTTGTATCACAGAAAACATTTGGCGGACCCCCTGTAGTAACTACAGAGAGAGGGACCCCTGTTGACTATTACACAGTCTGCGAGGCTCCACAGAGCACTGACGACGAATGTTGAGAGAGACATGTTGTGTTGATCAGTCCAGAAGCCCCAACGGAAGCAGGCTTGTTGTCCAGGAACCTAATATATCCAACGACATATAATATCCAAGGACCGACTCCCACAAGATTCTAGATTCTACGATAACGTTACGTCACGTAAAACAGGTTGAGGCACACCTCTTGATCACAAAGCCACATTCCTCAAACGTCCGTATTCACCCACTAGCTACTAGTACCTACCCACCCACTATTCACCCACTCACTAGCTACCTACCCACAGGTATTCACCCACTCACTAGCTACCTACCCACAGGTATTCACCCACTAGCTACCTACCCACAGGTATTCACCCACTAGCTACCTACCCACAGGTATTCACCCACTAGCTACCTACCCACAGGAAGGGAGCCCAGGAAACGGACCAGGCCTAATATGCGTTTAGATATTTTAGTCATGGCGCCATGTTCATGACCAAAATGTGTCATGAAAATGTGGTCTCACTTCCTTCCTGGACTGCAAGTCACACCTCCACGCGGCCTCCCCCATCTCCACAAGGAGCTATAGGGGAAGTGCACCAAAGCATTACTGTTAAATACTATTAACATTGAGTGACTGCATATTTCAAAAGTTTAAAAAGAAAAAAATAATATTTTTTTGGATAATTTTAAAACAAACAAATCTAAGAAATTCCATGAATTAAAAAAAAAAGAATTAATTCGACCTGAAAAGTTTGAGAACCACTGCTCTAGTATTTCACTCATACATATTTCACATATCCTTTTTAAAGTTCACTAGGGGAATCACAGAAGCCAGTTTGAGTCTGGTCTGTATAGGGACGCTACGTTCAAGTAGTTCTTTTTATGTCATACTGTGAACGTTTACTTTTAATGTAATCTTTCACTTGTATCTTCCACAATAACTACTGTTTCAATAACATTTTTTTTTCTCTAACCACTTGTATGTCCCCCCCTCCCTGCCCTGTACCGGAAATGCATTTATTTATGCATTTATAATCTGACGGTTTCTGCCAGCATTGTGTGTTCCAATCTTCCAAAACATCGTCGGTGAGGAATGTGATAAAGCGCTGCCTGTTTCGACAAGGCACCGTGTAGTTTAACCCATTGAATCCGGGAAAAGCATATGTGTCACTTTAGCTATACTCTATAACTGTATCTATCCATCTCAAAGTCGGGTGTCAAAAGTAGTTAATATAGCGTTTTAACCACTCGTTTTAACCACTATTTCATACTATGGCTATTCAAAAGTAGCAGATATACTCATAGTTTGTAGATCTGCTCATTTTGAAAATTTGTAAATTTGTGCTGCTGCAAATCTTTGAATACAACTCATATGATGGGTATTGTAGGGTATGCATTCCCGATAATCATTGTTCCCAACTTGCATCGTTCCCAAGTAGGCCAGTGCCCGACGGGCACGGGTCTAGTTTTTTTTAAGAAGTTTTCTTCTGGGGGTCCCTGAAACTAAATATTATGAGATGTGGCGGTCGGTGGCCAAATGCATATAATTCAGCGAGTCCTTGACAAACGTTTGAGCACCACTGATAATAACATACATTTTTAGGATGTTAGGATTTAGAAGACATTTTTTTAGAATCGGCCTCGGGTCTTGTGTTAAGAGGAGTGTAGAACTTTGTCTTGTCAATCAGC
Organism: Protomyctophum bolini; assembly: GCF_963924005.1. Lineage (NCBI taxonomy): Eukaryota > Metazoa > Chordata > Actinopteri > Myctophiformes > Myctophidae > Protomyctophum > Protomyctophum bolini. Next base: position 11,190,433 of record NC_137884.1, read on the forward strand.
ATATCTCCCACATCCGTGGTAATGGTCTTTTTCTCAGCGTTGACGTGCTCTCCCATATCGCTGTAATTGCCAATTGGTTTCCGTGACCTCCGCCACCGGCGGCGGTCGCTTGACAGATTCTCTCAGCACAGAGACAAGGGGTAGGGAGGTAGGGACGGGGACGGGGGAGATAATGGTCTTTTCCCAGCAGGTGAGAGCGGGACACATCTCTTCTCTCTCTCTCTCTCTCTCTCTCTCTCTGTCTCTCTCTGTCTCTGCTCTCACATGACCTCCACACACGTACACAGATTACCCACATGTGATGTTACCTTCGTCATTGCCCTATACGGACTTTGTGTGTGTGTGTGTCTCCTTTAGGCCATTCTTTGGTCTTCAAGGTCCCATTTCCCAATTAACCACTTAAAGGTCCTTGCAGACTGGTGCCGCAAAAAATCTGAAAAATGCAGCCGTCTGCAGGTACCTTAGGCCTATTTATTTGAAATAATATAGACTACAAACTTTTTTTCCATACTTAATTACAGTACAGGTGCAAAGGAGAGAAATTAGCCTGAATCGCTACCCTTCAAAAAATATGTCCTGGCGATTCAGGTCAAATCTGATCGCAGCAGCTGATTGGCCATCAGCCCCGTCACTCGACAGCGTCAAACAACAAACATGGCTGCCCCCACTGTGGCGAGTCGCGACCGTATCAATCTGGCTATTAAATCGACCTATAATGTTTTGTATTTATTTATCCTTTATTTAACCAGTAAAAACACATTGGGACTGTGTCTCTTTTAAGAGTGGGAAACCTGCAACTGATAAATAGTTACTTTACAGTTTACATGCTAGTAGCGCTCGTTGGCTGTTTGTTTGGTTAGCAACCAGGTTAGCCATAGCCACATGATTTACAACAACGTCATCTGCTTTCCTACTATTCTGATCTGTTGGTATGAACCAATCGACGAAGACTGCCAATTTGACAACGCCCATTCCAGAAACCGCTGCCCAGTCTGAATAATTAAGTGAAACTAAATGAAAATTCAGACTTGAGTGTCAGCTAGGAGAGAATAGCCACGCTTAAAAAAAAAAAAAAAAAAAGTACAGCAGCACACTTGTGTTTTCACTGTCTGGAAAGCTCATATGTCCCAAAGCTGTTACTTTTCAGGATTCAAATTCAAAGATACCACTAGAAGTAGAAGCTTGTGGAACTGCTACTTTTGATACTTTTGGGTGACGCTGTGGTATGATCAACTAGGGCATCGGTTTTCAACCTTTTTCATATCGAGGCCATGCAGCCACGGACCACCATTTGATGAGATTTAGCCTAGACCCAAATCTAAAGAATATGTTGGATGTCGTTGGATACGATTTTGTCCACAATTCCATGTTGTATTGATGTGTTACCATTACAGGATAACGATCAAAATAAAAATTATTTTACGTTCTCTAATTGTGTAGACTTGTAAATTAAGTAATGCAGATGTTTTTACAATATATTTTCACCTAGAATCCATTGTCCAAAATTGGGACACCATGTTGTATGTAGTAAAGACACAGCTGCCACCTGCCATCGAGTACAATCTCTCTGATCTCCAGTAGTTCCAATCTTCATTAGCCCATTCTGGGCGGGAACCCCTTTTGGTGTTAGCATTATGTTATGCTTTAGCTATTGAAAAATAGCAGATCTACAAGCTCACGAGGTCTACGAGCTTGTAGGTCTGTTATTTTTGAAAAATCGAAGAACCACTGACATAGAAACATAGCTTTTTCAGAAAACTGTCAGGATGTAGAAGACATTTTTAGAATCTGATCTCAGGTCAGAATGAGTTAGTCTTTGTCTAAAGCCCCCCCCCCCCACACACACACACACACACACACATATGTGTGCGTGCACCTGTCCGCAGCAGTTTTACATGTGCACTCTTCTCCCCTGGCCCCCGTTTCTGGCTGCTTGCCTCTGCACAGCTCTCTCTCTCTCTCTCTCTCTCTCTCTCTCTCTCACACACACACACACACACGTGGTCCATTGGCATGAATAGGAATGAAAAGCTTGTTGCGCATCGTCAAATGTGTGAAGGCACATTTGAATGTACTGCCTTGAATGCAGAGGCATTTGAATGGAGCCATTGCGGAATGTGCTCTCTATGTCTCTCTCCCTCTTTGTGTCTCTCTCTCCTCTCCTCTCTGTCACTCTCTCTCTCTCTCTCTCTCTCTCTCTCTCTCTCTCTGTCCACATGGATGAGCGGGTCCCCAGGCAGGCAGGAATGTGTGAATGATGGTATAATGGAGTCTAAATGTGACGCTGCGTCTCCATGTGATTGGCCGCTCTTTTCCTGTGAAAATGACCTTTCATCTCAAAACCTTTATCGGCACATATACTCCCTAACCACATGAATCCCTGTTCCGGAGGCTCTGCGAAAGGAAATTAAAAACAGCTCTAGGTCTAAGAGCCCGTTGTCATCGGTTATGTTTTACACAAAAGTATAATTCGCCATCGGCCATCATTATTATTATTATTATTATTATCCTATTAGGTCAGCAATGTTCTGCCTCTGTCTACAGTGGTCGCTTGTAGGGATGGAGCTCGTTATATTGTATTGATTATGAGCTCCTTATCGATCCTGCTTATTGATCCAGGCTTTTAGAGCCCACTATTGAGCATATTCTAATATTTTGTGTTGTGTTCTGAGTCTGACGTGAGACGACAAATTCTGGACAGAAGTGGTATCTTTTCTTATTTGCCAGTTGTGAGTGACTTGAGTTCTAAAATGATGAATAGTAACTGTAACCAGTAAGACAGACAGACGCCTGGGGGCGAGAAGCCCTAGAGGGCGATGTTGTGCTGAAACGACAGAGCTTCAAGACATGGCCGGTGCGTGAGAGACTCTGGCGGTGGCGCCGCCGGCGTTCCCTGGCCAGACGGCGGTGCCGCTAGTCGGCAGTCTCCTATGGCCAAGGGTTTATGGCCATGGCCATATATATATAGCGTGTCTTGAGTGTAGAGGGTTTGATGATGTCAGGCTGACATATGCATGGCCATATATGGAGGCGTGATGTCACGATGCGTGACCACATATGGAGACGTGGGGTGACTTGGCGGACTGACGGATGTCACTAGATGTCATGATGCGTGACCATATATGGAGGCGTGGGGTGACTGATTGAATGACGGACTGACGGGTTTTCATAGTAAATGCAATAATTACTATAAAATCCCCATTTTTATAAACTGAAAATGCATATTTATTTCATTTTAACAGGGCCTTCAAATTCAGTACTTTTCTAACGGACAGAAGGCAAATGACCTTTTTACTTTTGGAATATAATATTGAAGAAACTGTTAACTGGTTAATGTGTGTACTTTCACTTTTAAAAGCGCAATTTCCCCGTTTGTTGTTTGATACCGGGTTTCAATGCACTTGCTATCGAGTTTGTAATGGTGGGCTTGGGTTTCGAGCGCCATCCCTACATTGATTGATTTATTTTCGTTTCGTGCCAAGGAAAAGCACACAAAGTTCCCAAAATCCCAACCCTCGCGGGTTTAGAAGACACCACTTTACGATCACAGCATGTTTGCATTCACATACCGGGTAACACATTCCATTACAGCACGGAATCCTACAGACTGTTCCGTCTCCTCTCCCAAGTTTGCCATATACACATTTGCCAGAACATAAACCTCCTTTCCTGAAACACAGAAGTAGAGGACAGTTTTGAGCGGTTCCTAACCGCTCCAATGACTGGCCCTGTCTGTCTGTCTGTCTGTCTGTCTGTCTGCCAGCAGTGTTGTTGAGCAGCCTGCACCGCTCAGTTCACAGGGGTGTGATTTATTTTATTTTATTTTGTATTGACAAATCTTATATCATCATATAAGTTAATTTCACCAAGTTCACAAAACAGACTCTCTTCCTCTCCTCAGAGCTAATGGTAATATTATCTGGTTATTGTTGCCCTGCTCACGAGCATGGCTGCAATACTGATGAGCTTTGGGGATGTTGTTTGTTCTAGCTGCCTGGTGACAGGCTCGCTGACCTTTTTGGTTGGAGGCCATTTCATGAGACATGTCCACAGTCTCCACAGCTCCCCACCCCACACACACACACCCCTTAGCGCCCCCCCACCGTTCACCAATGGTTCTCAAAGTGAAGGACCCCCAATTGTTATGTATTTGGCCGTTGTGACCCCCCCCCAATCTGGAGAAGATGAGAAGATTATACCGGTACGCTATTTTTGAATAGCCACCGTATAAACTGAGTGGTTAAAATGAGTGTGGCGCTATATTAGCTACTTTAGCTGGAGACCCCCTGGAACCCCCTCTCAAGGACCCCACACAGGGGGTCGCCGGATCCCCACTTTTTTTGTCTGTGTAGACCAATTGTCTACACAGACACGACTGCAATCCCGACAGCACTTCAAGTGTTTGATAAGTGTCTGACATCAACGGTATAATTAGCAGAGTTAACACATTAAGAAGAATGCCAAAGCGTGACTCATGAATACATGTTGCCCTGTCCCCTCTCTGCCTCCCCCTCCAGGTCTAAGCGGGCAGCCCACGGACATCGAGAAGCGGAAAACGGTGTTCGGGCAGAATCTAATACCTCCAAAGAAGCCAAAAACGTTTCTCCAGTTAGTGTGGGAAGCACTTCAAGACGTAACGCTGATTATCCTGGAGGTGGCAGCCATAGTTTCATTAGGCCTTTCTTTTTATAAACCTCCAGATGCCGAAAGAGAAAGTAAGCAAACAAGCTGTTATGCCTTCTGTCATTGATGATGTGATCTGCTGTTATTATTATTATTATAGTGCAGTGATTTTCAACCCTTTCCATATCATTATTTATTTATTTATTGAGCCACGGACCACCATTTGATGAGATTTTAGCCTCTCAGGCGCAAAACTTACGAACATTTTGTCCACAATTCTGTATTGATGTGGTACCATAGGAGAAATTATTAGGGCAAATTATTCTACATTCTTTTTTGTTGTTGCAATTGTGTGAATTAACTTAAATAATGCAGATGTTTAACAATAATTTAACTCTTGAGAGCGTAAAATGAAACCAAACAGACCCTTACCAACTCTTCATCATCCTTCAAGGACCACTGGTTGAAAACCACTGCTGTGGTGTGTTGGGTTGATATTATTTGTAGATACTGTATATGCTGCGAATCAAGATTTTTCAATTCCGATCCGATAATCGATACCGATCCAGCACATAATGTAAGTCTCTCTATGCAGTGTATTGCTGCTGCGTGCTGGCTAGCTGCCTGCGGCGAGCAAACACTGTTATGATCACATGGCCTCTGCATGCTGCTGGAGCCCACTGCTGGAATAGAGTGCTTGGATCGGTCATTTTCGCAGCCAAAGGTTTTCTTTTGCCGATATCGAGAAGAAGATCAGATCGTGGCATGCCTAATTATTTGTTTTTCCCAGTAGCCAAATATCTTTTAAAAAGGGGCAATAGTTTCTCATTTGAAAACACAAACGCAAAAAAAAAAGGGGGAAAAAAGCTGCATAGGCAGCTTTTCTTTCCCCCTTTTTTTGTGTCTGTGTCTTTGTGTCTGTGTTCTGATGGTGGCAGATGTTTTGTTACCTTGCTGCATGTTGTTGAAATGACAGCTCCTGCACGGTTGCCTTAGTGTCGTTCCCAGCCTTTAACTCGTCCCGGAGGAGAGAAGCCTGGTCCCGACCTAATGCCGAGAGTGTCTATAGGGGCGGGACTATATCCTATGTGTTTCCCACGGAAAACGCATATCTTTTTCAACCAATCACAACACTCGTTTCATTCACGGAGAATGTAAACGGATCTATAAAGCCTCAACGAAATTTCCTTGGCTGGTTCTTACTTCTTACTATATACTACTACTGTATCTATCAATATAGGCAGAAAACCCCCCCCAAAAACATCTTAACACATAAACGGCCAATTTCAGGTTTTTCATTCATGATGTTAGCTTGCGCTCTTCGCCAACGTATGAATGGCTCTGGGTTGCTAGGAGACCGATTTAAAACCAGAAGTGAATATGCTACATGAGCTTGTAGATCTGCTATTTTTCAGCAGCTAAAGTTTAAACTCATGGTTAAAACGGTTCAAAGCTAAGGTGACACAGATGTGTTCCAGGTCTTTGGCTGCAGCGAAAGAAATAAAATGCCGGCGTTACGTGTCAAAATGGCCCCCGCCGATGCTTCCTTCTGTTAACTCTTAATGTTCTTTTCTCTCCAGACTGTGGAAAGGCGGCGGGCGGGGTTGAGGACGAGGACGAGTCGGACACGGGCTGGATTGAGGGCGCGGCCATCCTCCTTTCGGTGGTGTGCGTGGTGCTGGTGACCGCCTTCAACGACTGGAGCAAGGAGAAGCAGTTCCGCGGACTCCAGAACCGCATCGAGCAGGAGCAGAAGTTCACCGTGGTCCGCGCCGGACAGGTCATCCAGATCCCCGTCGCCGAGATCGTGGTCGGCGACATTGCACAAGTTAAATACGGTGAGAGACGTCGTCGGTGAAATGTGCTCTCCGCAACAGTAACCACTTAAAGGGCGACTCGAGGCCGATTCGCACTTCGGAAAAATGCTCAAAAATAAAAGTGACGCACTGGGAACCACTCGAACTCGAGCATCCAAGGGAACTAACATTAGCCAAAAATAGCAGATCTACAAGCTCACAAGTCGCAATACAACGCGTTGTGAGGTTGTAGCTCAACTATTTTTGGTCAAGAGATTTCGTGCAGAGTGGGAAAAAAAGTCCAAAGTCTAGTCTAGTAAGTGGTTAAAACTTGCAGCGTCTGGAGATCAAGATGACATGGCTGGTTTTCTCTGTACATGATATCCAAAAAAGATGACAGTCATGTGGTGTATTTATTTGCGTGCGTGCATGTTTTTTCAGGTGACCTCCTACCCACCGACGGCGTCCTCATCCAAGGGAACGATTTAAAGATAGACGAGAGCTCTCTCACTGGGGAGTCGGACCACGTCAAGAAGACCCAGGAGAAAGACCCCATGCTGCTGTCAGGTGAGTCAGCATACAGTAGTTAACGGTGTTGTCATAGATTCTCTTGTAATTATCATGGTTATCATAGATTTATTATTATAATAGTTATCATAGATTGATTGTTATTATCATAGTTATCATAGATTTATTGTTGTTATAGCTAATCGTCACAATAATTTACATGTTGAAAAATGTTCCTACATTTTATTTTTTTTACATTTTCAGTCATGTCTTTGTACATTGAAGTTATTTGTCATACTGGCCCGTGCAGTTTTTTATTACAAAGCCTATAAGGCAAATGGAAATTGAATTTGCATGCGGATTGTTTCCGATGGTCAAAACGCCAAAAACACAATTTAATCGTTAATCGCAAATTAATTTGTGTGACAACCAATCGTCAGATTACATTTTGTAATGGCGAGAGCCCTAATCATAGCTATTGTTGTTGTCGGTGGAATGTGGAAGTTTCTTCCCTCAGAAATGTATTGAAACCGTTGTGGTTGTCGTTGCTAACATAATTAATTTCAACCTCATAACATTCCCCAGATGCTGTGCATTCTGACATCATGGCCTCTAACCATACGCCTTAATTAATATTCATTCTTCTTCTTCTTCTGTCTCTCTCTCTCTCTCTCTCTCTCACTGCTGCTAACTATTGTTTTACAAAGAAAATCTATTATTCTATCTATTCCAAAATCTTTTGCAGTTTTTACATAATCAACCAAGCCGATCAGTCTAATTAAACGCTTAAAGGAGTAGTTCACCCCCAAAAAATTTAATGATTACTAAATCAAAATTTACACTGTTGTCGATGGATGGTCGTTCATTTATTCCCTGCAAAGCCCAGCTGATATCTAGGGCTCAGTATTTTGTTTCATGTATGTTTTTTTTAATTTTTATTTCTTGACTATTTCCTCTTATTACCCGTGCCTCTGCTGTGTTTCATCCTCACTGCTGTTGCTATGCAGTGGTGGAAAAACTACTTGCATGTTTTACTTGAGTAAAAGTATCAATGGCTGCAATGCAGAAATAGGCCGTTACAATTAAAAGTCCGGAATTCAAAATGTACTAGTATTACTTAGTAAAAGTACAAAAGTATTGGTACTTTTTACGCACAATGTCTCATTTCAAGTTTTCAAATGTACAGTATACAAATCTTTTGAAAATGTGACTCATTGTGAGCTTGTAGATATGCTATTTTCAAATGGCCAACATACGGTATATAGCTGAAGTGGTTAATGTATGGTTATTTTGTTATAATAATCTACAATGTAACTACTTTTTTCAAACTACAATATTTGGATCCGAGATGTACTGAAGTGGAGTGGAAGTAAAAGTACTGGAAATACTCAAGTAAAGTGCAAATGCCTCAAAATTGTATGCGAGTACAGTACTTAAGTAAATGTACCTCGTTACTTTCCACCCCTGTTGCTATGACGCCTGAATTGTCCTCCCACGGGGATCAATAAAGGTTTATCTTGCCTCACCTTGTAGCTACTATACTTGTGAGGACCAAACGTCCCCATGAGTACAATAGAATAGAGCACCAAAGTCTGACGTCAATAACGCTATTCCACGGGTTCGTGTAAAGTTTTATTTGTATTATAATCCCCATAGGGTGATCTTAGTCAACTGACTGCACGGAAAAAAAGCTATTGTTACTGCTAGAAACGGTGTGTATCAAATACGAGTGACTGACTGTTATAAACGATACAGAGACGCCTCCCTGACAATATCGCCGAGACAGTCTGTTTATTTTTGGACCACAATTCTTATATTTGACCATTTTCAGATGGCTCAATGTTATTCTCAGGGCCAGAGCCCGGGCAGAGGCCTTTTGTGGCGGTTCTGGACAACCGTAGGTCCGACAGACTCGACACCAGGCACTGCTCTCCTTTTTTTTTAAATTGCATTCTTAAAATCTGTTGTCCCCACAAGTATAGAATACAAACCTGTGTGTGTGTGTGTGTGTGTGTGTGTGTGTGTGTGTGTGTGTGCGCGTTCGCAGAGCGTTCCTGCTTGTTTTGTCTCCAATCCTGTTTTTATGAAAGCCAATTGATCCTTTGATCAAACGGATTTCCTCTCCTCCACTGCTCCTCTCCCTGAGGACCGAGAGGAGAGGAGAGCTTTGTTTGTTTCACCTCCCCAGCTTTCTGCTGGTACAACTCCAACAGGGAGACATCACTGTGTGTGTGTGTGTGTGTGTGTGTGTGTGTGATTATGTACCTGCGTCTGTCTGCATGTGCATGCGTGTGTGTGTCATGGCAGCAGTATTGCTGTATCATCTCCCTGAGCTCTCCTACACTCCCCTCATCCTTTCCTCCCTGAAGGATGGAGGGAGGAAAGAACAGCATCCTCTCATTAAGGCAGACATGCTAGTCTCCTGACCTCCCTGTATCTTCCCTTCAGTCTCTCACCTCCTCAACCAGCTGTCACTGCCACGGCACCACACCGATGGGGATGTTGGGCACAGATCCCGTACCGATTTATTTTTGAGCAGGCAAATTCCAGTATTGATTGATATGAGCGCTATGTTAAAAAGGAGAAACACAACACAAGTACAAATACGTTCACTCAAATCACACGTCAACAATAGATTTATTTCCATTGTTGTTTTTGGTCTTGTATAAACAGACATAAGAACGACAAAGAACAGACATTGATCCCTAAGCCCACTCTAAAAACGATTAACGTTTTATCAGAATAGATAAATAAATTAAACGCATAACCGCACTATAAATACATGAACGCATGGCTGTGATACAGTATATAAACACGGGAGCGCCACCAACCTCTCTGCCATAAATTATGGAGCATCAAATTGATTGAATGTTTTCCCTCCAACTCTCTGTTATTGTTATTCACATGCATTTTCTTTTTAATGTCAATGCATTGCTGTATTGAACTTTAGACATTTTCCAAAAGTTTCTCGGAAAGGTTTTCATTTGTTATTGTTATTGATTCAACATTTAATTAAAAACCCACATACTTGCAATCTGTTTCTTGGTTTACCTATGATCCTAGATTACCGATTTTATGCATTTGATTTATTTCCTCATGCTTACTGTATGTCGCTCTAGATTGAGAGCATTTGCCATAATGCTGACATAATGAGTTGACATTATTCTGGTACAGTGTATTAGCCCTTCGGTCGCCTGTCGCCTTAAGGCGTCTTACTGGTGTCCCTTAAATATCGGAAATAGCTGAGGCTTTGATATCCACCGAAATTAAACCTTAAGCCCCTCCCCCTGTCTGCAGGAACCCACGTAATGGAGGGCTCGGGGAAAATGGTGGTCACCGCCGTGGGCGTCAACTCTCAGAGCGGAATCATCTTCACGTTGCTGGGGACCGCCGAGGACGACGACGACGAGGAGGAGGAGGAGAGGAAGAAAAAGAAGAAGGAGGAGAAGAAGAAACAGAAGAAGAGTAAGTGGAAAGTTCATCCCTCCCTCATCCAACAAATTAATATAGACCGGGAGTAAAAAAACGTAATCAGGACATCCCTGGTATCGAAATCGGATCAGGAGCAGAAAGGAGCACAAAATGGGAAAGTGCAACGATGCAGGGAAGAGAAGTTAATCCATTGCTGTGTTGAACCAAAAGTTTCTGGCGGAGCGCAGCAGAAGTGGTCAGAGTTCAGGGCTGAGTTCAGGCGGTAGCACCTGCACTTATTTGTGGAGGCCGAAGGAATCCGGTGAATGCAGAGTTATTTCAGGGCTGTTTTACATGAAGAGGATACCGTGGCAGCTATGTGTGTCATCTTACCCATTCACTGGATGTTTAGGAGCTAATTTTGGATACTAAAGATTGTATGCCATATCGTACTGTTAACTGTTATTGGTATGGATGGATTGTGGCCGCACTCTAAATTGTGGTTGCGAATGTGATGTCGAGGTGTTTGCCTTCTATGAAAGTTAGAATTAAATTCCTACATAATGATCGTTTATTTGCATGCCTAAAACCACAGTGTTGGTTTGCCAAGGTTGCCTCATAAGAAGTTAAAGGTTAACAAAATGTAGGTTTTAACAACATTTATTTTGTTAAAACGTCTAAGCTCTATATTCTAATCAATGCTATAGACTACTACTAAAGAAAACATTGCATGGACGCACCTGGGACGTATCCTCAGTGATCTCAAGGTCATCGGGGTTTCTGGTCTCTTGAACATCATACCCCTCACACAGGTGACCCAGCCGGGGTGATCAAGTCCCGACATACGTCCCAGTAGCTACCCTCGATCAGTCCCATTAGGGCAAGACCAAGGCCACACAATCCGTTGCTGGGACTGGGAGAACCAGATTCTGGCGCGTGGAGGGACTAGGCTCTGTGGGTTGATTCCTGTCCAGGTCCCTCCTACGTCTCACCAGGTCCACTCCTGCTCTCACCAGGCCCAGGACCTGTGCGTTGCACCAGACTCCCAGCACCAGACACTTCATTCATTCACACTAGAGTTTGTTCATTAACAGGGGGGTCTTCCATGACTCTTTTAATAAACAAAAATTACATTTTCAGGTGGGTTGCCACATTTCAATCAGGAGAGATTACCCATTTATCAGCTTAAAAATTTGCTTCAATTTCATGCTGTTGCACTTCCAATTGTGTCTGCTCATTTCTTTGTGTTGTCAAGTCCAATTTCTCTTGTTCATCCTGCATCCTGTGTGAGTTCTCTCTCTTGATTGGATGCCACTGATTACAGCAGGATGAGCCTCTTTATTATTGGTATGGATGGTAGCAGCTAATGATGAAAGTGGCTGCAGCTGCTGATGACGAGGTGTTGACCTTTTTGAAAGTTAAAGTTAAAAGTGTTTGTTTGCCAATGTTGCCTCCTTTTGTTTTATCAAATCAAAGTGATGATACATTTACATGAGTGGAAAACATGAGGATTGTAATTAGAACTACTGACCACCAGTGCTCCACGGCATAATTGCGGCAAAATCTTGACTTTTAATTATTTTATTGCTGGCAAGCAGTTAGCATTTATGAAGTAATGCCACCATACGTGTTCACTTTAAGAGTCAGAGTTTGCCCGCCCCCCACACACACACTCGCTACACACACTGTAGTATCATTGGCACAAGCACACACTGTTTACCTTTCGTCAGAAGCTTTTACATGGCGGGAGCGTTGCGGTACAATGGCACAAATTAAATCAGAAATGTGGATGGTAGAAGATCCACCAAGGACAGCTCTCCTGGATTTCCGACTTATGGACGTTTGAAAATCCTCCTTTCAACTGCTTTAAACGGTGATTATATTTTCCGTCCCAGAGCTGGAGCGGTGGGGGGCGTTACCATAGCAACCAATGTTAAAAGCTGCCGGCTCAACCATTATTTACAGGGTCCCTGGCTTATAAGGTCCGCTAGCATCCTCTAGTGGCGGGTCCGTATATATATACGGACCCGTATATATATATATATACGAAAATAATGAAGGGTGCGCACGCACACACCATCAGGGCAGATCTACAGGCTCACAACGGAGTCTGGTGTAGTGGTATACCGCGAGGATTCCATTGTTTGAAATATGCTAGTGGTTAAGTGAGAACCACTGCTGTAGTAGACCACCAATGACTGACTGTGTTTCTCTCCACATCATGTGTTCTTCACAGACAAGAAACAGGACGGATCTGTGGAAAACCGCAAGAAAGGTGAGTTTTATCTTCTGTGCATATGTGGTTGTATCGACATGCACGCACACACACACACACACACACACACACACACACACACACACACACACAGACAGACAGACAGACAGACAGACAAAGGCATGCTTAATTAACTCTGGGCTTAGCGCTTTACCTTGATCTCTTGGCCGTGGGTTAATAGCGTCTCCTTCTGCCCTTTTAACAGCGCTGGAAGTTGGTTAAAGTCTCCCACGATGACTTTGTAAAGAGCTTCCGTAGTTAAAGTGAATACTTTAATTATTTAATAAATACTTTGATTCAGCTCCTGTGTGTGTGTGTGTGTGTGTGTATATACTGTATATATGAGAGACAAAAAAAGGGACTCCTGCACATCCAAAAAGACCCGTAGGAGGTGCAAGTCTAGTTAGCAGGCATAGACCTCAAAAAAGAGAAAAACCTTCCAAGGAAGGGACTGCACACTCCAGGGAACAGAGACGGACAACTTACTGCATCAAACTTATTTTAAATAAGTTTGATGCAGTAAGTTGTCCGTCTCTGTTCCCTGGAGTGTGCAGTCCCTTCCTTGGAAGGTTTTTCTCTTTAAAAAAAAAATATATATATATATATACACATACATATATACACTGTAATGGTGTATATACACCCTAAGGGACATATTTAGGGCATAATTACCGCGTTTCTTTATGCAGTCAATTTCTAATCAAAGCGGCAGTTTTCACTCAAAAGTGACCATGTACTGATGTACAACGCAGCAGGATCAACCAGATATTACGTTTGTCACGTGTGTACAGGTGTACACACCACACAGAGACACACACCTGTGCTCCTACCTGGTGGCGTTCACTGATCTCTGCTCTCTGCGTTCCTCCTCTGAATCCAACAGTTACGTTGATTATAGACTGGTGGCGGAGGAGGAGATTAAGGCCAAAGTGCACTGCATTCCTGGGGTCACAGCATCTGCTTCTTATTAATGAATTAATTCTTGTTCTATTGATGTCCTCGACTCCCCGGTATGAATGATTCAGAGACGGCTGTAAATCACACTAGTCATTCCAACAGCGATGAAACTATGTGACACACGTGTGTGCGTGTGCTGACCAGTGACCACAGCTCTCTGGAGTTGACTCCTTCTACCTACCGTAGCCGCGGCAGAAATGGAACAGTATAATAATCCTTTAACCCGAGTGTCGGAACAGGCCGTCCTGTCTTTTCTTGTCCCTCACAAAGGGCATTAATTATGCTATTAAATGGCAAGTAGGGGAACAACATCGATTTGTACAGAAAATGAATGGTAAATGGTGCATTTTGTATAGTTCCCCCAAATTAATATGTATTTGGCCACAGACCCCCCCCCATCTGAAAATGTTTTTTGACAGGAGAGATTTGTGTTTAAAAAATATTTATGTAAAAAAATTGCAGATGTACTGTACAAACTCGAGCTTGTATATATGCTATGCTTGAATAGCCAACATATAAGTCAGGGCTATTCATCTGGCGGGGGGCTAGTGAATTATGGTGTGTCTGTGTATGGTGTGAGCTTAGTTCATTTTGTCATATTTTATCAAGTCTCTCAAATCTACAGTTGATCTAGTCGACTTTCATTTATCTCGGCGTGCCTTGATAGTGTCGTAATGCCCCATTGTTGTGAACTTGTATTTCAAGTTAAACACACATCAATTCGGAAGTCCTTGACATGAATAAGCTTTGAGAACCACTGGCGTGGCGTTTCTCCGGCGGAGCTAGTCTTCCAGCATGCTCAGCATTCTGGAGCGACCTGCTGGGACTTGCTGCTCAAGTCATTGTGCGGCCGTGTGCAGAGAAATGGCTCTGGGCTAAAATCCAATCAAACCTGTTCTCTGGCTGCAGTGTCCTGTTTGCAGTGAGACCTAATCACAACTTTACTGCCTAGTGCCTACCTGAATGTGCACCGTGGAATAATTTATTCCGTCGAACCGGGTTCTAGTTGTCCACGCCACGGGCCAGTCTAGGAGGAGGGCACTCTTTGGTGGGAGTAGCTGCTTATGGGTCTTGTTGCTAAGCGACTGTTTAAAAAAAAAGTGTAGTGCTTAAGTTCTCAGCGCCTGTCGGGGAGTGCATCAGACAACATTTACATTTCAACTAGAAATAGATGCTTGCTGCTGATGTTATGATGCAACCCTGTGTTTCTGCTGAGTTGAGGATGGGAGGTTTATTTAACCCCTTAATTTAACTCTTTGACTACCAACATTGATTCAGATGCTTGTAGGTTACTTAGTTTCCTTAAGATTCTTTATGACAATTTTTATGTATTTGGTGTATTACCATGTGGTGTTCTTGCTTACTGTAAGTTGCACTGGACTAAGAGCGTCTGCTAAATGCCTAAATTGTAACTGCCTCCGGATGCAGCACAGACTTTTATTTTTGAAGACCCCCAAATGAACCGGAAGCAAAATCGCTACGTTTTTTGCAACCACAGGTCACATTTACTATGAAATCGTAAAAACAAATCCGTCACTCAAGATTTCCATACATGGGAAAGCCCCCATATATGGTGCCCAGGTCTCGTGACATCATCAGGGATAAAGATGTCATAGTAAATGCGACCTGCTGTCGCAATTAGTCTACTTGCCAGCCCATAGAGCCCCATTGTGAACCCGTACAACCCGGAAGTTTTTATGTTAGAAATGTCGAGGCTGGCAAGTAGACTAGACGAATCCACAGAGCGCTGCCCTGTAGTTGTCATAAATATTGGCCAGCAACTCTACATCTGATCTCAAACCCTTAGATCTCCATATAAGGAATTATGTCAGAACCTGTCCATTATGGCGATCCTTCCCCATCCATCCTTCCTCTTCGATGTCTCCCTTTTGACTGATACCTGTCCATTCAAACTCTAGACTAGGAGTTCTCAACAGGCCCGAAAATTAAGGCCATGTTCAATTAATTCCATGTTGATCTGACCCCCATGCCAATAGCCAAAGCGCCAGCGCTCGCCCAGTAGTCTGCCGTCAACGAGGCGGATGCATGCACTTATTGCCCTTAGGCGTCTTACTGGTTGAAGAAGTCATCAGTAGCGTTCATATTGCAACAGCGAGGTAGCAACGATTTAGTATGAGCTGCTAACATCAAGGTTCTGTTCAAACGCCTCAATCTGAGACTCAATTCCGAGGAAAAGGGGTTTTAAGATCACAGTTACACATTTACAATGGTGGTGGACGCGGGGGGGGGGGGGGGGTCATTTCATTGGCGGACCAAAGCGGAGCCGACAGTGGCCACGCTGCTAGACGATCAGAGAGACCCGAGAGAGGAAGGCTGAATGAAAGGTTGAACGATGAATGCATGTTGTGCACGTCGTCTTGGCTCTGTTTAAACTTAAACGTACGTACCAGTGTGACGTGTGCCCAACAGTGCTTCATTTAACTCTTGAGTTTCATATTCTGTACACGAATTGACTGTAGTGTACGGTACTGTCCTTTCTTGTTTAATTTTTCTTTTGGAAGCCAGGTTAAGAGATTTTCAATAAAATCACGTTTTGTTTCAATCAAGTCGTTTGAATGGCCGTAACAATGATCACCTGTTCCTCCTCCTCTTCTCTTGCAGCCAAAGCCCAGGACGGTGCAGCCATGGAGATGCAGCCTCTGAACAGCGACGAAGGGGCTGAGGCAGCCGAGAAGAAGAACATGAACAAGAAGGAGAAGTCTGTGCTCCAGGGCAAGCTGACCAAACTGGCCGTCCAGATCGGCAAAGCAGGTGACGTGCGTTTAATTTAGACCACTGGTTCCCAAACACTCGCTGAGTCGGGAGCCACGATTGGGTCGCGTACTGATTTTTATGGGTCCCTTTGTTTATTTTTTGTTTCATATATTTAGTTATGAACCCATTTAGGACTGAGGCCGATTCTAAAAACTCTTCTAAAGCCTGAGAAAAATCTACTATTTATTAGTTCAAATATTTCAAACCTCAACAGGGGTACATGTCCAGAAGAGTTAAAACACCAAAAGGGGTTCCCGCCCTGAATGGATTAATTAGTACTATTAAAAAAATATATTTCAAGAATTTTTTTCCCAGTAAGAAATCAACGAAATATCAAAAGAACAGATCAGGTAAAAACAAAATTAAACAAAAAAGTTTGGTAACCACTGTTTTAGACAGACCACTGTTCCCAAACGTTTAATTTGGCTCCAGACCCAAATCAAAGCTATTTTTTCTTTATTTATTATTATTATTATTTATGGCATTTCAATATGACTCTCCACCCACCCATCCCCTCTCTCCAGGTCTGATCATGTCGGCCATCACCGTCCTCATCCTGGTGTCGCGCTTCGCCTTGGACACCTTCTGGATCCAGAACCTGCCCTGGGTGAAGGAGTGCACGCCCATCTACGTCCAGTTCTTCGTCAAGTTCTTCATCATCGGCGTGACGGTGCTGGTGGTGGCCGTGCCAGAGGGGCTGCCCCTGGCCGTCACCATCTCCCTGGCTTACTCTGTCAAGGTAAACATCCGGCGCGTTTAGTTCGCCGTGCTAGAGCCCGTACAGTACCTACTGTAATCTACCCAGTCGTCTGTCGGGTGGAGACATTGGGCTTTATTTTCGTCCACGCTAAAACCCCTTATTCCTAAACTTCTTTGTCTTTTTTTTTTCTATTTTGAAAAACGTTTTTGAATAGTTCAACTAGCCGATGGACATTGACACGTTGTGAGCTTGTAGCAGCAAGCTCCAAACTCGTTTGAACTGGTGGATCTACTGCTTTTGATGCTTTTGTGTGACACTGTAATAATGATCAAGTTGGACATTAATATGCCAAATGTATTCACACTGGCACATAGCCAAAGATTCACACTGAGATTGTAAACATAAAAAACACTCCCTTAAGATACACGATAAGACAAACTGTTACACATCAAAGCTACAAGTGCAAATCAGTTTTTGTTGCTATGACTCATTCTGAAACCTTCTTTGTTTTCTCATGTTGATGATACTTGTTTTTCATCTGTAAAAAGAAAATCACACCTGTGTGAACCAAGTGGTGCAACTCCCCCCTCTCTCTCTCTCTCTCTCTCTCTCTCTCTGCTCCGTTAGATTAGCTTTATTATGGATTGCGCATGCGCGCTGCCGTCCACCTCCCATTATACAGGCAGACTAAAGCTGAATAACTCCTAATCTACGGAGCTCTCCATGGTTTGGTCAATTAGCGCGATTTTCTGAGGTTTTTGCTGATAATCCGGTGGTCTAGATGGAAACATTGGTGCTTTCTAGAGCAAGGATGGCTATATTTTAGCTCGCTAGCATTGACGCTATTTATGTAGCAACAACATCCACACACGGGTGCGGGTGCGTGCGCACACCAGTGGTGCACGCGCACATGCACGGCACTACACACACGGGTGCAGGTGCGTGCGCACACCAGTGGTGCACGCGCACGCATGCGCACACCACTCATGCTCATAGACCTACATCACAAACAAACAAACAGGTACACGGACATTGCTGGATGTAGAAGTGGTTGCACCACTTAAAAAACAGCTCACTGCTAAAGCCTGTAGATACTACCATTTTCCCACGGAAGAGATTTGGTGTAGAACGAAATCCAAGAAGGGTCTAGTATAGACCAACTTGAGTATATTGGGTTTGAAGTGGTTAATGTCAATTCAACATTAGTTTCATCTCCTCCGAGACCGTTATTTAGCCTCTTCAGTTATCTACTGCAACTTCCCTGTAATGGTTTTTGTCTCGCAGTGAATCTTTGATCCGAACTGGGCTTATCGCCGCTAACCAGCTTACACTTTAGCCTATTAACGCTAGCAGGTTAAGCTGCTACCGTGTTAGCTAGGCCGTCATCCTCTCTACTGGGCCTGGTGGGTAACAGGATTGTATCCGTATCAAGGAGCTCATTGCTGTTTGCCTTCAAACACAGTGGTGTAATGCAGTGGTTCTCAAACTTTTTTCACATTAAGGAACCCCCAAATTGACCCCCATTTGAAGAAAAAAAAGAAGTACAGCAGGGAAGAGTTGTTCAACTAATTGCAGTGATTCTCAACCATTTGAACTTCAAGGACCCCCTATCTTGATATGCGTTAGGCCACGGGACCCCATTTCATACCATTTTGATCTCTGGGACCCCCAAGCTACACTGTAGTATCATCAGTCTTCATTTAACTCTGAAAGTGTACCAATGGAACCTAACAGGTTAAGTTGGTTCCATTTGTACACTCTGAATTAGAGACGCATAACGATCCATTTGGCTCCTAATCATGGGGACCCCCTGGAATCCCCCCCAAGGACCCCTTTGAGAACACTGGTGTTATGTACTGTATGCTTTAAAGGGGGACAGATATGGGACAACTCCAGATATTTGCTTACTAGTCCATGTCAATTGATCCTTTAAAAAAAAAATATTGATATGGAAAGGACTTTAAATATTACAAGTTCTACACAACTCCTGAACAATCAGCTTGTCTGGGTATAAAGATTCATGACATGAGTGGATGATGAAGTTGCTAGTTGTACATACTGTATTGACTTTACTTACTGTAGCATACTATTGGCCTATAAATGTACATTGTAAATGCCCTGGCATTCAAAACCAATTCTACCAAGTCACTCCAGTGTTGACAGTGTAATTAAATGTACAATGGATGATAATATAAGTATTGTTGTATTTGTTTATGGGGATTTTCGGGGTGGACTTCTTCCATTCCTGACATCATAAAACCTTATTTGGATGATTTCTGAATGTTGTGGGCAGGATGGGTTTAGCTGCTCAAACGCCTAATTCAAAAATGTATTTGTAACACATGAGAATGACAAATATTAACATTAGTTCGTTTTTATTTTATTTTAATTCCAGCATGTAAAATGACAGTTTCCTTATGGGATTAATAAAACTCATCGTATGAGTCACACAAGGCTAAGAGGCAACAGAAAGGGATTCAGTACAAAAATATAAAGCTTCATGACGTATGAATCGAAACGAAGGAACAACTCTTCTCCTTGTCTTCCTACGTCCTGCAGAAAATGATGAAAGACAACAATCTGGTGCGTCACCTGGACGCCTGCGAAACCATGGGCAACGCCACGGCCATCTGCTCGGACAAGACAGGCACGCTCACCCAGAACCGCATGGCCGTGGTGCAGTGCTTCCTCAACGACAAACACTATCGCAAGATCCCGGACCCGGGGAGCATCCCCACCGCCACCATAGACATACTGGTCCTGGGCATCGGGGTCAACTGCGCCTACACTACTAAGATCATGGTAGGTGTTAGAAAAACACTGCGCCTACACTACTAAGATCATGGTAGGTGTTAGAAAAACACTGCGCCTACACTACTAACTTTATGGTAGGTGTTAGAAAAACACTGCGCCTACACTACTAACTTTATGGTAGGTGTTAGAAAAATACTGCGCCTACACTACTAACTTTATGGTAGGTGTTAGAAAAACACTGCGTCTACATTACTAACTTTATGGTACTGTAGGTGTTAAAAAACACTGCGCCTACACTACTAACTTTATGGTAGGTGTTACAAAAACACTGCCTCTACACTACTAACTTTATGGTAGCCAGGTGTTAGAAAAACACTGCGCCTAACACTACTAACTTTATGGTAGGTATTAGTCAAGCCCCCAGAACGGCTGGCCAACGTTGAAGCCGCCGAGCCTACTGGTCAAAGCTGGAACTGCGACCCGCGGACCCGTGCATGTAGTGCGAGGAAACCCCGCCAACCAAAAGTTGGTGGTCAAATGCGGAAGTAGAAGCGTTCTTCCAGGTGCTTCAAAACTCCACTGAGCAACTTCCATTGAAATGAATAGCGGGGGCCGGGGCTGACGCTCCGGTCGGCCCTCTATCCTTTATGGTATTAGTGGGGGGCTAGAACGGGGGTCTCCAATGGGGTTGCAACGGTTAATCAAACTAATCTATGCAGTAGAGTAATTAAATTGTGGTGTCTATAATCATTATGTTTGCTACTGCCTGGGATAAGTGTCCAAATAGATATAAGTTTAGTCAAAGTCCATGAGCTATTTATTATGTATAAAGCAAAGCTAGAAACCATCTCACCGACTTCTTGCAAACCTGTGACTTTGCATTTTCACGTCTCTCTTTTTGTTTCCCTTTCCTACTATTGTTCCCTTCTTCCCTGCTTCCTTCCTACCCCACAGTCTCCAGAGAAGGAAGGCGGTCTGCCGCGGCAGGTGGGCAACAAGACCGAGTGTGCCTTGCTGGGCTTCGCCACTAACCTGAAGAGAGACTACCAGGTAGGGCTGCCACTATCCGCCTTAGCCAGCATTCTATCCATGACTTTCTTTTGATTTATTGAGAGACGTGTATATAGATGTAGAATATATATCAATTAACCACTTAACCCATTTAGGCCTGACCTCAAAATTAATTTACGATGGAAATAAGCAAATGAGTAATTAAATGTTGCAAACCCCCCTACTTCCCGCTGCCCACCAGGCCATCCGCAACGAGATCCCAGAGGAGAAGCTGTACAAGGTGTACACCTTCAACTCTGTGCGCAAGTCCATGAGCACGGTGCTGAAGAACGCTGATGGCAGCTACCGCATGTTCAGCAAGGGAGCCTCCGAGATCCTGCTGAAGAAGTGAGGAAACCTTTCATTTAATCTTTTATGCATTTAGTTTTTGGTTTTAATTTGACATGTTCAGCAAGGGAGCCTCGGAAATCCTGAAGAAGTGAGCAAACCTTGCATCGCATCATGTGGCATAGGGTTCGGGCCCTCGCGGGTGGTGCAGTGGCTAAAGTGACTGCCCACCACCGCGGAGGTCGTGGGTTCAAATCCGGCTTTGTCTACATTACACAAACACAATTGGTGTGTGGGGGAGGGGAGGGTGATATCCTACAGGCTGGGGCGGCACCTGTAGCGTTGGGCTCTGTGTCCTCCCGGTGGGGGCTCCCCCCTGGCATGTGAGTCAACAACTCAACACACAAACAAATGTGTGTTTGGAGGAAACATCTTTTGTGACCAACAAGACTGGCATAACATCTAAACTGGGGAAAAATTGTGGGGAGAATTATTGTTCCCTGCCTGGGTGTCAGACACACACATACTCATCGTTTATGTGTTTAGATCTGGCGTAACCTATACATTGTTTAACCTTAAATCTCATATAGCAACACATTTTTGGAAAAAGTTTTAGATATTGACCTTTTAATGACATGCACACAATTATTGGGACGCCATTTTTGCAATGTAAAACAAAAAGGTAATTTCGGGACAGTCAAGCTACTAAGCTGTCAGTAATTGTTGTGGCTGTCGAGGCTTCAAAGCAAATGACGCGTGGAACGGCTTAAGAAGCTACTGGGATGGGCGTCCACGGACAAATACATATCAATTTGGGGGTCCTTGACATGAAAAAGTTTGATAACTACTGGTGTACACCATATGTCCTGAAAGAATACCGCTCACGTACTTATGTGTTTAATTCGCCGTATTCCGTTTCTGGGAAATTGAGGCAGCGTAGAATATTTGATTAAAATGCGGGTTACGCGTTTTATGGAGTCAAACTGTTAAGGTAGGATTTATAAACTCTCACAGTGTAATCCAAGGAGGACTGCTCTGAGGAGATTTATTTTCTGGTTGATATAAAAACTAAATGGCGAAACGCAGTCAGAATTGAGGATTTTCTCAAGGAGTAGGCCTGTCACAATTACTACATACTGTAAAATACTATACATCTAAAACCTCACAACACACATCCATGAGCTTTTAGATGTCTAGTACTTTACAGTATGTACTATGAGAAAATCCTCAATTCTGACTGTTTCCTCTTCCTGTGGCTGTCCCGTCTCCCCCCCAGGTGCTACAAGATCCTGACGGCCAGCGGGGAGTGCAAGGTGTTCCGGCCGCGCGACAGAGACGACATGGTGAAGAAGGTGATCGAGCCCATGGCGTCGGAGGGCCTGAGGACCATCTGCATGGCGTACCGGGACTTCCCCCTGTCAGAGGGCGAGCCCGACTGGGACAACGAGAACGACATCCTGTCCGGGCTCACCTGCCTCTGTGTGGTCGGCATCGAGGACCCGGTCCGACCGGAGGTGAGTCGTATAGCGGGTGGACGGAACGCGGCCCGAAGAATCCCCTTCTTCTCCCCGTGACATTTAGGTGACTCCGATGCAGCGTTGATCTCCTCGAGTGAAATCCTGGTCTCTAAACTGCCTCCCCCTGGCCAGCCGGGGCGCCTGATGGAGGGGAAAGGAACTGGTCGGAATAACGTGTTCCTTCCACTCGCTACGTCCGGCTGGGGAAACTCCCCCCTCTGTCAGGTGAAAAGAAGCAGCTTGGACTCCTCATGCATAGAAGGAAGCATGAGATCAGTCCGCTGCCCCCCCCCCCCCCCAGGTTGGCAGAGGTAGTGTAGCGCTAAAAATTGTCCAGGGTGCCGCGGACTCTGATTTTTCAAAAGTAGCAGATCTACAAGCTCATAGATAAAGTGGTATTAACATCAATATGTATGGTACAATCCATATCGACTCGTCTCGATGCTGTATCTACTGTACAGCTATCTGCTGTCCATGGCTACAGTTACATCAGGCTCCCTGGCATTTGCTGAAGTCAAGATTTACAGCTATTTTGCTGTAAACACAAAGAGAACAAGGGCAATGCCACGGTCTATGACATCACAGGCCTTAAATTACTCGTACGGTACCTTCTAAGTCCCGACTTAGAAGGTTTTCAAAGACACTTGTAAAAGAGACTTCAGTCTCAATGTGGTTTTTACTGGTTAAATAAAGGTAAAAAAAACCTCAAAACAGAAATGATTGCTCATGATACAGTAACCCCGAACCTAACAAACACCTTTTTGATAAATATACAAGATAATGACTTATCTAGGGTGAAAACCTCATTATGTCCAAAATGGTTACTTTTCAGGATTCAAATTCAAAAATGGCAAATGATCAAGTTAATTTACAAAAATAATAATATATATATATATATGGTATATGAAAGAATATGGACACTTAGTCGTACGGCTTAGACTTTTTGAAAAACTAATTAAATTAAGACATGCTGATAATGACTTCCCATTTGGCCTGGTATGAAAGTTGGTTTAAAACGTGCTCCGCCTCCTCTCTCTCCAGGTCCCGGACGCCATCAAGATGTGCCAGCGGGCGGGCATCACGGTGCGCATGGTGACCGGGGACAACATCAACACGGCCCGGGCCATCGCCACCAAGTGTGGCATCCTGCTGCCCGGAGACGACTTCATATGTCTGGAGGGAAAAGACTTCAACCGCAGGATACGCAACGAGAAGGGAGAGGTGGGTGGGCAGGAAGACTCAGAAAGGACTTCTTATGCTAGTCCAATGTATGCATGTGAGAGACGGAAAAAAACTGATGTAAGCAGCTGCTGCTCCGAGTAATCTTTAATGTGCAAACAGACTAGACTGGCCCAACCAGCTCGATTTCTGGTATAGATGGGGCAGGTTTTTATTAACAGTTTTTATTAACGGTTTGCAGAATGGGTGCATTTCACATGAGTCTGTGGATGACACACTGATAAAGCATTGCCCTTGTTTACAACAGGGTCCACCATTTTTTAATTCATCAGAACATTTAGAGACGTACAAATATACACTTTTATATCAAAAACAGCAAATCATGTAAGGAGGTAAAAATGGGAAAGAAATGTATAGGGGGAAGGTGGTGTGGGGGGGATTCAGATTTCACAGCGGACAGTTTCGAATTGCCGCCGGGATCGCGACGTTGGATCGTATTGGTTCACCGATCTGAAAGCCTGGGTACCGAGGCTACAAACGGAGTACTCTAGTACAGCGTTTCACCAACGAATGGTCTTCCTCAGGCTGGGGGAAGACCAAATAATCTGATAGTAATCGTTGCTATAGAGCAGTGGTTCCCAAACGCTAAATGGTAATTAGTGCATTTATATAACGCTTTCATCCAAAGAGCTTTACATGATTGTGCATTATATTCATACAGCAATTAGGAGTTCAGAGTCTTGCTCAAGGACACTTTGACAGTGACACTAACTCTGGTGGAGCCCGGGATGGAACTGGGAATATCACGGTTCCCATCCGGCCGCTCTACCGGCCACTACCCACTGAGACGCAAAAGAGAAATGTGATGATAGCTGATCTACAAGCTCACACAACACGTCCATTTTCACAAATACTTAAAAGTATTTTCTTCCCTCTAATTAATTTATTTTATATTTTATGCAATTTATTTTGGGGATTTTTTTATTTATTATTATTTTTTATTGTGTAGGACAGTGGTTCGCAAAGTGGAGTTTGGGGACCCCTATGGGTCCTTGAGGGAGTTCCAGGGGGTCCCCAGGGTCCATTTGGTTCCATTTGTACACTCAGATTTAAATTAACATTGCTTTTACAATATAAATTGGGGTCCCAGAGATAGAAATGCCATTAAATGGTGGTCTGTAGACTAATATGCATGTCATACTGGGGGTCCTTGAAATTAAACTGCTAGAGCCGTAAATATCTTCTCTTATGGGTGTCTCTGGCAAATCTCTTCAAATGGGGGTCCGCAGGCTAATTGGTGTCAATTTGGGGGTCCTTGACAAGAAAAAGTTTGGTATCCACTGGTGTAGGAAACCAAAAAATAAAGTGGCATGTATTCAATCACAACTAATTGTCCCCAGAATAGGGACGATAGGGTTCATGTGGTTATAACTCATTGTACACTCTACAATACATTGATATGGAGTCGGTCTAATAACGTTTGTCGTGTTTTCTTAGATTGAACAGGAGCGCATTGACAAGATCTGGCCCAAGCTACGAGTCCTGGCCCGTTCCTCTCCTACAGACAAGCACACACTAGTCAAAGGTACACGTTCATTTCCCCCCCCTTGCCCAATTAAAATGTTCTCACTGTGTGTTTATGGATCATTTGACCCACAGCCTTCCTCCCAGTGGTGGAAAGTAACTAAGTACATTCATTTGAATTACTATATATTTTTTACAATTTTGAGGTTTTTGTACTTTACTTGAGTATTTACAATTTACAATACGTTTACATTTATACTCCACTACATCTCGCATCCAAATATTATGCATTCTGGCCATTTGAAAAATGCCTATCTACAACCTCACAATGAAAACTCGAAATTAGACTTTCTGCATATAGCAGACTTTTACTTTTGGTACTCTTTGATGCCAATATTTTGTACTTTTATTCAAGGACATTTTGAATTCTGGACTTTTAATTGTACTATTGATAACTTTTACTTGGGGGCAGTAAAAATGTGAGTACATTTTTTTAATTCCACCACTGCTTCCTTGGTCCTGCAGGTATCATCGACAGCACCGTGCTGGAACAGAGGCAGGTGGTGGCCGTGACGGGGGACGGCACCAACGACGGACCCGCCCTGAAGAAAGCAGACGTGGGCTTCGCCATGGTTGGTGGTCTGCTTTCACTGCACCGCTCAACTTAAATGACGCACTGTATTTAAGCTGACGATTACCGTGATTACAGTTTGTCACACAAATAATTGTGATGAATATTGGAACATTACTATTAATATTTCTGTTTGCCGTTTAAGCTTCGTAATCACAAATTGCACGGGGTAGATATGACAAATAACTTGTATACTTAACAATATACAAATAAATCACGGACACATTTAATACTTTTCCGCGCCGAAAAACATAACCTACGTTAATAATTTGTCTCTGCAAGTTCCAATAAAAGTAATTTACATTTATTCAGTTTTGATCCGATCTAGTCGAAAGGCTACTCACATTAGCTTTGGATGGCTATCTGTTGTTATGCATAACACTGGACTGAGCCATCTTGATTTGTGCGTGCACCCCCACACGCGTGCGCACACACGCTTATTGCACGGAGCATAGCGGTCGCTGTAATGGCGCCGGCCTGTACTTCTCATCAGCTAGTGAGAGATCAACACCTAACCGACCACACGCGCACACACCATTCAGTCAACACCCGGTTCCAGTCGCGGTGTTTTGGATCTTCAAAATAAGGGGTGGACGGGGGGATACTTAATCATTCTTTAATTAATCCTGTCGGCCAAACGGTTAATAATAGTTTTTGGTATTTTTTCTCTACAAAATAGCGGAAATAGTTTGTCTACAAAGTTTATAGATCAACTATTTCTGCTATTTTTGAAAAATGTATGGACATTTTTCAACATGGGAACGATTGACGATTATGCAAAAATAATTGTCATTATCTAAAATAATTGCGATTAGGAGATTATGTAATAATTGTGACAGACTTAACGCTCACCTTTGTGACGAACAGTGTTCATTTTGTCATCTAAAAGTGTGACAAAAAATGACCAGAGACTACCTTTTATCACTAACGAAAACGAAAGAAAAAATCTAAGCTATGATGACAATTTCGACAAACAAGAACGAGATTAAATGATAGAACCAAGTCATTTAACCCCTACTCTGATTTTGGTGTGCACTGCACCCATTTTTTAAGTTACTTGATTAAATTATTATAGACATTTTGTTATTCATTTGATCAGACACGTACACCCCCTTCCTATATAATCCCATTGTAACCATGTTAGACTCATTGAAAAGTTGAAAACCCACGTCCGGAGTTCTGGTGACTGATATCGTCCCTCTCAATTCTAGTTTTGGTAATTTTCTTGGTCTTAGGTCAACTGTACACACTAACCCTGTTCTCCTCCGCAGGGCATCGCCGGCACTGACGTGGCCAAAGAGGCCTCGGACATCATCCTGACCGACGACAACTTCTCCAGCATCGTCAAGGCCGTCATGTGGGGCAGGAACGTGTACGACAGCATCTCCAAGTTCCTCCAGTTTCAGCTCACCGTCAACGTGGTTGCCGTCATCGTAGCCTTCTCTGGAGCCTGCATCACCCAGGTTAGATCACTTGGAGCCTGCATCACCCATTTTAGATCACTGGTAATCTCTCAAGAAGAGTAGCTGCGCTACTGAATCTTCGTCAGCATTTGTCATTCAGAACGTGTATACATACATTATCGATAGTGCGCACCTCAGCCCTACAAGAGTAGGGCTGAGGGCGGACCAAACAGGCCAACATCCTGTTTCTATTGGGGGCTGCCCAAGGTATATGAAAAAGAAGGTAAAGACCAACGTCATTTTCGCTATCATGCAATTCCAGACGGCAGATTCGTCGCACCATGGGAGTCAAACTACACACGTTTTGTTTAAGAAGTAGTGAAAATAGCATATGTACCAGCTCACGATGCGGTGCAAAGCGACACGTTTTGAGCTTGTAGATCTGCTATTTTCACTAGTTCGGGTCCCAGGCAAACGTCTTAATTTCTCTTATGGGTCTTTGGGCTAACGGATGGATCCTCTTCACTAAAACCTTTCCCGGTTGTTGTGTGGTTTGTCACGACGGCTTCTGAAAATGACCTGGATTCCATTTGAGCCGTTAGTGGCCGTGTCTCAATCCAGAGGCTTTGCTTTGAGCCACTGAGGTTCTCCAAACCTTGTCATGTCAAGGACCGCCAAATTATTATGCATTTGGCCCGAACATCCAGTTCTTCAAATGTTTTTATTGTTGTTGTTTTGCAAATATATCAACAATAATATAATAATAATAATAATAATAAAACTGTATTTGTATAGCACCTTTCATGACATGAAATGCAGCTGAAAGTGCTTTACAGAGCAATGGAGAAAAAAAATAAGCAGTAATGCAATACAGTGAGGACATGAATAACAAAAAATAAAAGATCAATTAAAAGCAATGTTGTAGAAGTGGGTCTTGAGCTGTGCTTTAAAAATGTCTACAGAGGCTGCCAAAGGACTACACGTAATCACACATTACATTAACCCAATTTGACCTGTTGTTATACCTTTCAATTCGGGAGATACCTCTGTGTCTCATTAGTTGTTGCTATACATGTACAGGTAGCCCACACACACACACATACTCATTTTTATATATATTTATGAATTTTAAGGTTTTCAGAAACCTTAGGCATTTTTAGAATCAGCCTCGGGTCTAAATGGGTTAAATAAAATCTAAACAAAATATAGTTTTTAAAAGAAAAAACTAACAAAAAAGAGAGAATCAAATATTGTCGTGACTCGTGTTATTGTAAAGTGTGATCCCAAATTAATGCATTTGTCCGCAGAACCCCATCTGAAAATAATTTGTGCCAGAGATCACCTCCATACAATATTCATGTTCTGACCTACCTACTTACTTTACTGTTGCTCTTTATTGATGGTGTTTGCATTTGGATTGATTACTGCATGTTACACTGTACATGCCAAAACAATGGCTCCAAAACAATGGCTTCCCCAAAAGGGGTTCCCGTCCTTGATGGGTCAAATACCCTTGCAGCCCTCGTATACCTGACCAACTAGTTCTCCAAAGCGAGAACACGAGAGGGAGTGACAACGATCTGGCACTAACCAAAATAGAACAAGCATGGGAAAAATCCTCATTCTTCTACTCTGCCACCAAAATGTGGAATGCCCTGACACCATCCATTAAAAGATGTGAATCACTGGGTTTCTTTCTAAACTGGCCTGAAAAACATCTATCAGCGGAACCACAAGGGGAGGTGTATGTATGTTCTGTAGAAAGGAGGCGTCATTCGCTGCCACCACTTCTCCTTTTTCTCCTTTGTACATAATTGTGTCTTGTTTTGTATCTGTTGATGACGTATTGTGTAAATGTGTTATGCTATGTTGATGAATTGAATACGTAGGCTCACAATGGATCAACGTTTTATCCTTTTAGCCTTATTCTGTATCTGTAACTTTGCAGTCTGGGAACCCATGGAGTGCAGCTCAGAATGTGTTCTTGAGAGGTTTAACTTTGTAACTGCTGTGCTGCCTCCGCTGGGCGACTGAAATTCCCTCGCAGGATCCATAAAGGTCTACGTGGGTTAAAGTTGTCAGTCGCCACGACCGATTTCAGTCTCTTGGATTCCATGGAAGCATGCTGTACGGTGAAAATAGCCTATTTCCGGTTATTTTAAGATTAGAGCATTTGGTTATACTAGCAATATATTCAGAAACATCTTCCATAAAACCCTTATTGGTCTTGGATATTTCATTAAAGGTTAAAGCCACCAATCTTGTTTACTAAAACATTGTCAGTGAGAAAGGGGGGCGAAATATTTGCCAAGGTGTTATCTATTCAGATTTCCCTGAATAGATAACACCGAATAGATAGGAAAAGATCAGGAAAGCGCGAAGAGTTGGAATGGAACAGTATGTTCATAATTGTTTAGGCTCCTTCGCACGGTTTTGACAAACTCGCACATTTAGGACTCGGCCATGATACACCTCCTTCCGTCGCAAGAGTATTTTTATATATCCTCACGTGTCTCTCTCTCTCTCTCTCTCCAGGACTCTCCGTTAAAAGCGGTGCAGATGCTGTGGGTCAACCTGATCATGGACACGTTTGCGTCGCTGGCCCTGGCCACCGAGCCCCCCACGGAGGCCCTGCTGCTCCGCCGGCCCTACGGCCGCAACAAGCCGCTCATCTCCCGCACCATGATGAAGAACATCCTGGGACAGGCCGTCTACCAGCTCATCGTCATCTTCACGCTGCTCTTCGCCGGTAAGAGACGCCGGTGGAAAGCAGTGGCTTTTCAATCGACCAGTGGTCCTTGAGGGGGTTCCATGTGGTCCCCCCCAGCTACATGATGGAGAGTTGGTAATCAAATGGACCTTAATAGATCTTTAACTCTTGCAGGCGTCAAATGAAACCCGTACGGGTCCATTTGGTTTCATTTTACACTCACAATAGTTAAATTATTGTTAACACTTTTTCAGAATAAAGGCGCTAGAGTGTCAAGTAGATTGGCAGATTTTTACTCTGAAAAGCCTCCGACTTCCATTTCCCCCCCAAAACCCGGAGGTGAAATCTTCCATTACTACCTCCCGTGGCGCTGTCACATCTCATCTCTCTCTCTCGAAGCGGTTATATTCCAAACGAGATGCTTGGTTGAGTCAGAAATGAGGAGAGGACAGAACATTGCCGTTTTGATCAAAACCATGGAGCCTTATATTTAGAGAAGAGACCGTTTAGTCGGGCCGTAAATAAGGAAGTGAACGGCAGTGCGCATGCGCAAAACATGCATGCAGAATGAATGGCCAAACAAAAAAAAAATGTTTACAGCCATCCCGTTTTTTATATCATTAAAAAAGCTTTGATGACAGAGAATTAAGTCAGAAGCAGACCACGATTGGATTTTATGTGACGGAATATTCCGCCATAAGCAACAATAATTACTTGGTGTCAATTTGGGGGTCGTTGACATGAAAAGGTTTTGGAACCACTGCTCTACAGAGTATATCTAGATTGCAGTATTGATTATTATCACCAGTTTTAGTATTTTCCAAAGAAACGGCCTGTTGGCCGCAGGCAGCCGTGACCTTTCAAAAGCCTGCCCACACAAACGCACGCGCGCACGCACACACGCACGCGAGCGTACGCACTCAAATACCAGTGATACTGTACATTAGTTCAAACAATGTTCATGTAGTTATTTTATTTTATTCCAACTATAGCCCATCCATCTGATTAGTAATCATGGCAGATATTCGACTGCTGTGTTAAAGGAACAGATGCATTTTTAGATTCATGTTTACTTAAATGGTCAATTATTCGATTGTGTTGCAGCTTGGACCAATGGTACTAATGTTAGTATACGTTACGCTCCTATTAATGTGTGTCACTGTGAAAAGTAATTCATGGTTTTAAACCATTACCGTGACATTTTTGGTTTACACAATATATATAAGTTATCTTAAGTGTTTTGTCAATTATTTGGGGGCCCACATGGCAATATCCTCCTGTCCTGCCAGTGGACCGCGGCCCACAGGTTGGGAATGGTGGAGATCTCCTCTCATTGAGATAACCATTTATGTGTGGAGTCACAGTGCCCTCTACTGGCAACATTGGTGTACTACTGCTCTTGTGCATAAAGTTTGATATTTGTTTTACTGATTTTGCCTTTCATTACTATTACTAATGATGAATGTTAAAGGTAGTGTAAGTGATATTTTTTGCTTAAAACAAAACATTTTTTGTTAAAATGTGAATGTTAAAGGTTTGTTCAGTAACAGAGGTCTCTCTCTGCGGCTCTATAATGAACAGAAAATACCTTTCAGGTAGGTGACAACATTTTAGCCAATCAGGAGAGGTAGCTACTAGCTAATTATGAGCTTATTTTTTATATTTTTCAAATTATTATTTTTTCTGCTCATTTCTTTGGGTCATCACTTACAATTCCACTTGTTTAATCTGTATCCTGACTGTGTTCTCTATCCTGATTGGATAAAATTGTTATCCCAGTGTTTCATTTACGGTTTCTGAAACAAGCAATGAGTACTATCACAATACAGAGCTTTTAAAAGCGTATTTTAAGTGTTATCTAAAACAGGGGTTTTCAACAGGTGGTCTGTGGACCACTGGTGGTCCCTGCCTGACCATTCATTTAGTAATTTTCTTTCCACTAGTTGAGAAACAGTGAACTGAATGACCTGGTGATCTATGATGAAATTCAACAAAAGAGGAGTTAGAATCTCAAGAGGGGGAAGTGCACCGGATTGTCTGGTTGAGTCATTATTAGTACTAGTCATTTCATTGGCCATTGGCCATTGGTTGAGAAACAGTGGTATGTACACATGGGATGCATAGCAAGTGTTACAAAAGCACAACTTTTTGCTCATATCCCCACCCAACACAACAGTGGTCCCCAGGTTGATTCTAAGTCAGGGTGGTGGTCCCTCGTTAACAATCAGTTGAAACCCCCTGATCTAAAACACTGGTTCCCAAAGTGGGGTCCAGGGACCCCTACGGGTCCTTGAGGGAGTTCCAGGGGGTCCCCAGCTAAATGATAGTTTGGAACCAAATGGACCGTTACAGGTCTGTAACTCGGAGTGTACAAATGGAACCAAATAGACCCATTAGGGTCCATTTTGTTCCATTTGTACACAATCAGAGTTAACATTAACTTTGATTTTACAATATAAATTGGGGTCCCAGAGATAGAAATGCCATTAAATAGGAGACCGTAGCCTAATTCAGGTCAAACCACGGGGTTCCGGCACTATTATTAGACCGACAACCTACCTCAAACCCTAACCTAACCAAAACCGCAAGCAGGGGAGCAGCGCATGTTCGAGCGCTAGTCCGACCGTTGTTCCTGCATGTCGGACTAATGCTCCGTCGGAATTGCCATCGGATCCCAAAACGCGGGTGTCCTTGAAATCAAAATCACTGCTAGAGTCGTACAAATCGGGGAACCACTGACCTAAAAGATAATAATAATAATAATAATCTCTGTTTTGTGTCCCTGCCCCGCAGGCGAGAGGATATTCGACATCGACAGTGGGCGTGACGCGCCGCTCCACGCGCCGCCCTCGGAGCACTACACCATCGTGTTCAACACCTTCGTCCTGATGCAGCTCTTCAACGAGATCAACGCGCGCAAGATCCACGGCGAGAGGAACGTCTTCGAGGGCATCTTCAACAACATGATCTTCTGCTCCATCGTCTTCGGCACCTTCATCATCCAGGTGATGAGAAAAAGATATTCCTAAACTCTGCGGTACATTTAAATCAACCTATTTAGACCTGAGAAGAGATGTCCTTCTAAATCCTAACCGTTTCCACTATTTCATATCAAGGACTCCCAGAATGATATATATTTGTCCACAGACCCCCATTTCTAAATATTCCAGAGACCCCCCAGCAGCAAATATCTGAGTTAGAAATGTTCGCTGTGAAAGAATGTAATTTATATTCAAAGATTTGTGCCACATTTTCACGATAAAAAAATTGTAGTTGTTTTTTGTTCTTTCTTTCTTTGTAGTTTTCCAAAAAATCTCTGCGTGCTCACAAGCTTGTAGACAGGGTATTAAATATAATGAATGTTTAATAACACACCAGGTGTTATCACTGGTTTTAGTCGTTTCCAAAGAACCAGCCCGTTGGCCGCAGCTGTGTCACCACGCTGCTGTGACCTTTCAGAAGCCAGCTGACACACACAAAGTATTCCTTGCATAGAATACTCTGGTCAAATATCACTAAAACTACAAGTCAAATTTGTACTTATACTTGTATTTGAAAGTAGAAATCAAATGTTTAATGTCAATGCATTGATGCATGAATATCCCCCCTCCCCTCCCCCCCCCCAATTCACAGATTTTCAAGAGATTGTCCAGGAATAAAAATAATTATAAAATGTGGAAATGGCAGATCTACAAAAGGGTTGTCCCCACACGTCTTTATAATTACACCGGTTTTTTTAATGGTATAAAACCGGATTGCTAAAATCAATTTTTTGTCAGTGGCCGTTGCTAGGCAACGCCTTGCTCAGAGCTCCCAGACATGATTTGCGCACGCGCTAGATAAAGTGGTCCAAATGATTGTGATGCTATATTAACACATTTTGCTGGGGACCCTCTCGAACCACTTGAGTGGGAGGTGTGTAAGTGACATTGTTTAAATACGTGTTAAAAAGCTAGAGCTATATTACAATAGCTATCATTGCTACAGAGTGTTTTAGAGTCTTGATTCTCGTTTGTTCACTTCTCCCCCAGCTCTCTAGCAAACAGAAAACTAATCATATTGGGCTGCCACTTTCATCCAAACGGGAGCGAGAACTCGTACAAGGATACGATAAATAAGTGAACTTGGAAGTGATTTCATAAAAAAATATTATCATTATTATAAATGAGCAGATACATTTGGAATTGGAATATGTTCTTCTCTCCTGTTTGGATGAAATTGGTGTCCCACCTGAAAACGTATTTTCAGTTTATTAAAGGGCTTGAGACAGAGAAACCCCCTGTTACTGAACAAACACTAGCGATGATTAATCAACGTAACGAACATATCGTCAGCTTGTACAATGGCTACGTTCGCAATTTATGTGTTTGCCTAATAAATGACATGCACACAATAAGAATGGGCATGTTGGAAGTGGTCGGCGGTAAATGAGTTTGCTGTATTAACTGTATTTTAACTGTATTTTGCCCCTCCAGTTCGTCATCGTGCAGTGGGGAGGTAAACCCTTCAGCTGCGTGGCTCTGCCCGTGGACCAGTGGCTGTGGTGCACGTTCCTGGGCTTCGGCAGTCTACTGTGGGGCCAGGTGAGTGTTTGAAATGGGCACTCTTATCTCCATAATCGTAACCTTTTGTGTTCAAGCGTTTATTTATTTTTGTAAATGAACGCCCTACTTTACTTGAGCACTCTACAGAGTCACGTGAAAGCAATCAAAAGTAGCAGATCTGCAAGCTCGAGGCGCATTTGAGTTTTGGCCAAGGACTATAAATAAATTAAATATTGTACGTTGGCTAAAATCTATCTTAAAATACTCTTTTATCGGCGGCCGTGCACAACTAAGTGTAAATCCGGCTTTAACATGATCAATGTTAAATGTTTATTTTAATAAAATAAAACGGCAATGACTAATATGCCTTAAATTGTTGTGGCGTGGTGGGGTGGGATGGGGTTGTAAGAAATTTGGTAAAGTGAAGACCTAGGTCCTAGTATAATGGAAAATACAGGCATTTTATTTTGAAGTTTCAGTAATGGGAATAAAACAGGTGAATGAAATCAAGCATAATTTTTATTCACTCGACACTCAAGACGGCATCACGTTTTTGTTCAAAGGAAGTAATTAAAATTAAAAGAAATGTACCTTTTGATATAAAAATACACAAATGGAAATGTTCCCATTGTTTTGGCATCCACTGTTAGGTATGCCCATACGATGACCACGGATATGGTCTAAAAGTGTGGAAAAGGGTCTAATTTCACTAGGCCTTTATAGGTTGAGAACCACAAAGTAAGAAACCAAAGACCTGCTTTAGATTAAAGTGGTAAAACACTGCCCCCGTGTGGAGGGAGTTGGCTTGGTGGAATAGGCTCTATGCACAGCAGCCATATTAGAACGAAATCAGGCCTCTTCCTTACTTCACAGGTCTTGCCAGTAATATATTGGTCAAACAGAGGAAGGGTGCTGATATTTTGCATGTTGGCTCACTGAAAACACAAGTGGGTTCAAATTCTGAATGATACAATTCTTGGTACAGCCCCTGATCACCAGGTGGGGCTCGTAGCCAATGTATCCTCACTTTTGTACCTTTTGGTATATAAAGATGCAGTTTCCGGTTTCTTGTACTCATTTGAAAAAACACAATCGCAGGGGAGCCGGACGGGGCGGGTTATAATACACACACTCCTACGGGCTGGAGCAGCACCCGTCAGCAGGGAGTGTTACTGTTGGGTGGGAAGCGCAGAACAAAGGCTCTACAATCAGGGGCTCCCAAAAGGTCACAAAGGCTGTGCAGGTAGATCACGTGACATGGCCCTAAAAAATATAATAAAAAAAGGAAAAAATCAGACCTGTCTGTACTGAGTGGTACTGTACTGTGCTGTACCGTACTGTACTGTACTGTACTGTACTGTACTGTACAAGCCCTCCTCCCTGGCCTGTGTGTGTGTGTCGCAATGGCTGCTAAAAACACTATACTTATTTGCTCAAGTGCTGGGAGTTGAGTACTTTATGCACCACTGCTCCCCAGGTGATCTCGTCCATCCCCACCAGCCGTCTGAAGTTCCTGAAGACGGCGGGCCACGGCACCCAGAAGTCGGAGATCCCCGACGAGGAGCTGGAAGACATGGAGGAAATGGAGGAGATCGACCACGCTGAGAGAGAGCTCCGCCGTGGGCAGATCCTCTGGTTCCGAGGACTTAACCGCATCCAGACCCAGGTAATGCTGTCCAGACCCCCCCCACCCCCTCTCACTTCCCCCCCAAGCACCACATAAAACTCCACCCCAGCACAGCATCAAACTCCACCCCAGCACAGCATCAAACTCCACCCCAGCACAGCATCAAACTCCACCTCAGCACAGCATCAAACTCAAGCCAGGGAATCCAAGCCATGAACTCAAACTTACTATTGCTCCTCCAGCATACAAATGTATTGTTTGCTTCCTCCAATCTGTTCTCTGTTCTCTGCTTTCAATCTGAATCTGCAATCTCTGTTGCAAAGACTTTTTCCGTCTCGGATCTGAATCTGTCCGCTTTCTAAAAACAAATCTCCGCAAAACCAAAGTGAACGTTTGGAAAGGTTTTGTAATGACGATGAGGTGCCAGCTACTGGCTGAGTTAAGGTTGGTACACTGACACGATTAGAAGAACACAAGGATTCTACTGGCTGACTTAAGGTTGGTACACTGACACCATTAGAAGAACACAAGGATTCTACTGGCTGACTTAAGGTTGGTACACTGACACCATTAGAAGAACACAAGGATTCTACTGGCTGACTTAAGGTTGGTACACTGACACCATTAGAAGAACACAAGGATTCTGCAGAGAAACAAAAGGTGGAAGTGAGTTCAGACTGCGGGGGACAAGTGCCTTTACCCCCCCCCCCCCCCCCTTCCCCCCTTTTAACTACTATTCCGGAACCCCATCTCTTAAATTATTATTCTTTTTCTCCTATGATTATTGTTGCCCTTGCTTTATTTTTCTCTCTCCTCTTGCTGTATGTTTTGTTGACTTTTTTCCCCTCCTTCTCCTTTGATTTCTATTGGGCTGCAACTATCGATTGTATTCTTAGAAAAAAATATATTTATCAAATCGAATCATATTTTTTTCTGAAATTAGGACCGACCTCCGATTATTCTGATTATCTGCCGATACCGATATTATACGGATTATGCTGCATTCAAACATTAGAAATACACAAAACAAAAGCGACAGAGCCATTGTCTGTGACGTCATCGGTTATTTTCTATCCACGGGTCCCCATCTAGCGTGAATCCAAAAAGCTCTTTGTATTGAAATTGAGTGCAGAAACACACAAAACTGACAATCCGCAAGCTGACAACGTGTTGACCACTTTTGAACTCCTAGTTTTCTGAATTCATAAACATTTTTAGACATCTTTGAAGAAAGAAAAGACTTTCCAAAACGTTTTCCCCTTTTACGTTTTATTATTTAATAAGGCGTCCTGTGGCACTGAGTGAGTCAAATGGATGTGATCGATTACCCGTTGCACACCCCTACTCTCTTTGATTTCTATTTGTGTGGGCATCTCCTCGTCCTTCCTCCCTTCCTGTCTCGCTGTCTTGGTTTTTTGCAGATGGATGTTGTGAGTGCGTTCCAGAGTGGAACCTCCTTTTCAGGGAGGCGGCAGGCCTCCTCCAACTCCAGCCAACAGCAGCACGATGTAACCAATGTTTCTAGCCCTTCACATGTAGCCTTTACTACTACTACTACCACTACTAACACTACTAACACTACTACTCCTCCTCCTACCGACACAGCTTCTGTCACTGTGGGGTGTGAGTGTGTGCTCTCCTCTGTCTAGTGCATGGTGACATCAAGGTCAAGCTATGCTTTGGGCGGGAGACAAGCGGTGAGCGACACCACGCGCCCTTGTCTTGCCGTGTTACGGGTTTTGGCGTAACACAAAATAAAAAATAAAATGCACATCTGCACAGTACATGCATTACTGTAAAAGGCTATGCACAACAGCCATATTGGAAAGAAATTCAAAAATTCCTCACTTCACTGTTACCAATGATACTAATGAAGGTTCTGTTCCATTCTGGTCAAACCGGGTCAGGGTGCTGCAACTGTGCATATTGGCTCACTGGAAACACACTGCTACAGCAGTGGGTCTCAAATTGGGGTCCAGGGACCCTCATGCTTCCTTGTGGGGGTTCCAAATGGCCCTTGGCGTAGGTCCATTTGGTTCCATTTGTACACTCTCAGAGTTGTAGGGGTCCTTGAAATTACAAAGGTTTGAGATCCACTGTGCTACACTAAACGGAACAGAGCCTTAAACTACCAATGACACGCCCCGAAAAATATCATTATCATACTGCACATCATGTGGTCTCACTGAAAACAGTCTGATCATTTGGATGGCATATTTGCGTTTGTACTAGCTAAATACGGCATTAAAAAATATTATTTTCTATCTACTATCTTAGGTACAATGCAATTGAGGTTGACGTGTTTTTTTGGGGGGGGTAACCGTTGCATAATCACATATATCGCACTCGAGTCCCATGCCCGTGGTCCCCTCTAGTCACCAAGACCTGTGTCCCCACTGTCAGAGCACTCAAATCTTAGGCTTGCACACAATGATCAGACAAGAAATGCACCAGCCAGCTGCTGCATTTCTCCCGCAAATCTCCTCTGTTTGAGGTGAGAATGCTGTCCCCCCGGGACACCCATAGTGTAGCGTTTCTCATAAATTCAATGAATAAGCATAAACAAACTATTTCACGCGAACAATGTTGGTAAAACTAAGATGTTTGAGGGGAAATATAAATTGTATATGCACACATTTAGAAATAAAATACATTTTCATGTAAAGTCACTTCCTTGTTTAGTGGTGTGAGGCTGAGTGAGCCAAGGGGAGACAGAGAAGACAGGGGGGGAATGTTTATCTGCTGCGTGGCGTCATCAATATTAGCTAATCAAATTTCAACGCGAAATTCCCTCTTTTATTAGTTTAATTGGTAAGCCATGTGAAGTAACTAAGGAATTTCCAATTTAGCTGCTGTGCACAGAGACTATTGCCTTAATGCTTGCAGGTAACCCATTCCATAACTGAAACGTTGGTCTCATGTGGTCCACATGATTTCCATGAAGTTTTGGCATCACTTCCGCTGTGCGACGCTTCGGCACAAAGCATGAATTGACCTTTATATTGGCCTCAGTTCTGTCCCTCTTTCTAACATCTTCATCTTCCTCTTCCATCTTCTTCTTCGCCTAACGTTGACACGTTGCTCATACTCCTCCTAATGTCACCTTATTTTTTTCCTCCACTAAAAAAAACACAGCAACAAATCACATCTCCCATGTTGCTTGGATAACAGCCGCAGTATTATCGATGTACTTGTACTGTCTGTAACCAAGGGTTTTTATCCATGTCTCATCATGTCGTTCTGTTCTGCTTCTGCTTTGGTCAGTAATAGAAAGGTGGTACAAATAGGGCTGTCACGATTAGGACATTACGTGATGATTACGTGATGGTTACGTGATGATTACTGTCACACGAAATTATGAATAGAAATTGTATTTCTGCTTGGCTTTTAGGCTTTTAGGGCAGACATAACAAACCGCAAACACACAACAAAATTACTTTAAATGAAACATTAATAGTAGAACTAGCCGATCTGCAAGCTGCTATTTCAACAATTTTTTTAAATGTTATATTAAATATTATGAAAATTATTAAACATGGAAACTATTATGACGATTATGCAAAATGCTTGCGATTATCTCAAATAATTGCGATTAGGTGATTATGTAATACAGTGGTTCCCAAAGTGGGGTCCGGGGACCCCCAGGGGTCCTTGAGGGAGTTCCAAGGGGTCCCCAGCTAAATGATAGTTTGGAACCAAAATGGACCCTTTTATGGGTCTGTAACTCTGAGAGTGATACAAATTTGTACACTCAGAATTAAATTAACATTGATTTTACAATATAAATTAGGGTCTCAGTAAGAAAAAATGCCATTAAATGGACCGTAGACTAATGCATGTCAAACTGGGGGTCCTTGAAACCTTTACATTTAACGGGTTTAGAATCACTGCTAGAGCCGTAAAAATCTTCTCTTATCGGGGTCCCTGGCATAACTTTTTCACATGGGGGTCCGTGGGCTAATTAGAGTCAATTTGGGGGTCCTTGACATGAAAATGTTTGGGAACCACTGATGTAATAATTGTGACAGACCTAGAACCACCTACCTAGCGGAGGGGAGTGTATTATTATTCTTATTGGTATCATTTTGAATTGATAAGTCACCAGGTTTGTGTGTTGCTGCCTCAGTCTGCGCTCTGCCCTTCTATGTGTGTCGCAGCTTTCTAGATCCTCTAGCCGGGGTAAATATTTTGAGTATATGCCCATGGTCACACGAGTACAAAATCCAAAGAAATGTCAACCGCAAAAACACCCGGCAAAGAGTCAGGGGGTGTCTTGTACTGTACTGTACTATACGCCAACAGCGCTGCAACAATAACGACCTTTCCCCTCTCTCTTTGCTGTTGCTTGTTTCTGTCTCTCACACACGGGGGGGGGGGGGGGGGGGGGGCTTTACCAAGTGGAACATTCTCAGACTGTTTGTAAGAAGGAGGGCGCTCTGGCTGTGAAGTCCTTTAGTCTATTCTAAGGTGGACAACCGTGTGTGTGAGTGTGTGTGTGTGTGTGTGTGTGTGTGCGCTCGCGCAGGTGCCGTGTCACAGCGTGCACACGTGTACAAAACAAGTGCAATGTGGAATAGTCTGCTTGTATTCAGTGCAGTATATTGTGGTGATCCCCGGCTTAGACTAAGAGCTTCCGCTTTACCGTTTCCCTTTCAAGAGAGAGTGTGTGTGTGTGTGTGTGTGTGTGTGTGTGTGTGTGTGTGTGTGCGAACTCAACAGGCCTCTCTTTCAGAGGCGGGCCATCTGACCCACTGTTTTTTTTCCTTCATCTTTAACAGATGTCTTGCAGACATTTGAAGGGGAAAAAAATGATCCCCTGCCTGAATGTGATGATTGTGTAACGTTTGCAGAGCGATGCATTAACAGCAGATCCAGGCTGCTCATCTCTGCACAAATAAATGTGGCAAATTGTCCAAGGAACAACTTGCAATGCATGTATCCATCATGCTCTAATACAGTGGTTCTCAAAGTGGGGTCCAGGGACCTCCAGGGGTCATTGGGGGCGGTGCCAGGAAGTCCCCAGAAAAATGTGTTAATACACAATCACAATCTATCCACTTTTATCCATTAAACGTTGGCTATTCAAAAATGGCAATCGTGTTGAATATTTTTGTTATCATTATTTATCTATTTGATGACACATCTTCTCTTCATGGGGTCCCTGGCACAAAACCTTTTCAGATGGGAGTGCCAAATATCACTTTGAGAACCACTGCTCTAGTCTAAGAGGCTGTGTTTGTCCATGAATACTCTGATAACCTGTTGTCTTCACACTAAACATGAACCACTTCCTTTCAGGTGCTCCGACGGTGAGATGATTATTATTCAGGAACTGGAAAGTGTGATACAGTTGTGTTGAACCTGGGCTGGGCAGTAATAGAATTAACTATAATGTATCTATCAATGATGATTTGAGTCTGGATATGGTCTGGGATTATTTACAGCTCCATCTCAAAGAATTAGAATATTCTGCAAAAGTATATTTTAAAGTTCATTTTGTTCCGAAATATAATTTAAAAAGTGAAACTTTCATATATTCTCA
Organism: Protomyctophum bolini; assembly: GCF_963924005.1. Classification (NCBI taxonomy): domain Eukaryota; kingdom Metazoa; phylum Chordata; class Actinopteri; order Myctophiformes; family Myctophidae; genus Protomyctophum; species Protomyctophum bolini. Next base: position 11,232,246 of record NC_137884.1, read on the forward strand.
ATTAATTGCGCATAAAGTGAAATATAACCTTTTTTGAGTGGTGCAACCACTCCCATTACGGAGCTATGTGTCTGTGTTCCTGGCTGGCTGCCTGGCGTTTGGTTGGTCTTCACAACCAAGTGTCACTGTTGCGCAGCCTAACACACACACGCCCCCTGGGCTCATTCCTGGGAGGAGTTCCAGACCCACAGGAACGCACCCAGGGTGCTGGCCCGATTCCGGCGAGCCGCCCCACTTAATACAAATGTTTTAATCCAGAAATGTCGACCATCTGAAAAGTGCATTAATGTATGCAGTCAGTACTTGGTCTGGGCTACTTTTGAGCAAATTATTTCATCAAGAATCAGCATCTCCATAAAGCCTGTCAACATACAGAAGCACAAAGTGCTGTAACATATTAAACATATTAAATGGCTGTGTTGACTCTGGACCTTATACAACACAGTGGACCAACACCAGCAGATGACATGCAGCCAGATGTCCCGCCCCAAAATATATAGTTTTTTTTATAATAAATAAATACATTAATAATGTGGTGTGGTGTCATGTGCGTGCATGCAGGCCCACCCACTCCTGGCTAGGCCCACCCAGAACTTCAGTACTGGCTTTGCCACTGAATACATGGCACCCCAAATCATCAATGACAATGAAAATGTCACACTGGAGTCAACACAGCCATCTATGAGGATATTTTAGAACACTTTGTGCTTCCGTATGTTGACCGCTCGATTTGGCACCTGCCCACAAAGCAAAACTACTAGTAAATGGTGTACTGACTAATGACCATGGTGCTTAACTGACCAACCAACTGGCCAAACCCATGGAGAATCTAGGTTGTATTGTCAAGAGGACACAAATTAATTTACGGCTGTTATCAATGCAAACCTGGGCTTTCATAACACGCCCCATTGATTAAATAATTTGCCCAGACCAAGTATTGACTGCAGACATAGTTTGGATTAAACCTTTCTGGATTAAAAGAATATTTGTTTTAGTGGTCTCGTAAAATATTCTAATATTTTGAGATAGGATTTTTTGATTTTCATGAGCTGTATGCCATAATCATCAAGAAAAAAGGGTTTAAATATTTCATTATGTGCAAAGAATTAAGAATATATGAAAGTTTCACTTTTTGAATTATATTACAGAAGAAAATAAACTTTTGCCGTTAATTCGGCTGAGTGCTGTGTTCTCCAAGTTCTAATCGCTTTCAAATATGCTTGTCCAAAATGTTGAACATATGTGCTATTTTTGTAATTTTTGCAAATGATAGAGGGTATGCGCATGACATGCAGGAACACCTACTGAGTAGTTATGCAGGAACACTTACTGAGTGGCAAAATAAAAACTTTCTGGCCTTGACAGCCCATACATCCAAACAGAAATGTCCTATTTGATTGCATTTAATGACGTTAGTTTGCCACTTGATTTGCCACTCACTTTATGCATACGCATACCCTCTATAGAAAAGAACATGTATTATATAGAGGTATTTGCTCAAACATATTGTGATGTCTGATTTGTGTCCATATTGCCCAGCCCTGTACCCTGTTTGAGCTATTCGTCACCAGAACATGTCCGACAATCCAACTGTTGAGCAGAAAATGAGATGAATAACACCACTGACTTCATACAATATTCCTCCTTTAGATTCTGTGAAATGTGATATGGGCTATACTCAAAGGTTTACTACTGTTGAACACAAGGTAGTTTGGCGCTCTGCATGGGTTCGAGTCTCTAGTCTCGTTTGTGAGAGGTCTTTCCTCTTTTTGTGCCGTTTTCCCCAACACACACACACACACACACGTTTTCCACAGCTTGTAGAGGTTCTGCTTGGCTGCTGCAGCGTTGTCTTTTATTTGATAAATATAATCAATAACTGACTACCTCCCTCCCCTGTCCCCATCTATCTATGTCTGTCTGTCTCTCCCTCTCTCTCTCTCTCTCTCGCTGTCTGACTGTCTGTCTCTCTCTCTCTCACTCTCTCTCTCGCTCTCTCTCTCTCTCTCTGAGCATGACCAACAACTATAACCTTTGTGTCCAGCGTCTGTCCTCCACTGTTTTGGAGCTGTTCCCATTTAAACGAACATCTCACAATGTCTCAGTTCCCTCCTTTTGCATTTTGAATAACAGGCCTTTATCAAATCCTTTGGTCCATTCATTTATTCATTCATTGTATGTACTACTACACTACTTCTTCCCTAAAAAAAAACATGTATCTACTGCATTTGGACTCCATGGGGTTTTGCACCATCGTGCCATTGAGTTTTGAGTGCTAAGCCCCACGGTAAGGCTTTAACAGCAACAAGCATCTGGACTGACTGGGAGTTGTACTACTAGACACCACTGACTGCATACTTGCACGTCCTTCTAAGAGTTTTGAACCCACCCCTCCTTACAAAAGTGTTTTTTGGTTTTTTTGGGTCCCCAATCCCATCCCCTTGTCCCCACTTACTATCGTCCCTAATAAAACCCTCCAAAGTCTTACATTTTTGTATGTGGTGTTTGCTATTTAAAAAGCAATAATAATAATAATAAAACGTTGCGTTGTTCTGTGGGTAAAACGACGCTGACTTTACGTTGCCCCCTCCCCCTCATGCAGATCCGGGTGGTGAATGCATTCCGTAGCTCCGTCTCCCTCTACGAGGCCCAGGAGAAGCCCGAGTCTCGCAGCTCCATCCACAACTTCATGACCCACCCGGAGTTCCGCATCGAGGACTCGGAGCCCAGCATCCCGCTCATCGACGACACTGACGCCGAGGACGACGCCCCCACCAAGCGCAACTCCTCCTCCACGCCGCGCGACGGTGACGTCACCACGCCCACCCCGCCCTCCCCCGTCACCACCACCACCACCGTCCCCGCGTCCCCGACCCCACCCCCCACTGATGACATGGCCCCTCCTCCCCCTCCCTCTCCTCCTCCCCCGGCCGCCACCCCCCCTCCGACTGCCGCACCCGAGGCCGAGTCTCTCGCGGCACCCCTGCTGAACCCCGCCTCCTCCTCCTCCTCGCCCAATCAGAACAATAACGCTGTGGACAGCGGGAACCACCTCCTGCTCCTGCCGGAGGTAAAGTCTCTGAGCCCCTCGTCGGCACCGGAGAGCCCCCTACACAGCCTGGAAACCTCTCTCTGATAACCCCCGCCCTCAAGCCTGGGGGGGGCTCACCTTTTAGACAAAACGGCTACAGAGGAGAGGAGAGAGAAAAGACAGTGGAGGGGTGGTTGGAGAGAGAGAGAGAGAGAGGAGTCTGAACTGGACTAATACAACAGCAGACATTCATAAGAATGTACGGTTTGGTGTGGATGCTTGTTTTATTTTTTTGTTTTCTTAAAAAACCCTCTGCGACAGGAGGACTCGCCTCCCCCCCCTGCCCCCCCTACCCCCTCCTTGATAACTTTTTCATTTTTCTCGGTCAGCGAGGGGTGATTATAAACTCAGATTGGAAGTGACCTGTTTCTTTTTTTTTTCTTTTCTTTTGTTATATTATTAATATTATTATTATTTTAATAGAGGAGGGGGAGCCCTTCCTTGTGGCTTGAAGATCGGCTGTAAGAATTTTGGAAGAAACTTAGCTTCTCTTTATCTGAATGGTGTTGTATATTTATCTCTTTGGCCCTGATGCTCATTCAAAAACTTATTTCTGCTCCATTGGCTGTTAATATTTTGAATTATTTATGTTTTTTGGAAAAAGCAGGTCTGTTTACAAAGTTTGTAGATACTTTTTTTTTCTGTTTGTAGGCAAAAGAGCTTCCTGACGTATGATGCAGAAAACGGAACGGAGTACAAATTGAATGAGAGGATTTATTTCAGATACTGCTGTATTTTCAGGAAAAAAGGGGTGTTTCTATTGAAACTTAAACTATTTTTTTGCCTGCAAGTTTTATTTGTTATATATTTGTAGATAAATAGAACCTTCTAGCCAAACAGATAAACACTAAGGCTTGTGTAGAAGAGAAAAAGACAGGACCTCTGTCCATTCACACTTCATTATTAAATACTCAACATTATTTTAACAGGGTTCTGTGTTCAGAAGATGCTCTCAGGAGTTCGGGCTTCTATTTTCATCGGTTCATTCATCCATCTGTTCGATTGGTGATGTTCGAAAGGTTCACTTTGTTAAAGGGAGTTCATTGCAGTAAACATCACGTATTTTTTTCACTTTGGTTCACTTAGGTTCACTTTGTTAAAGGGAGTTCATTGCATTAAACATCACGTATTTTTTTTTCTTTTTTTAACTTCAGTCCCTGCCAATGTACAATATTATCATTTGTTTACTCAGGCATAGAAAATTATTTAAAGAAAGGAAATTTATTAATTAAGAGAGAACCTTTTAACTTCAAACTTTTTGTCTTTTAGGTAGTTAAAACTGTCGTCTTGGTCAAACAGCAAGTGGATTCTTTTCATATTTCATTCAATCTTTTTTGAGATTTCTCTTTAGGGAAAACTTCATTTTTATTTTTTCTCCTTGGAGTTCTGGTTTGTTGACATTTCAAAAATCTAAAACACACGAAAAAAAAGTTTGTATTTTTCTTCATCTTTGTCCATAAAACTCCTTTCACCATCATAAATAAATAAAATGACTTGTTTGTAGAATATTTTTGACACCTGATGTACTGGAAAAAACACTAAAGGATTTGATTGGACACGCTGCATTTCTTTACTTTTCTTTTCTTTTTTTTTTTCAAGAATAAAAGTCTAGGCTCACACTGGTATCTGTACAGGGTACTTTTATTTCATAACGTCCCTTGGGAAAACATTTTGATACAAACCACACAATTGTACCTTTGTATTTTTATGACAAAAACTTTCATCCTACTGAACCATTTTGGGAGATTTATCTCAAAGTCTATTATCTAGGGTTAGGGTGGACGTTTTGCGCACTATTCAACGTAGGCACTTAAACCCCTGCGTCCCTATTCTGGGGCCGATCGTTTGTCGAAAATATCCGATCGCGTAGATTGGCTATTTTTCGACAAAGGTATATTAGCGTAGTGCAAAGACAGAAGGAGAACCTATCTCCTATAGCATAGAGCCCTGTGGTATGCCAGTCAAAAAAGTACGGGGTTTAAGTGTTTAAAAAACAAAACGTGTGTGTGATTTTCTTCTCAGGGTGCGAATGGTTTGAAAGGCTTGTTTGTAGAAACAAAATAACACATTTCTTTTCCTAATTGGTTGCAAAGTATTTTGTTAGTCGTACAGGGATGTTCTGCTTAATACCCTGACAACGCACTCATTTGAAGGGAAGGGCTTAAGGTCAGTGATTCTCAACCTCGTGAATTTCAAGAACCCCAAACTCCATATGCATTATAAATTTATTTATTTATATTTAATCTCTGGAACCCGAATATACACTGCAAACGGAACCCTCAAGAGTTACAGACCTGTGAGGGTCCAATTTGGTTCCCAGTATCAATCTCAGAACCACTGGTTTAGGGGAGCGGACAAGGGCAGAAAACTGACATGGAATGAGTTCATTCATAAGTTATAACATTTGTCTATTATTTAAATTTTAGGGGGGGGGGGGTTGTGTTTTACAGATGAAAAAAGCAGCTTGATATTGCAAATACAAATGGGAACGGAAAAAAGGAGTTTGTTCTGTAGCTTCTTCCTGTAACGGGAATGAATGTTTATCCATCTGTTCTATGGATTATTTTTTATTTTTATCTTTTAACATTTGGAAATAATAAGTACTTCATGTCTGTTTATCTTGAGCAATTTAAATGGTTATCGTGATTGGATTTACATTTGAAACTTGTCGAGTAATGTGTATGGTTTTTAAAAATAAAAAATGTATTTAGCCTAAATGCAGGGTTTTATTCATTTTATCATTCATTTGGGTTGAACCTCCTCCTCTCATTCACAGACATGTATTCTGTCTTGAATATAAGAATTACAGTAATTATACATGTACACATGGATATACATGATCTGGCCTGTTCAGAGCAGAGGTCATTATTGAAGCCAATTCATTGTCATCCTGATCAAGAGAAGCCTTGACAAAAATGTGCATGGCGTCACTGACCCAGCAGGGGGCAGACTTGTTCAACAGGAGATGACAAGGGCATCGAAAGAGAGAAAGAATGGGAGCAGCTGCTCAAGCTGCAGAGCCAGAGTTTTACAGCTAGCAGGATTGTATTGTAATCGTTTCATAGAGCCAATATTGATGTGGATTGTGGACAACTGTCCACTTACAAGTACAACCAATTATTGTATTGGTGCTGCAGCGTCTCTGCATGCATGACTCATGCAGAATTTCCCCTAGCTCTGAGCCATAGCTAGAGCTCATCAGAGCTAGATTTCCCCTAGCTTAGCCTTAACAAGATATGAATATGACCGATGGTGACCGATCTTAATTGATCCAATGCTAGACAAGAAAGAGCTAGCTCAGATGACGACTGTCAAACTAAAGTAGGGTACACATTGAAATATGTTAAGTTATGCGTAGTTCTGCAGCTTAACGTTGCATTCGGAGAAAATACGGAGATGTATTAGATGAGATCCATTTAGCCAAGCATGGCATATTTATTAGATTAAGCAGGGCTCCCTGTCACGCATCAGTCTCACGGTGACAGACCCTGTACTATAACTGAATGAACTGCTCACAGGTAGTAGTAGTCATGTGACCTGAGTCACCTGATCATACTATAGGAGGCAGGCATGCATCCTATACCTTGCGCCTTGGCGCCTCACAGTGGCACAAGAATAACATTGCACATCATATAGAATAGTAGTACATTATACAAGTGAGGACATATATAAGGTATCCCATCAAATCTCAACACCCCCACTTGTTCTCAGGTTGTTGTAAATCTTGTTACTGTAATCTTAAACCAAAAACAAAACAAAACAGAGTGAATGTGAATCCCTGTCTTACACATTTTTAAACTCCAAAAAGAATTGCATCAAACTTCTTCAGTTTCAATCTACTTGCAGGTTTGGTCATTATATCAGCAACCATATCATCTGTAGGACAATACATCAGAATGACTCTTCCCTCACTCACAGTGGATCTGATAAAATGGTACTTTATATCCACGTGCTTGCACCTCTGTCTGTTTACAGGGTTTTTGGCGAGAGCAATCGTTCCCTGATTATCCTCATGTACTACAGTTTGTGTGTACTTGTAGTTATCTATACCTTCTAGTAACTGCTCTAGGTATAGGCACTCCTGTATGGTCGAAGCCAGTGCCATGTACTCCGCCTCACATGTGGAGAGCGCTACTGTAGGCTGTTTCCTAGTTTTCCATGAAACTAGAGAGCTGTTCTCACTAAGACTCACACAGTATCCTGTGGTACTGCGCCTGTCGCTGACATCAGACGCCCAGTCAGCATCACTGTAGGCCTGTATACCTAGCTTCTCACTGTTGTTTCTTTTGAAACTTAACCCTTTCTCAGAAGTACCTTTGAGATATCTTAGAACATGTTTCACAGTAACCCACTGCTCTTCTGTAGGCTCAGCAAAATACTGTGATAACCTGCTTACCACAAAGCTTAAATCTGGTCTGGTACAAGTGGTTAGGTATATAAGGCTTCCTACAGCCTCTCTGTACATCCTGACATCATTCATTTTTACTGCATCCTCAGAATATTCTAGTTTCTGATCACAGGGCGTTTCTCTGGTTCTACAGTTTTCCATGTTAAAACGCTGAAGTATCTTGTTAGTGTACTTTTCCTGTGACATGGTTACACATCCATCAGATTGGCTGAAATTGATACCCAGAAAATGTTTGAGTCTACCTAGATCTTTCATTTTAAATTTTCTTGCAAGCATCTCTTTCACCTCTCTCAAAATCTTCTCATTGCAGGCTGCAATGATCAAGTCATCGACCCATATGATTACGATCACCTTTTTGTCTTGTGACTCTTTGGCATAAACACAGTGGTCGGATGGATTTTGTGTGAACTCATTTTCAGTTAAACAATCGTGCAAGACTCTATTCCAATTTCGCCCTGATTGTTTGAGACCATAAAGTGATTTTTCTAGTTTATACACTAGACCATCATCCTTCTCTTCATAACCCTCGGGTGGATTGATGTATATGTCATAATCTATGGGAGCGTGCAAATACGCTGTTTTCACGTCCATCTGGTGTAGGAGCAGGTCCTCCTGAGCTGCTTTCTGTAACACCACCCGTACACTCGTCAGGTTAGCTGTTGGTGAAAACGTCTCCCCATAGTCTATTCCCATTACCTGGCTGTAACCCTTGGCTACAAACCGTGCTTTGTATTTGTCTCTTCCCTCTACATCACTCTTGATGGAGTAAACCCATTTTCCCCCCACTGTTTTCTTGCCTATTGGCAGGGTGGTTGGGGTAAATGTCTTGTTCTCATTTAATGAGTGGACCTCCTCATCCATGGCTTTTACCCACTCTTTTGAGTTATCAGACCTCATAGCCTCCCCAAAAGTCTGCGGAACACCATATACTGCTCTGTAGCAGTAGTCTACTGTGGTATGAACCCCATCACTATCACTGTCTCCATCTATGAAGTCATCTAAGTGGCTAGGTTTCTTCCTTTCTCTAGTTGGATACCTCCTACTCTCAGGTTCATCCCCTGTCACACTCTGTTGTGTTTGGTTATGGCCATTTGGTCTCATAACCTCACCTGGACTACCACTATGTATACTTCTTCTCCGTACACTTGGTTCCTGAGCATTCTCCGCTCTATTGACCTCCTGTGTGGTCTCGTTAGTCCTAGGCTGTCTCATATGGTCATAACCATCATTTGGGTCTGTCTGTGTCTGTTTCTCTACAGCTACCCTGCTCACAAACTTCACTAGCCTGTGTTTTTGTACTTTATTTGTATCTGGATGATACACCAAATACGCCGGGCTGTTCTTGTCATACCCCACAAAACACCCCTGGTCACACCTGGAATCCAGTTTTCCCTTATCCTGTTTGTATGTGTAGCATACAGACCCAAATTTCTGCATTTTAGATACATTAGCCTTCTTGCCTGTCAGCAGCTGATAGGGAGTCTGCCCTGTACGCCTATTAAAGCATCTGTTACGTACCACCGCTGCTGTTTGTATTGCATAGTGCCATAGTTGCTTTGGTAGCTTGCTTTCAACTAGCATGCACCTACCCATCTCAAAAAGAGTACGCCAACCCCTCTCAGCAGTCCCGTTCTGGTGCGGGGAATACGGAGCTGACGTTTCATGTCTGATTTTGTTTTTCCTCATCAGTGTTTGAAAATCATTGCATGTATACTCGGTTCCGTTATCAGATCTCATGCACATCACTTTCCCATAAGGGGACACATCTGCTAGGAACTTTTCCGTAGCTTGTACTGTGTCGCTTTTCTTCTTTAGAAAATATACAAACACTGCGCTTGAGTAATCGTCAGTGAACGATAGCGCATACTTATAACCATCCGTTGACTCTGTGGCTACAGGACCTGCTAGGTCTGTGTGCACCATCTGTAAGGGAGCCTCTGCTCTAGTATCAGGTTCTCTATTTCTAGTTTGGGCAAACTTTCCCTGAATACACACCTCACACTCATGTTCGGGCCTACCTGCTTTGCCCTTGATCTGCATACCTTCAACCACATTCTGCAATTTTAAAACATCGTCATAATTACAGTGGCCCAATATCTCATGCCATGTCTGTATGTCATGACATGCATTACATTTGTCATTAAACTCACCCTCAGTATGCAGATAATACAGTTTCCCATAAACATGAATGTCAAATCTGGTACCGTCTCTGGTTATCAGTGCGTCTTCCTCTTCTTTAAAGACAACCGTGGCCCCACTGGTAGTCGCCGCCTTTACTGAGAAGATGCTCTGGGGGTACGACGGTATGAATAAAGCGTCTCTCAGTGTCGCCTTGTGTCGCCGTCCTCCGCTGTCGATTAGGGAAACTTCAGCATTTCCTCTTCTCTGAGCGACCCCGCTGCATCGGGTGCCGTCTGCCAACTCGACACTGTGCTTTTCTGGTCTGAACGCGCCGTCGAAATCCTTGAACTGGGTCACGTCGGTGATGATATGAGACGTGGCCCCCGTGTCCACCATCAGGCCCCTCTCCTGGATGCCGCTCGCCGGCTGCTGCTCTCCGTCCCTCATCTTGAACACGAAGTCGGTGCCGTCTTCTTCTTCTTTGATTTTACACGCTCCATCCCTTTTGTCCCTACTGTCCTTATCCTTACGCCTACATGTGGCGTCTTTGTGTGTGTCGCTTTTGCATCGACTACACCATGTCTTCTGTCGACATTCTCTCGCTCGGTGACCTCTGGTGCCACACTTGAAGCACGCCATCTCTGTGTCTTCTTTGTGGTCACGTGCGTTTGTCTTGGCGGGTCGCCGCCCGGTTCTCCCCTGAGTTTTCATCACACTGTCACCCGACTCAGCTGCGTTTGTCTTCTCTGTGTCTTCAAAACTTCGTAGCTTAGTCTTGAATTCAGCAAATGTGATATTATCATCTGTATGTGCCACATGTATTGCGAATGGCTTAAAACTCACAGGCAGTCCTTTTAGAATCATAGCTACTAGTAGACCATCTCCCAACGTCTCACCTGCATTTCGCAGTGCTGTGATGGCTGTTTCTGCTCTGATGATGTAGTCCATTATGCTTTCGTCGTCCGCTTTCTGGAGCGATGTAAGCATGGTGTACAGGTTAATTATCCGGGGCTTTCCCTTCCCGGCATAATACTCTCTTAATATTTTTAGGGCCTTTCTTCCATCGTCGGCCGCATCTCTCATAATTAATGAGAGACTCTTGTCGTCCAACAGTTGAATCATCTCGGCATACGAGTCGGCCTTTTTCTTCTCGTCTGCTGCTATTTCAGCTTCAGTCGCCGGTTCTCTCAGGACCGTGTGCTTTAGTCCTATTAAATGAAAATGTCCCAACATTTTTGTCTCCCAAATCTCATATTTGGTCTCATCTCCGTCGAACGCCAGTCGAGGCAACCTACTTGTTCCTCGTTGATCCATGTTGCTGTAGCTCGCTCTCCTTGCTAGCTTAGCAACCCGTTAGCTCGCTGTTCGTTGCGACTACACGGTGGACTCAGACAAAACTTTTCTTCCGAACGACTCCTGGGCCCATAACCTGTTAAGTTATGCGTAGTTCTGCAGCTTAACGTTGCATTCGGAGAAAATACGGAGATGTATTAGATGAGATCCATTTAGCCAAGCATGGCATATTTATTAGATTAAGCAGGGCTCCCTGTCACGCATCAGTCTCACGGTGACAGACCCTGTACTATAACTGAATGAACTGCTCACAGGTAGTAGTAGTCATGTGACCTGAGTCACCTGATCATACTATAGGAGGCAGGCATGCATCCTATACCTTGCGCCTTGGCGCCTCACAGTGGCACAAGAATAACATTGCACATCATATAGAATAGTAGTACATTATACAAGTGAGGACATATATAAGGTATCCCATCAAATCTCAACAAAATAAAAACTATATTGTGTATTTAGGCTATTGTATTTATTTAGTTGTTTGTCTATTTATAACATTGTGAACTTTGTAATAATGCATACATTTTAGATTTTTGTGTGATGTGTCACGTGACAGTACAGTAGAGAATAATCCTTTGCATCAGGCAACCAATCATCTTCCTTCGGAGGCGTTGCTAAGGACAAAAACGCTGCTACGCCTCGTTACATCGACATTCGCAACCTATCGAATTATACTTGCCTTTATTAGTAACAGCTGGTGGATGAAACGTGCAGCAGCATACGGAAACAGTTTGTGTGCGTGCTATGCGCAATGTAGACCTATGTGTGCGTGTAAATTACGGATACTGTAGGCGGGCTAATGGCTATAGAAGAAGAATGGATATTGAATAGTAAATCAAATAGAACCCAGGCCACTAAGGCCAGGACTACCACACGTCATGCGGAAACGATGTTACTGCACATTTCGATAGGACAACATATTTGCGTGTAACAACGGAAACAGCAGCAGGAGGATGTAGCGGCGGCGGAGGTTCTTTGACATCACATTCTCATTCACAACCATCACACACAGGAATTCCTCTTTATTTTGCTCGCTCTCTCTGACTCTCTCTCTGTCTCTCTTGCTTCCGATGCTGTTATTATAATAACATGCATGATCTGGTCGGGACCGGTTCGGCATGGATCCGCGTGGTCTTATAACAGAGGACTAGACTAGGGAGGGATTCGGCGGAGGTTCTAAAATATGTCCAGTATCCTCGACGCGGCGTCCCGGGTGAAATGGGACCGGACCGCCGTGGCCAAGAGAGCCGTGCTCCTGGCCGCAGCCGCGGCCGGCGCCAGAGCCCTGTACCCGGTCATCTACAGACACATCCATCGCAGGAGAACCGGAGGTCCGGGGGAGAAGAACGGATCCGCCGCCGGTCTGGTGGTCGTCAAACCCCGCAGCGCCGAGGAGGAGGACCAGCAGAAGTAATAGACCTGTTAGACAGTTCTGTCTTTGCACTACGCTAGACAGTTATTATTTACAATATATTATGTAAATTACATAATGTTATTATCGTCTAATCGCAATTATTTGAGATCGTAATATATCTATTTCTTGCATAAATCGTCATAATAATTTATTACCATGTTAAAATGTTCATATATTTTCAAACACTTAGTGGAAGCAGATCTACAACATCCAAACGTACACGTATTAAGCTTGTAGATCTTCTATTCCACTCATTCCACTATTAATGTATTTTTTCAAAGTATAAAAGTAATTAAATGACTCGTGCAAAGCCAAAAATAAATTACCGGTACATTGTTCACAAGTTCCAAGTTTAACACAACCAAATAATTAATCGCAATTATTTGTGTGACAATTAATCGCCAACGTACGTATGTGTTGTAATCGTGTGTGACAGCCCTGCTGCGGCGAAGAAGAAGTCCACGTCCCTTGAGGTGAACGCTGAGTTCTTCCGTCAGATGCTGGAGCTGCTCAGGATCCTGTTCCCGCAGCTAGTGTCCAAGGAGCTGGCCCTGCTGTCGCTGCACTCCGTGGCGCTGGTCTCGCGGACCTTCCTGTCCATCTACGTGGCCAGCCTGGACGGCAAGATCGTCAAGACCATCGTGGAGAAGCGGCCGCGGCGCTTCGTGCTGCAGCTGGGCAAGTGGCTGCTCATCGCCATCCCGGCCACCTTCGTCAACAGCGCCATCCGCTACCTGGAGGGCAAGCTGGCGCTCGCCTTCAGGACACGCCTGGTCGACCACGCCTACCGCACCTACTTCACCGACCTCACGTACTATAAGGTAAGAACTATAAGTTATTACTGTACGGTTTCCCCAAACATTTCAGGCCATGGCCCCCCCAAATGAACAAAATCATCATCATTTGAACTGGGGACCTCAGGGGGCATGCGTTAGTCCGACATCCCGTTAGTCTGACTACGTGGCCGGGTGCGGTCAGTGTTGGGGTAACCGTTAAGGTTAGTATGGGGCTCTATGGTCGGAATATTGGGTAGTCGGATTTGTGGGTGTCGGACTACTATTGGGACGTCGGCAGCGATGGCTCCAGAAAATGTGACCCCCCCTACCCTGACAAGCACTTGGAGGCATTAGCCTTTACATTCAGCGTGCCTCGGTTCCACAGGTTGTGAAAACGCTTTGCACTGCAGATGTTCACAATGTTTGCCACTTTCTTACGGAATATTTGCCTAGTTTGGTATTTAAAAGGTCTTGAAAGTCATTCAATTGTCACTTTAGAATGTGCAGATAACGGAACCTCTATACATTTGTACTGGATTTTGGTTTTGTTTACTGTTGATTAAAACAAACAATGTTGCACAAAAGATAATCATCTGGGGAAACCCCCCCCCCCCCCCCCCACTGGGTCCGACCCCCAGTCTGGGAACCAGTGAAGTAGTGACCACTGAGTTACAGTTCATTTCCTCTACTGCAGTGGTCCCCAAACGTTGTTTTGGCCGTGCACCGGCTGTTACCTCCAGACCTATCTGACGCACCACCCCCCAACGCACAGTCTCGTTGTATTTGGCAGAAAAGTATAATTATTTTTATATGATTATGGCAAATAATCACAGAATGTTACTGCACTGAGAGACACGCAGCTGCTGTTCAAGGTTCAAGGTTTCTTTATTTTTGTCGCCCGAAGGAGAAAAGCTAGTTTATCTAGCGTCTCTGTCAGCATTCAATGAAAATGGCAAAAGTAGCAGATATACAAGCTCGAAGCGTGTCGCTTCGCACGCCGTGTTTCGAGCTTGTGGATCTGCTAATCTTGCAATTTTTAGCTGATCTACGACTTGTAGATCAGCTATTTTCAGCATGCAACCAAATGTACAACGACTTGTCTTTTACTTATACTGGATCTCTTGTCCACTAGTCCCTTCCTAACATTTTAGTCTAGTTTATTTTACTAGATTTTACTAAAGCCTGTACCCTATAGGTCAGCAACATGGACGGCCGGCTGTCCAACCCGGACCAGTCGCTGACGGAGGACGTGATGATGTTCTCCCAGTCGGTGGCCCACCTCTACTCCAACCTCACCAAGCCCATCCTGGACGTGCTGCTCACCTCCTACACGCTCATCCGCACGGCGCGCTCGCGCGGCGCCAACGCCACGGGCCCCACGCTGCTGGCGGGCCTGGTGGTGTTCGCCACGGCCAAGGTGCTGCGCGCCTGCTCGCCCCGCTTCGGCAAGCTGGTGGCGGAGGAGGCGCACCGCAAGGGCTACCTGCGCTACGTGCACTCCCGCATCATCGCCAACGCCGAGGAGATCGCCTTCTACAGAGGACACAAGGTGTGTGTGTGTGTGTGTGGGGGTGAAGGGGGGGTTGGGGGGGCAGTTCTAATTTAGGCCTGTGCCCGATTCATTTGACACAATCGCCTAATAGGGCTGTGTCGCGATTCCAAATTTAAGTTGCGATTAACTTAAAGAACAAATAAATCACTGACACATTTAATAATTACAAAACATTATGGAAATAGCGGAAATTGGTGATCTACAAGCTTACAACACGTCACAACGACGTTGTTGGATTTTGTGCATACGCAGCATAAATTAATCATGACACATGTCAAAAAAAGGCTGGTATAGTCCTTTAAATCCTGTGGCGGTCCAACACAACACAGTGTACCACAACCCTACAAACTAAAACAATTACAGTTTTCTTTAATAATAATGGAATTAGAGGAGAAACTGCAGCCAGTCTAATGCAGAGAGAATTGGAAGCTGTCCAAGTACACCAGTTTCCACTTGCAATGACATTGTGCGTCATGGGATGTACTGAGACGTTATAACAACACTACACTACTACTTTGCTAAACTACATAATATACCACCAGTGGTATATGTAGTTTTCCAGGCCATGGACCCCTTATAGTGACACTTGGGGCTCCAGAGATAAAATCCCATCAAACAACAAGGGACTGAAATGTAGAGAGAATCACTGTTACCTCTGTGTGTGTGTGTGTGTGTGTGTGTGTGTGCGCGTGCCCTGCGCCCTGCGCCAGGTGGAGATGCGTCAGCTGCAGAAGTGCTACAGCTCCCTGGCGGAGCAGATGAACCTCATCCTGTCCAAGCGGCTGTGGTACATCATGATAGAGCAGTTCCTCATGAAGTACGTGTGGAGCGGCAGCGGCCTGGTGATGGTGGCCGTGCCCATCATCACAGCCACAGGCTTCGCTGACAACGGTACACACTTCAACAATATGTATATCCCCTTTTCATTTCCTTTAGAATCACAGAAATCCCTTCCTTCTTACCGCTCTTTTTAACACAATGATTAACCAATTAAAACCCTCATAGCTCGCTGAGCTGAGCTTGTAGATCTTTGAATACAGTATATATTCTTTCAGAGCAAATGTTTTTTAACTCAAATCTTTGCTTCTGGGGGGCGGTCCCTGGAACAACATATTTTCAGAAGGGGGTCAGCGGCCAATTACATATAATATTTAGGGGTCCTTGACTCCTCGACATGAAATAGTTTGAAAACCACTGATCGGTAAAATAGGTTTTTCAGAAAACTGTCATGATTTAGAAGACATTTTGTAGAATCTGGTCTCAGTCCTAAATGGGTTAAGTAATTCTCTCTCCCTCTCTCTCTCTCCCTCTCTCTCTCTCTAGAAACGGCAGACGGCCAGGTGTCGATGGTGAGCGAGAGAACGGAGGCGTTCACCACGGCCCGCAACCTCCTGGCCTCGGGAGCGGACGCCATCGAGAGGATCATGTCCTCCTACAAAGAGGTGAGAGCTCCTCCTCCCTGTCCGTTCCACATCGCCTCCATGTGGAACACTGTCCACCAGTAAACTCGTATCTCCGCATTGGAGCAGCCGCTCCAATGCACAGCTTTGTGTGTCTGTCTGTCTGTCCGTTTGAGCACGGAGTCGATGACTTTGACTGGCTGATGTTATGATGACGTTCTCATCATCGTACGTCATCATCATGATCGGTTTCTGCCCCGACAGCAACGAATCGCCATGACAGAGGAGTCGTCTGTGCGTGCAAACTGAAACTAACAAAATAACTAGAATTGGAAAATAATAACTTTTATTTAACTGAAATAAAATGAGAAAAATAAAACATAATAAATAAAAAATAACTGTGTTAATAACAGTTTTGTGTATTTACAAAACGAGCTAAAACCAACTTAAATCATACAGGATATGGCGTTGATGTCAAAAATCTTCTAAAATAGCAAACGTAGCAGTTGTACAAGCTCACAACAGGATCAGCACACACACACAGACACACACACACACACACACACACACACACAAACACACACACACACACACACACACACACACACAAGAAACACGTACATCAGGGAATGAATGCCTTTGTTGGTTGAGGACCTACTGCTCTCTCCCTCTTTGCTTTTGAATCCAGAGAACGGTGAAACCCAGTTCAGTTGAGTTCATGCATTCATTCAGCCTTAGGATTGATTGGAGGCCTGTAAGAGGATTGTGCAGGAAAAGCCAGGGTCATTTGGTTCTGTTTCTCAGTGTTTGAGTGTTTCTTATCATACGAAAACTTCCTCTGCAAGCGATTAAGAAGGGAAGATGTGTGTTACAAAATGCACAATTATTCCGAATTTTTATTCTAAAATAGCAGATGTACAAATTTGTGATGCGCTGCAAGCTTGTAGATTATACTGTCTTTGTATAGCAAACGTATGAATGGATAAAGTGGTTAAAATGATCGTGATGCTGTGTTATCTACTTTTGCTGGGGACCCCCTGGAACCTCCCCAAGGACCCCTGGGGGTCCCCAGAATGCATACTATATACACGTTAGTCTGTAATCGCTCCACAGGTAAATACTATAGCTCTACCCTGGCCTGTGTTTTATGTTTTAGTGACATCAATGATGAGGATGTCGAGTCGACTGTATAATGTGTGGCAGACGCATGTCAGCAAGCCTCTGCTTGTTTCAGGGCCTTGGTAACTGTGGCAACTTTAAAAGGCATGCAACACATTCCTTAACGGGTACAATCTGCTCACACCTCAAAAAAGCTGCTGATATCATGGTGTGTGATTCATTATAGCGCACGTGTGTGCAGTGGTGGAAAAAGTACAGTTTTACTTAAGTAAAAGTATCAATACTGCAATGTAGAATTTACTCTCTGTTACAAGCAAAAGTCTGGAATAAAAAATGCACTTGAGTAAAAGTACAAAAGTAAAGTAGAAAGTACTTTTCCAAGTTTTCAAATGTCTAAAAACGTTTTGGAAATCGGAGATCTCAAAATTGTACTTAAGTAAAGTACTTAAGTAAATGTACTCAGTCGGCACGACTGATTCCAGTCATTTGGAGGTTTCCATAAAAGATTGGAATTAGCCGACCTACAAGCTCTCACTGTGTCACGCATTGAGAGCTTGACAGATTGCCTGTTTTCGGTGATTCTTTTAAGATAAGAGCATTTGAAGTGATCAAGCTAGCATTATGTTCAGAAGCATCTTCCATAAAATCATAGTCGTATGTTTCTCTATAAAAATCTAAAGTTAAAGCCTCAATCTGTGATTTTTTTCACCTGGTTGTCAGTATGTAGAACAGCAGGATCAATGTTAACGGCATCATTTTACATATTGTGTAACTGTTTGACTGCAGGATGAAGACATCGCAACCCGCTGTCTATCGGGTTGCAACTTGCAACCTAGCGAACTTCAAATTTATCATCATCATCATCATCACCTTTATTTATTCTCGGAAATACAGTTGAAGGCAAGCCCTCATTTTCAATGTAGCTGAGGTTACAATTCACAAATGCAGTCAAAACAATAAATCAACACAACATTATAAATCAGGATACAATTACAAAGGAACTTAAATGCAGAACAACCAGTAAAAATAAATCAATTGAAGCAGGAGCAATCATGGTGAAAAAATGTTCTGGAGCATTCCTTTGAACTGACCGAAGGATGGCATGGAGCTCCGTTTTAAATTGTGTGCTTGTTTTCTGAAATCCAAGCCATAAAAATACCTTTAGGGTTAGTTGTAAATTCCCTGTTGTGTGTATCTAGAAATGTTCCCGGGTCAGAATGACCTAGTGCATGTTGTTTAATCTTCTACAAGTAGTCACAAACAACTCTGTGTGTGTGTGTGTGTGTGTGTGTGTGTGTGTGTGTGTGTGTGTGTGTGTGTGTGTGTGTGTGTGTGTGTGTGTGTGTGTGTGTGTGTGTGTGTGTGTGTGTGTGTGTGTGTGTGTGTGTGTGTGTGTGTGTGTGTGTGTGTGTGTGTGTGTGTGTGTGTGTGTGTGTGTGTGTGTGTGTGTGTGTGTGTGTGTGTGTGTGTGTGTGTGTGTGTGTGTGTGTGTGTGTGTGTGTGTGTGTGTGTGTGTGTGTGTGTGTGTGTGTGTGTGTGTGTGTGTGTGTGTGTGAGACACTTTGTGTCAAACTGACCCAAACAGTATCTGTGCAATATTAACATAACAAGGTTACGAAAACACAAAACTAACAATTTTGTATTTAGATTTGTGTTTATTCTGAGGTGACGGGGGGGAGTTTCCCTGGTTGGACGGAGCGAGTGGAAGGAACACGTTATTCCAAACAGTTCCTTTCCCCTCCATCAGGCGCCCCGGGGGGAGGCAGTGTAGTGACCAGAATTACTGCATATACGATTAGGTACATACCCTAGGCCCTAGGGTATGTACCTGGTCGTACTAGGGCCTAGGTCCTAGGGCCTAGGTCACATGGGGAGAACATGCAAACTCCACAAAGAAAGGCCCTTTCGCCAACCATTTTTTACGTCTAATTGTGAATTCTAGAACAGTGCCAGTTGGCTAATAAATTGCGAGGTCGTTGTGATGTCAGAACATCGTTGTGATGTCGGAACAGGGCCAGCTCCATATATGGAGATCTAGGGGTGATCAGTGCCCGTTGGGGTGTGATCAGGTGTGATGTCAGAACAGGCCAGCTCCATATATGGAGATGTAGGGGTGACCTGGATTTGGGCCCTGTCTGGACTGGACCCTGGGCAGAGGCTTTTGTGCTGGTTCTGGAGAACCGGCGCTCCGACAGAGCACTGCAGTCCCTGTGGTGGTGTGGGACGGCCTGTGTCAAATTTGAAGTTGGTGGGCGAACGGTTCTCGAGTTACGGGGATTACAGACGTAGACACAGACGCTGTGCATTTATATACACTAGACCTGTACGTGGCCGTCGCAGTCGGCCACCGGCCTACTTGGGAACGATGCAACTTGGGAGTTACGTTCATTACAACCGTACACACACTTACGCACGCACGTACGCAGAGACGTGGCGCATTGTATAGTACATATATATATATAGCCTACAGCAGTGGTATTCAACTGGCGGCCCGCGGAGCGCCCCCTTGTGGCCCCTGTGTGTGTGTGTGTGTGTGTGTGTGTGTGTGTGTGTGTGTGTGTGTGTGTGTATGTGTCTACATCTATTCTAAGGTAGCATATACAGTACCTGTATAGACATATTCCTGCTCAACTGTGTACTGTTGTATTCTATATACATAAATCTTCGTGTTTGAGCACAAAATGCATTTTGAGAACCCACACATTTCCACGCTTCGCGCCCATCACAATCATTCTACAGTTGTGAACCCCGGCCTAATCTAGTTGAATACCCTACAGTATATGGAAATATTTAAAACATGGAAAACAATGAGTACTCATGAGCTTGCCTCAGCATTGACAAATGAAATCCTCTGCTAGCTAGCTCCGGTGTTAATAACCCCAGAGGCTTAATTATTTATACTGTTGTGAGCTTGTAGATCAGCTATTTTGGGCACGCAACGATAAGGGTAATTCACCTGTGAGCAGCCAATTATACAGTGAACATGCTACGCTCTCGAAGGTCTCTGGCAGGACTAAAACATCATGGCAAAAGGTTATCAATGTTTATTACACGGCTTGGTTGAATGCTTGATTCTGATTGGTCAATAAATTGCTGAATTCAGCCGTGTCATTTCTTGATAATTACCTGCTCTGCTCTATAACAGACCGCTGTCTAATCAAAGACTAGGAGCACCTGCTGCACTGCTTGGATTTTATGCTGTATCCAACATAGCAGCCATGTATACAAACACACAATGTCATTTACAACTAAACGTGAAAACATTTGAAGCGAGAAATAGACAATGCAGTACCCGGAAATGGATTCCATTTGATCAACACTCACTTCCTTGTTTTCCGAGGCAACTGTGTTGCGTTCGGCGGGGCCAACTTGGAATAGCCTACTTTCATTTCCGTAAGCTAGGAAATACTTTGTATTGTTGTCACTTTTGGGTGTGTTGTTCACCCTTCAGGGTGATTATGCCACCTCCGCTCCCTGTCTGTGATTTATTTATCAGTAATGACCATTTAGCCATTCATTATCCCTTGCAAAGGACAGACACAAAAAAAATCATTCCTGCTGGGATTGGATGAATCGGACAATAACGTGAAGAATCGTCCCCAAAACCGTGTCATCCATTTAGATGACCCACGTAACAATGTCACACATGGAATATCTACTTTAAATTAACAATGCTAGAGCGGTGCCCATTGGAGCCTCTACAGCGGTGCCAGTTGGGCACTGGCCTACTTGGAACAATGCAAGTTGGAAATGCATGCCCCGCCCAGATATTATGTCTGTGTCGCTTTTATGCCCAAAAATGTCAGGCATGCCCAAATATGGAGTCTATGCAAACATCAGAATAATGTCAGAACAGGCCAGCTCCATATATGGACACTGGGCAGGGGAATGGTAAGCGTCTGTGTGATCTACAAGATAACAACACATCACGATTGTGTTTGTTAGCTGGTAGATCTATAGATCTGATCTGAGCAACACCATCTTACTACAGATTATAGGCTAGATGAGGCTTTAAAGCATTAGAATACTTAGTTTACCAAGAATCAGGATGTCATTTGTCACACTCGGGTACAAGCAGCAAGATGCTTTTGTGGGACATCACATGTTCAGAGAAGACAAATAACAACAAGATATAACGAATGCAGCCTGAATGCAGTTTCTGTTTGTATCACTGTCACACTCTGAGCCTGTTTACTGTGAGTTGGGGGCATTACATCCTGCCATACGACCCCCAAGGGCTGATACGGCAGAATTCAATCACAAGCTTATCGCCCCTCTTGCTCCTTTTTAGCTGGTGGTTACGGTGAAGAAAAGAACCGTGAGTGGCTGAGACGGATGTTTATGCTCAAGCGTCTGCGCATGCTGTGCTAAATGAGTTTCACGTGGACTGTGCTAAATGAGTTTCATGCCTGCGTGCAACAATCAGATATGCGATCATTAGATTTACAGATACTACGCAAATGGTAATTTTGCGGTCATTTTGCATGTATTTTTAGTCGCACATGATGTGATGTCAGTCAACACTTTAACATTGTGCTGAAAGGGGGAAAGCCTGATCTCGGATGGACAGTATAGTACAGAAACTTGTCTGTGTAGGGATGGAGGGACATACAATGTATTGAACCAACAACAAAATAATTCCAGTGTTTTTTTATATATATATTGGATTGTATAATATTAACCCATTTAGACCTGAGGCCGATTAAAATAATGTCTTTTAAATCCACAGTTTTCTGAAAAAACTATGTTTCTATGTCAGTGGTTCTCAATCTATTTCATGTCAAGGACCCCCAGAATTATATGTAATTGGCCGCCGACCTCCATCTGAAAATATGTTGTTCCAGGGACCTCCCAGATGCAAATATTTGAGTTAAAAACGTTCGCTCTGAAAGAAAATATATTCAAAGATTTGAGCCACATTTTCACGATTTTTCAAAAATAGCAGATCTACAAGCTACAAGTGCCTATAAGTGGGGTTGGCGAAAGGGCCTTTCTGTGTACAGTTTGCATGTTCAAAACACATGCAGTAATCCAGGTGTCTATACTGCCTCCCCCGGTCATTCAAGGAAGCATGAGCTCAGTTCGGGGCTCTCCCCACGTTGGCAGCGGGAGAGTAGCGACCAGGATTACAGCTTAGGCAATTGGTGAAAAATGCACCCAGAATATACTGTATAACAAGTGTAAGGTAAAGCCTAGTGGAAGCTTGTATTGTATTATTAATTTATTATCAGATAATGTCAATATCGTGCATCCCTGCTCATCTGTATTTGTTAGCCTTGTTGCTTTTTGTTTTTTTATTTAAAAAAAAAGAATCTGCAGATCAAAAATAGCAGATCTACAAGCTCGTAGCGCGGCTTGTAGATCTGCTATTTTTCAATAGCTAAAGTATAATTAACATCATGCTTGGTTGGTTCCCATCCTGAATGGGTTAATATGGCGTCCGCGTCACACAAAAGCATCAGAAGTACAGTAGCAGATCCTCAAGCTGGAAACGTGGCACGTCACACGCTTTGAGCTCGTAAATCCGTTACTTGTGCTACTTATTTGAACTGAAAAGTAACAGTTTGGGACATATGAGGTTTCCATCCAAAATGATAATCACGTTTTGAATGGCTCTGCATGACCTACATTGAACAGACTCTCCTCCTTGACACGTTGCAGATGTAATGCTTAACGTTTTTCATACTTTTTTTTTACGACGTTTGTTGTCAGACAATAGCCAATCCACGCTCTGCGCCCTTGTAGTTGGGCTATTTTCAGCAAGTGACAGTCACAGGCATACGGCTTTCAATTAGTCCAGAGAAATGAACCGTGTGTGTGTGTGTGTGTGTGTGTGTGTGTGTGTGTGTGTGTGTGTGTGTGTGTGTGTGTGTGTGTGTGTGTGTGTGTGTGTGTGTGTGTGTGTGTGTGTGTGTGTGTGTGTGTGTGTGTGTGTGTGTGTGTGTGTGTGTGTGTGTGTGTGTGTGTGTGCGTGTGCGTGTGCAGATCACAGAGCTGGCTGGCTACACGGCGCGGGTGCACAACATGTTTTTGGTGTTCGCGGAGGTGCAGCAGGGCAAGTACAAGCGCTCCTCCGTGACAACGACCCCTGCTGGTGGGGACAAGAAGAGCAGACTGGACATGCACATAGACGGACCGCTGGAGATAAGAGGTACACGCACACAGTCACACACACACACACACACACACACACATTTAGCTACTACGTCCGCATCTTTAAACTGGTGGCGCCAGTATAGCTGTCTCAACTCACTTGATGAAAATAGCTGATCTACAAGCTTGCAACGCGGTGCGAAGCATTGCGTTATGTGCTAGATCTGCTATTTTCACTAGTTTGGGTCCCGGGCAAACGTCTAATCTCTCTTTGTGTGTGTGTGTGTGTAGGTCAGGTGATAGACGTGGATAAGGGTATAGTATGTGACAGTGTTCCCATCATTACCCCTAATGGCGACGTGGTGGTTTCCTGCCTCAACCTCAAGGTGAGTCCGCACTACTCTGCTGTCAAGACTCTGTGTTGTGTTGCCTTGAACGAGGAAAAGTAGCCGACAGTTTTATGAAAAGCCTATGTTTCTATGTCGGTGGTGCTCAAACTATTTCATGTCAAGGACCCCAGAAATTATATGTAATTGGCCACCGACCCCCATCTGAAAATATGTTGTTCCAGGGACACCCTCGAAGCAAAGATTTGAGTTAAATATACTCAAAGATTTGCGCCACATTTTCACGATTTTAGCACTCTTTCAGCACTATTTCAGAAATAGCACTCAGTGCTTGTAGATCTGCTATTTTTCAATAGCTAAAGTGTAACATAATGCTTTAAAACACCAAAAGGGGTTCCCGTCCAGATCTACAAGCTCACAACGCTTCCCAGCCTTGAGAGCTTGTAGATCTGCTCTTTTCACCATGCAACTCCATTATACGACGAAGTATCAAACATGGCTCAAAAACCAATTAAAACCGGGAAAGCGTCGGTTCAGATTTTAGCGTTGGCTATTGAAAAACAGATGTACAAGTGAAAGTGTGAGAACTACCGTACACGTTTGGAGGGCATTTGTAGAATCGGCCTCAGGTCTAAGTGGTTAAAAGCATGTTTGTCCTCCCTCTGTAAATGTTACACAAACAGGATGTGTGTGAAAGTGAAACTGACTCCCAGGCCTGCTGTGTGTGTGTGTGTGTGTGTGTGTGTGTGTGTGTTTCAACTCTGTACTGAAAATACTGACATTTTTGCACATCTCTCTGCTAACACACCAGATGTTGTTGTGGTTAATGAAGAGAACAAATCAGTTTTCATTCTTGAAATGGCCTGCACCTTTGACTCTAGCTTAGAGGAAGCCTTTATGACTAAGGTCATTAAGTACCAGCCGCTCCTCCAGTCCATCATTGAACTAGGCTATAGGTGCAATCTATATGTGTTTATCTTCGGCAGCCTAGGACATGTACACAGTTTGGTCGTAAGAGGCTTCCAACAACTTGGGATGCCGAAAAAAGCAGCCAAACGGCTTGCGAAATTCTGTGCAATATCTTCCACTATCGGTAGCCGCCAAATATGGCGAAGACGCTGTTACCTGTACCCCTGAAGGGTGTGTGGGTATTTATTTGTTCGGGATTTGCTGACTGCATTCTGTACGGCACCTTGTAAATATTTGTGTCCTTGTATTTGTATCTCTTATGTGGACATAAATAAATGATTAAAGTGTGTGTGTGTGTGTGTGTGTGTGTGTGTGTGTGTGTGTGTGTGTGTGTGTGTGTGTGTGTGTGTGTGTGTGTGTGTGTGTGTGTGTGCCAAATACTGTTCTGTTTCAGCTGTTATAGTAGGTAGTTTGTCTTTGTGGAGGAGGAGGTGCCATGTGTATCCTTAAGTGAACATGAACTGTCAACCCCGTTATATTTGTTTCCTTGTAAGAATTCATTGTAATTTGTGGATTCAAATAAAGAAATCAAAATGTGTGTGTGTGCGTGTGCGTGCGCGTGCGCGCGTGCTCGTTGGCAGGTAGACGAGGGCATGCATCTGCTGATCACCGGGCCCAACGGCTGTGGGAAGAGCTCTCTGTTCAGGATCCTGAGCGGCCTGTGGCCCGTCTATGGAGGCTCCCTGCACAAACCCTCACCTGAGCACATGTTCTACATCCCCCAGAGGTACACACACACACACACACACACACACACACACACGCACGCATAGTCGCAGACAACCCATATCTCAGGATCAATCTCAGAGTGGTGCAGTGGATTAAAACCAGTGAGGTCCATCGTTCAGGGAACAGTGAACGTAATGTACTCCACTGTAACAGTAGCTGTGTGTGCGTGTGCGTGCGTGCATGTGTGTGTGTGTGTAGGAAACCAAAGCAGTGTCCTCAGTGTTAAATATTTACCATGCAAACCCGCACAGAAATTCAAGTCCTTTCTGTTACTTTGGAAGTTTGTTTCATCCTTCCTGAATTGCCAGATGGCTGGGACACTTTGGGGCAGATGCGTGATGGGTTCTGTCTGTACCAGGAATGCTGAACAGATCGCAACAATAAGGGCCTTTCTCGGCCCCACCCCTCTCCAATTCTTTATATTGTGTTTAGTTTCAAAGATGGCCGCAGCACCAGGAGGGGGTGGGGCAGAGGTGAGCGGGTGGGGTTGACATATGCCCTTACTGGGCTGTGTTCACACGTTCAAGACACCTGTCTTTCTTTCTTTCTCACCTTTATTTATACTCTAAATACAGTTGAGGGCAAGCCCTCATTTTCAACGTAGTCAAGGTTACAATACATAAAATACACCTGTCTTGTGTCTGTGTTTAATGGCCGCTTCACTGCATTTCCAATGGGCATATGTCGACCCCACCCGCTCACCTCTGCCCCACCCCCTCCTGGTGCTGCGGCCATCTTGGAAACTAAACACAATATAAACAGTGGGAGAGAGGTGGGGCCGAGAAAGGCCCTTATTCTTTCTCCCCAATTTAGTCATTATGAAAATGCATTGATTCCTCCCCACACACACTTCCGTGTGTTGTCAGTGCTGTTGTATCCTCCTGATTCACCTGCCAGTGAGGAGCCCACACAGCGAGGAAACAGAGCCTCCGTCCTACTCCTCCCGCCCAACGGGGTCAATTATTTTGAAGACCCCAACATTCACCGGAAGCAATATCGCCTAAAGCTAGGTCATCAGAAGCGTTGATATTGTAACCGCGAGGTAGCGACAATTTTAGCGATGAGCCGCTAACATTGACGTTCTGTTAAAACACCTCAACCTAAGAAAGGATTCAGACTAAGAGAAAAAAGCGTTTTAACCCATTTAGGACTGAGACCAGATTCTACAAAATGTCTTCTAAATCATGACAGTTTTCTGAAAAACCTATGTTTCTATATCACTGGTTTTCAAACTATTTTGAATTAACTACTAGTTAAAAAGCGTTCATTGAGAAAGAATATATACAGTATTCAAAGATTTTCGCGATTTTTCTTGTAGATCTGCTATTTTTCAATAGCTAAAAGTATAACAATTCTTAAAACACCAAAAAAGATTCCCGGCCTGAATGGGTCAAGATTGCGGTCATTACAGGAGTCTATGGGCGCAGCCATCTTGGTCAGGGTACCTAGGCCGAGCCAAGCGTTGCCTATGGGGGACGCTGCTAGAAGGTGGATATCAGTGAGAGTGAGTTAAGACCGTGAAAGCATCTGTGTCATTCATTTTAACCACCTTAACCATAATTTTATACTGAATTGGTTATTCAAAAATAGCAGATATACAAGCCCATCATACTGTAGCGTGTCACTTTGTGCCGCTCCATAAGCTTGTAGATCTGCTATTTTGGAAAACTCTTGTTTGTGCAAGTGTGTGCAAATCTTCGAATACATATTTTTAAAGCGAACATTTTTCAACTGAAATCTTTCCTTCCGGAGGCCAATGGAACAAAATGTTTTGAGATGGAGGTCCACGGCCAAATACATTCATAATTTTTACTCGGGGTCCTTGACATGAAAAAGTATTTAGACAAAAATACATTTTTAGAATCGGCCTCAGGCTTTAAAGGGTTAAACCCTAGGACCTGTATCAGATCGACAAGCTCACACACGCTGTGGTGTGAGCTTATGACAGACAACAGAAAGGACACTAGTAGAGAGCCCTGAGGGATTCCGCTCAACCTTATGGGGTTTAAGTGGTTAATTTTTAATGTAGGGAGTGAGCCATCTGTAGGACGTAACTGTAACTGGGTCCATATACGACACTCAACGGATACAAACACCAGTGGTGGACTCGCATTACAAGTACTCACATTACGTACTTGAGTATATATACCGTATGCAGATCCAAATAAAATAATTCCAATGTGTGTGTGTGTGTGTGTGTGTGTGTGTGTGTGTGTGTGTGTTTTTTCAGGCCCTACATGTCCATTGGCTCTCTGAGGGACCAGGTGATCTATCCTGACACGGTAGAGGACATGTCCTCCAGGGGCCTCAGAGACGAGGACCTGGAGTCCATCCTGGACATTGTCCACCTCAACCATATCGTCACCAGGGAGGGGGGTAAGACTCAAATACACTGCTTGTTAGAAGATTTGTTTTTCGCCTGGAAAATCTCATATTTTTTTCATAATCGGTTAAATTGATTACTTTGATTAACTGTTGGGGGGGGCGCCTGCTGGCCAAGTGGTCCAGGCGCATGCCACGTATAGGCTCTGGTCCCGTTCATGGCGACCTTTGCTGCATGTGTCTCCCCTTCTCTCTCTCCCTCTTTCCTGTCTATCCTCACTTGATACTATCAATACATTTAAAAGGCATAAAAGCCTAAAACAAACCTTTAGAACTGTAACCGTTTGATTAACTCATTTATCACCAATTGTGTGTTCCCAGGCTGGAATGCTGAGCTGGACTGGAAGGACGTACTGTCAGGAGGAGAGAAACAGCGGATGGGAATGGCCCGAATGTTTTACCACAAGTAAGTGAGAAACAACCCTGGTCCTGAACAGTGGTTCACAAAACCTTTTAGCTCGAGTCGAGAGCCTCGAGAAATGAGACGTTGGCCCGGGAACCAAACTAGACGTGTTGTGAGCTTGTCGATCTGCTATTTTCACTACTGAACTACTATTGTATACTGGGTATAACTGGTATTACGTAACTGAAGGGGCATTGTTTGCAATGTCATGGTACTACTGGCAGTGTCATCATCATCAGAACAACACAATTTAAACTCGGAGCACAGTTTATTGATCGATTGATTACTAGACAGCAACAGAGAACATTCAACCACTTGGTCTAAAAGGATAACACCAAAAACACACAAAAAAGTCCATGTGGTCAAGTTGTTTCCATTCGGGTCATATGTGTTACTTTATTACTTGTACTTTTTATGGTAAAAGCGCTCAAACTTTCTTCTTTCTTGCCTTCTTCCCTTTCTTGTTTTTTTGGGGGAGGGAAATGACACGATGGGAATTATGCACTAATTTCAACCACTTTTTTTACTCGTGATGTGACAATAAAGTTGATTCTACCACCATGGTGTCACTGTGTGACAGGCCTACATATGCCCTGCTGGACGAATGCACCAGCGCCGTCAGCATCGACGTGGAGGGCAAGATCTTCCAGGCCGCTAAGGATGCCGGGATTTCCCTCCTCTCCATCACGCACAGACCCTCCCTGTGGTAAGACTTCTCTCCTCTAAACTTCATATACAGTATGTTTGCGTGGTAAACCCAGTCAGAATGAAAATGGTGCACACGGTTTCACTGTCGGAGGCCTAGGGGTAAGGCACGGCCGAGCGAGCTAAACTGAGCGAGTCGCCAAAATGGGTAGGGTTTAAAAAAAGGCAAAAGCATGCTCTGTATGTATGTACGCTAAATGGTATGTTATAAAAACTTGATATCAAAGAAAGAAATATATATATATACTGTATACATACAGTATATATTAGAATTTTATTTTCCGTTCTCTGAAAACCTGACGCGTTCTTCATGTCCACAGGAAGTACCACACCCACCTGCTCCAGTTTGATGGCGAGGGCGGCTGGCGGTTCGAGCAGCTGGACACGGCCACGCGCCTCTCCCTCACCGAGGAGAAACAGGGGCTGGAGACCCAGCTGGCCGGCATTCCCGAGATGCAACACCGCCTCAACGAACTCTGCAAGATCCTCGGAGAGGACTCGGTCCTCAAGACCACTGAGGAGTAAAGGAGACGGGAGGGGAGCCCCTGTTAATGAAGCCATCTACACAGTAAAATCCTGAGGGTTAATTTGAATGCGAAAATGTTTTTACACATCAAAGGTTGAATGAACACCCTGGATGTTTACGTTGTAGTGGAGCTTCCTCTTTTCAATCCCTGCGTTTTGCACTCTTGTCTTTTCCAGGGAGAGAATGGAGGTGGAGAATGGTGGAAAACGAGGAACAATAAGTATTATGTTGTAACCCTAATGTTTTTCTTTGGCGACCAGTGGTGGCTGATTGCTGGCTGCATTCCCAGTTTGTACATTGTTCCGATATGTTTGATTTTCTTAGCCTACATGCGTTTCCCATACAATTTGTCGCATGGGCTCATAGTAACCACTAATATTTTGAACAATACGACACAATAGTTTATTTTTTATAGCACTTTACTCTGAATTATAAGGCTGTTTTAAGTTGTTGTTGTGGTTCAGGTCACAATGATATTTTAGCTGTACAATGATATTTTAGCTACCATATGTTATCTTTTAATCTGGAACCATTTTGCTTTGGTCCCAAATGCGGCATTCCTCTACTTGTTTCATTTGAATGTAGCATTGTTTGTCTTGCCACTATAATTTAGATTACTTTTTGTAAATGACATATTTTTGTCATGAGATGCTGGAGCAAATTGTTTGTTTGAGTGAAGAGTTCATAAGCCTAGTACACAATGGCAGTGTCACCTCAGTGTGACGGTTAATTATTTGACTTTCAATTTAATTTATTTTAGACTGAAATCCCTTCAAAAGCAACAGTGTATAATAAGGTACCTTGTATGCAGGGCGTGTAGCATAAAATATTATACTAAAATCTACAAAAGAGATTGGTAGGAATTAAGACCCAAGGCCGATTCTACACAACATTTTCGTGCCAAGGACACCCAAAATGATATATGGCCATGAAAGTTCCCGTTTTTAATAGGTTTAAAGAAATCCTGACATGTAAAGGTGTTTTATTGACAGTCACCGGCACAGATTATGCTGCAGGAACAATTATATACATGTTATATTATATGTCTTACTGTATATGTAAATGCAATGTTTTGCGTTGTAACTTGTCAGATTAATGAGTCCAATAACATTTCATAGCAATGTTACGGTTTAAGCGTTTGAAAGTGGTGCATTCTGCTCAAGATCAGATAATCATTTTCTGCTTCAATTTTATTTCACTCTTTCATGTGAAGGACCCCCAAATTGATATGTATTTGCCCCCCCCCCATTATTATAATTATTTTTCTTGTGCACAACTGTAATCTCTGACTACACCTACAGTACACATCACATGAATGAGGGACAGGTCATAGGAGATATAGGGGTCGGTAAACGGGTTGCCATACCGTTAGAGCCAGCAATTGCAGTCAGTCACGCCTCTAGGCAAGCACTTGAACCCACTAGACAGTTTTCTGTGCTGAGGCCTGCTTTGGTGCAGAACACGTGAATGGCGACGTTTGAAGTGAATACTGCTTCGGTCAGTCGGTGAATCACATAGTCAGCGCAGTTCAATCTCTAACCACATGAACCCTATTGATCGTCCCTCTTCTGGACGTTTCATAATAGGCATTAAGCAGGGACATGCCACGTTCAAGCTTGTTGTTTTTTTTGCTGATTTTGAATGCTGAATAGTAACTGTTTTTGACATTTCAATATTTTGTTTTAGGGCATGGCACGAAGTGTTTCACTTTTTTTTCCTTCAAATATTTAGAGCACCAAATTGTCTTGATAATCTACTCATGTATTATTTTATTACACGTTTCAAGTAAGACAGTTGGGTTTATTGGAAACAGGATAGCCTATGACATTCACATCAACTTGAAACGTAGCCTACCGAATCCGGAAATAAATAATAATAAATAGCGGATCTAGAATAGGGATCTATTCAAGATCTTCTATTTATTATTATTATTAATTATAAGTTCAACTAGGGATCTAAGTTCAACTAAGTACTGTATATAGGGTTTTGAGCAGTTAGCAAACAGTATAGTAGAGCACACCGGTTACCAGAAATGTATCCAAAGTTAGTAGGGTGGAGGTTGATTTTGGAAATGTTTACAGTGTTTCCTGTGGTTCAGATGTCCTGAACATAGAACATAAAACACTGGCTCTCGTATCACACTGAATCACATATGGGCAAGTGAGAATGACACATGCTCCAAAGTCAAGTGTGCTCACTGTGCTGTCATATTTAACTCATTCATAAAACACCCCGGAAATCCCAAAAGACTAATCCAACACTGCCAAATAAGTTGCTGATGAATGAGGGATTTTCATGAAAACAAAAGAACCCTGATAATTAGCGGTTTTCATTGACCTAGTCACTGTCCAAGATCTCCATCATTTCATTTCCGCTTCACTACCAGTAATTTGAATACCTGTACCTGATTGCATGGTATTGACTATTGATATTCAGGGCAGACATGGACATATACAGTACGTAGTCCTATACTCCCCTACAACAGAAGTGGAAATGACTTTGATGCATTGATCCAGTAGTGGCTCGCTCAAGAGTGAGTGCACGGGGAAGAAGTCAGAGGTTCAGTGTCTTGCTCAGGGACAATTGACCAGGCAACACGGAGCCTGGAGGAGCCGGGGAATCGAACCGGGGACGTTCTGGCTCCCAGACGGTCGCTCTACTCTTCTCAAAGGATGTCCAATTGATCCGCCTCAGACTGATACCGTTGGACGCCAGTGCGTCAGCAGTCAGCACACATACGGTATAAAAAGAGAAAATAAGTTCCCTGTTCTGCATATTACAGCGCCCTATTTTCTCCAGTGCCTTACTCCTTGTCCATAAACTTCTTTGCCTTTTTTCTTTTACTATTTTGAAAATCTGTTTAAATTTGTTCAACTAGCCGATCTACATCGAGACACTTGTAGAACGGCTATTTGACGGCTATTTTTTTAAAAGGCAAAGAGTTTAGGGATAAGGGGTAAGGCACGGGCGAAAATAGGGCCACTTTAGGACTCACTGACACTCCCCAGCATGGTACAAGAGGGCTAACATGTCACTGATGTCGCTCCATTTGTACTCCCTCGTAGGACGATGGTGTCGTCCGCCGAAAAGAGGCTGTTGTGAGCTTGTAGATCAGTGGTTTGTGAGATCACTCTGCGTGCAACACCGACGTACAACAAAGTATAAAATGCGTGTCTGCCTTGTGTTGGAGAACACTCAAGGGCAATGTCAGTTGGAATTGTTAACAAATACACTGCTATTGTTTAGCCAACAATGACATGTCTTGTCTTAGATGGTTCCCAAACATTTTAGCTTCTCTCTCCGGGACCCAAACTAGTGAAAGCTACAAGCTCACAATGCGTTGTCGTGCGACTTTGTTGTGAGCTTGTAGATCTGCTATTTCCACTATTTCTTAAACATCTTTTTTATTTTTTATTTAATATTATTAATAGAATTGCAACTGGCGACCCATGCAAAATGTGTTCCGCCCTCCGACCCAGTACTCTTCGGGAAACACTTTTAAATATGTAATTTACTAATTAGTTATATAACGACAATGGCTTTATGCAGACTTGTATAAAATGCTCATGCATGTCAAAGGTTGAATGAATCAACGCCATGTAATTTTTTTAGTTTGGGTTCCATTAATTAAGATTGGTTGAAAGTTAACTTATGTTATGTGAGACTTCCCTTCTTCACAGCAAGTGTTTATTGAACTCTTGAGACAGCACAAAGGGATATGCCTACATTAACACTGAGCATTTAATGCTGAACTCCCATTGTCTAAAGCCAGTCAAACTTTTTCTTGTCAAGGACCCCCAAATTGTATTTGGCGCCCATATGAAAATGTTTTGTGCCAGGGACCCCCAGAAGAGAAGATGTATGCAAACAGGTATTCAAACTAGATCTGCCCTCATGCAGCTGAGTATTCAGACTTTAGAGTCCCCGGGTCTCCTGAAGAATGTACATTTATTTTATTTTTATTTTTTTAAGCTCATTCTACATGAACTGGAGACGAAATTGATTCACATTAAAATTAGATTTTGAAAGTATGGTATTGTCTTATATTTTAGTTATCTCAGTGGATGATGTGTATTATTTATTTGCTAGTGTTTTTGTGTATTATATTGAAAGGGTTAGTTGAAATGCAGACGTATGAGTTGCATGTCACAGATCACACCACATTTACTATGAAAACCCGTCCGTCAGTCGTGTCACACCTCCATAGATGGTTAATTGGTTATCAGTCCACTAAGTATAGACTATAGCTTTGATGTACAGATTATTGATGTTTTGGTTTCATTGAATAGGTTAAGTAACAAGTTGACCATTTACCTACGTTTTTATTTTACTAGTATGCATTTGTATTACGGCTAGTGCTGTCCTGACTCCTTGTCCTTGCTTATTGTATATAGCCCTGGATTATGGATCTAGCCATACGCCCCCCCCCCCCCCTCTGCTCAGCACCTTGGATGGGGTGGTGTGGGAGGGGAGGGGATGGCAGCCGGTTGGGGAGATCAAATCAAACTTTATTTCTAGAGCACACTTACAAAGAACAAAAGGTCAACCAAAGTGCTGTACAAGATCATAAAAATACTGTACTGTACTGTACTGTACTGTACTGTACTGTAACTGTACTACGCCACAACGCATTGACAATTTGACATGTGACCGGCACGTTGTGGCC
The DNA here is from genome assembly GCF_963924005.1 of Protomyctophum bolini. Taxonomy (NCBI): domain Eukaryota; kingdom Metazoa; phylum Chordata; class Actinopteri; order Myctophiformes; family Myctophidae; genus Protomyctophum; species Protomyctophum bolini. Next base: position 11,266,297 of record NC_137884.1, read on the forward strand.
AGTGGTTCAACACTACCTTATCCTACCATAGAGAATGCATGGGAAAGCGTCCGTTTAGAGTGCAGGTCCTATCAACGTCGTATGGACGTCATATGGACGTCTTTTTGCAACGGACTGTGAGTCTCGGGGTCGTATCCTGAGTTTGACTGTCAGGTCGTATCGACGACGTTGTACGGACGTCATATGGACGTCTGGTTGGGACGGCGACCTGGACGTATACGTTCTGGGTTGGCGGTTACAGAAAGGTCTTTTTGACGTCTGGCTGGGACGGCGACCTGGACGTATACGTTCTGGGTTGGTGGTTACAGAGAGGTCTTTTTGACGTCGTATGGACGTCTGGCTGGGACGGCGACCTGGACGTCGTATGTTCTGGGGTTGGTGGTTACAGAGGTCTGTTTGACGTCGTATGGACGTCGTATGGACGTCCCGTTGGTTATGTGCTCAGGACGTCGTATATGTACGTTTTGGGGGTGGTGTTTACAGAGAGGTCTGTGGGACGTCGTATGGACGTCCCGTTGGTTATACGCTCAGTGAGGCAGAGAGATAAAAGCTGTCTTGTGCAACTTGAATTATAGATTTTTGTTTTTGATGAAAATTTATGTTTGTGATGCTAAAAATAAGGCACAGGTCAGGTGGTGACATAATCTAGGCCTGACATTTTAAATCAACACCAACACAAAACAACAGTTATAAAGAATTATTTGTTGATTTGGATGGAGAAATTATCTAAAAACTCAAAACGTGTTGTATTTTCAAAATACCTTTTTTGTGCACATTTTGGAAAATCTTTAAAACATTTTAATACTATTATATTATTATATAATAGTATATCATACATAATATATATAATAGTATAATATATAAATATATATTATACCTATATTTCTAGATCCGGGTCCATGGCCAAATACATTTTAAAAAATGGGGGGGGGGCACACTGATTTACATGATGTAGGCTAAGTAGGCTACTAACCTGAACTAGACAGCAGGCCACTTGAATGGTTAGCAAAGCAAAGCTGCTATGATTAAAATGGAAAAGTATTCAATAAAATAGTCCATTCGTCAAAAACAGGACTTCCCATTTTATGTGGTCTTGTGATAGCATCTAATAACCACAAGATGGTGCCAACTGCCATATATAAGTATGGATGCTTGGTATGGTAGTCAACATTATTCAAAACACCTGTGCAGGGTAAATAGTATAGTGGGATGTACTTTTAGGCAGGCTGCTTACCAATGAGTATGACCATTCAGTAGTCCAAAGACATTGCATGTTTCAATAGATTGAAATGACAAAATCCCCCCCCCCCTCCCCACACCACACCGTTTATCATCTATATCCCACTGCCGAAAGTCTGAGGTGTTCAGTCAGGTCATATAATATTTATTATTTTATATGACCTTTCATTTCAAATTTAAAGCGATTTATACATCTACCCCTAAAAGCCTGGTGACGCGAGGTTACTCGACTACCCCTAGAGTCACTTAATTGTATAGGTAATCGATTTCGTTATAACCTTGCCTCCACCAACCAAGTGAACCAACCAACCGAGCCGAGGACGAGGAGGAGGAGCTCCGTTGCAGCCGGTGGAGGGAGGGGGAGAGCGGGGCTCTGTCTCACACAGACCGCTGGACATGCGACCTCCAAGTAGTAGTAGTTTTAACAACGTCACCGACATTTTTACTTAATTAATATGCACCGCGCGCACAGGTGAAAGAGACAGCATATTTATGTGTGATAATATGCAAATTAAAAAAAACGACCACCAGGCTGTGTTTGTTCCATGCTCGTGCAAGGAGGGGGTGAGGAGGTGACTCTCCTCGTCGTTAAGCCGATAAAGGAGAAAGCCGACAGGGACATCATCTGTCTATTTTGAACCCGGGTTGGTCCACTCATCCTTCGGGGTGACAAACATGACGAGTTGCGGGGGACAGGATGAGAGCACGGTGCGGGTCGCCCTCAGGTAAGAACCCGCTGTCTGTGTGTGTGTGTGTGTGTGTGTGTGTGTGTGTGTGAGAGAGAGAGAGAGAAAGAGAAAGATGCGCCTCTCTCTCAGTCTAGTCGGGGACAATGCATGCACTTGTTATTTCCTGCGTGTTTTATTGTGATGATGATGATGCACGTGCCAACGGTGCCATTATAAAGGCAACAATGATGCCACTATTGCATAATATGCTAAATGCTATAAAGCTTATTTATGTAGCGTGTGTGTGTGTGTGTGTGTGTGTGTGTGTGTGTGTGTGTGGTGGAGGAGGAGAGAGAGAGAGAATTGGGATTAGCCATAGGGCTGCCTGCCTGCCTTATTTTATTATTATTATTATTATTATTATTATTATTATTATTACTTTGTGCGCCTGCACATTATTCTCAATATTCATTTTTAATGTAAAACCTGAGTTTGATCATCTCTCATCAGTTTACAGCGCACACAGTATAGTATAGTTTCACATCGTGTCTCCTTTGTTGACATACTGTGTGTGCGTGTGTGTGTGTGTGTGTGTGTGTGTGTGTGTGTGTGTGTGTGTGTGTGTGTGTGTGCGTGCAGCATGGATGGACCTGCTGTGTCGAGGGTTTACCTAAATGGAGAAATCAATATTTCTTACCAGATAATTTTCTCCCTGCTTTGAATATTCGGTTCTGTCATAGTATTGTTATAATTTGTTCAGAATGAATGGAAATTTGGCATGTAAAATAAAATGTCTTATTAAACTATACATACAAGGCCAATTCTAAAAAGGTCTTGCAAATCCTGACCTATATTTTCTGAAAAACTATATATTACACCCCTTGCGTTGTTGAGAGCGGAGTCCCTCTGGGCTCTATACCAGTGAGGAACAGAAGTGGACCTCATATGGAGTCGGGGAGGAACCTGTGTCAAATGGTTATACACAGTTGTGCGTTTCCTTCTTCAACTGTCTCAAAATGTGCTTCGCTACACTCAAATCCCCAATGAGAAATTACCCGACACAGCCATGTTTAGTGAAATGTATTCTAACTGGCAAAGTCTGGCATAGAGATGGTTTGAAAAGGAACACCTTCCCTTAATGGCAATCAAAGTAGGCTACTGATGGAACAACTTCTGGACTAATACACACGCCCCCCAGTTGGTCACTCACAGCCTGACTGTATATTCAGTTTGACATACAGCTGAGTATATATCTATCTAGTATACTGTAGCTCTATAGGCAATAACTAAGCAATACAGAAACTGAAACAATGCAGAGATACAATGGTGAGAGGCGACAGGGGGATTGGATGTGTACGAAAGACTATCTGAAATGTCATGTGAGCCAGATCGCTGCAAAAGAAGACGGGACAAAGACGCTGGCTCTCATGTTTCTCTCTCTCTCTCTCTCTCTCTCTCTCTCTCCGTTCCTCCTCTGTTACTGTGTGCTCAGACTTTGACCCAGAGCTCCTCTATTTACAAAGCCAACTTGGTATCCTTAGTCTTTCTTCTCTGGTCTCTGCAGATAAACAGCGAGCCTGTGGTCAATTGGATCTTCATCCTGAGGCCTATAGCAATCAGTTCAGCAGTAATGTTACCATTGATTGAGCAGTGAGTGAAGTTATACTGCATAGAGTTCAGCTTACAATGGAATGTAGACCAGAGGTTCTCGAAGTGGGGACCAGGGATCCCCCAGAAAAATGAGTTCATGCAGCATCACGTCATTTTATAATTAGACATTTTATTTAGACGCACACACACACAAAAGCATGTCCACAGTCCAGAGACACGCTCAATGCACAAACTGGAACACAATCACAGCCTGTTGGTAATATGACAAAAAGGCTCACAGAGGGGCATGTGTTCATGTGGGAAATGTCGTGCCATTGTGTTCACACTGTACTCACAAAAAGTTCAAATTATGGGAGAGCATCGCTTATTTGTGTTCATTCATTCATTCATTCATTTGATGGGGGCAGACTGAGGAACTTGGTTGGCCTACAAAATACCAACAAGTACAGTAAGACTAATTGCATACTACTGTATTATGATAAAAGAGAGGGGAGCCTGGAGGTTACAGTGCACCCACCGATTGTATTTCTGATCACTTTAGGTCTCCACCCTAGAGTTCTCATGGTCTCCACCCTAGAGTTCTAATGGTCTCTACTCCACCCTAGAGTTCTAATGGTCTCCACCCTAGAGTTCTAATGGTCTCCACCCTAGAGTTCTAATGGTCTCTACTCCACCCTAGAGTTCTAATGGTCTCCACCCTAGAGTTCTAATGGTCTCTACTCCACCCTAGAGTTCTAATGGTCTCCACCCTAGAGTTCTAATGGTCTCCACCCTAGAGTTCTAATGGTCTCTACTCCACCCTAGAGTTCTAATGGTCTCCACCCTAGAGTTCTAATGGTCTCCACCCTAGAGTTCTAATGGTCTCTACTCCACCCTAGAGTTCTAATGGTCTCCACCCTAGAGTTCTCATGGTCTCCACCCTAGAGTTCTAATGGTCTCCACCCTAGAGTTCTAATGGTCTCCACCCTAGAGTTCTCATGGTCTCCACCCTAGAGTTCTAATGGTCTCCACCCTAGAGTTCTCATGGTCTCCACCCTAGAGTTCTAATGGTCTCCACCCTAGAGTTCTAATGGTCTCCACCCTAGAGTTCTCATGGTCTCCACCCTAGAGTTCTAATGGTCTCCACCCTAGAGTTCTAATGGTCTCCACCATAGAGTTCTAATGGTCTCCACCCTAGAGTTCTAATGGTCTCCACCCTAGAGTTCTCATGGTCTCCACCCTAGAGTTCTCATGGTCTCCACCCTAGAGTTCTCATGGTCTCCACCCTAGAGTTCTCATGGTCTCCACCCTAGAGTTCTCATTGTCTCCACCCTAGAGTTCTAATGGTCTCCACCCTAGAGTTCTCATGGTCTCCACCCTAGAGTTTCAGAATGAGACACATGAACCAACTGTTTAAATGATATAATGTTGACTATTACGTCCATCAATAAGCCTTATAAATCAATCTGAAGGTTTTAAAATCAGTCTCCAAGATAATCAGGACATTGAGGGCCTTGTTTGTCTTGTAATTGTGTGTTGTGGTCGTGTGAGTCCATGTCAAAGACAACTTTCTATCGCTTCGACAATAGCGTCTTCTGAATCTAGATTCTGAATCTAGATTCTGAATCTAGATTCCCCCTTTTGTCAAAAAAGGACCTCCAAATTGATATGTATTAAGTGATTTATCCCCTGCTTACACAGTTGAAAATATTATTTTAAAGGACTTGGAGAATGCATCATTATGCCTGGATGCCTGGCTGGATGCCTATCTTTAAATTTGTATCCACCACAACACACCTTGTTGGCTCCTGTTCCACCTGCCCAGGGCCCTGGCGAGGTGCTGGACAGTCACATTCCCTCAATGCTGTAAGTTTACACTTCACAGCATCTAGAGTAGTGGTTCCCAAACTTTGGGAGGACCCCCAAATTGACACTAATTAGCCTGCGGACCCCCATAAGAGAATATTTTTATGGCTCTAGCAGTGATTCTCAACACGTTTCATTTCAAGGACCCCCAGTTCGACAGTCTACGGACGGACCCCCGTTTATTGATTCAGTACGTCAATTACGGCACTGGCCATAAGCCGGTTAATGGCATTTCTATCTATGCCATTAATGTCAATTTATATTGTAAAGTCAATGTTAATTTAACTCTGAGAGTGTACAAATGGACCCTAACGGGTCTATTTGGATCAATTTGCACACTCTCAGAGTTACAGAGCCCATAAGGGTCCATTTGTTTCCAAACTAGCTTATCAAGCTTATGTGAACACCCCAGGCAGTTTTTAAATTGCTTGGTTCTGTATTTAGATATTTGATATTCATTTTAGCAGCCCCGCCCCCTTCATATACAAACCCATTTTAACCATGTTAGATTCATTGAAAACACCCGTCCTTTTTCTGGTGCCCATGGTTTTTTTTTATTCCTTTTTTCATTTATTGTTATAAATGCTGTAATGACCTGCACCTGGCCCCAGCCAGATCTGCACACTCGCTCCTCATGTTCCACCACAGTCTGAACACTCACCTGCAGACTATGCACTAATCCACCTCACACCCCCCCTTCCCCCCTCTCTATCACTGACCTCCTCACATACACTCTCTTCCTCGCACCCGGACACTCCTCTATTTGTATCACACTGCTTGACGTGTATTTACAGTAGATAGATTGATGCTAGTCTTGTTTAATGTTTACTACATGTTATGCATTGTCATTTAGATCAGTGCTTCTCAAACGTTTTCAAGTCAAGGACCTCCAAATTGATATGTATTTGACCTCTGTCTGTCAGGGACTTCCAGAAGAGAAGACTTTAGTTTTAAAATGTAAAAAAAAAAAAGAAAAAAAAGAAAGATATGCAAGCTTGTTATGTCTGCTATGTTTGAATATAGCCAAATTATATGGTTAAAGTTGTTAAAATGATTGCGACGCCATATTAATTATATATTAACTAATTTAGCTGGGGTCTCCCACCTCGGGAGTCCCCTTTGAGAACTTTGAGAACCAATCATTTTAGATAGCATGTGGTTTCTAAACAACATACTATCTAAAATTGTATTTAAACAGATGTTGGCTTTGATGTTTACCTGGTATCCTAGTTTCTTTGTAGCACTTGTTTGTATTCTTTGCACTCTGTTTACATCTGGCCTGTTGTTCTGATGACTCTGGTTCGTCGTGGCATTTACACTACTGACTTCCTACTCTGATCTTATACTTTGTAAGTCACTCTGGATAATAACGTTGTCTGCAAAATGACTACATTGTAAATTGTAACATGATTGCTTCGCCTTGATATCAATACGAAGTTCAATTAAATTGCATGAGAAGAGAAGCAATGCAATGCTCCCTAACCTGTTGAAAATATAACTTATGACTAAGTTTTAAATAGCTTTATTTAGAGGATTTATCATTTAACTAGCTACAGTGTAACTTAGATTATAACTAGTGATTTGATATTTAGCTTGATTAATAATGTACACACGCAACAGTTCACATACGCACGCATGCATATGTGAACTGTGCGTATGTGAACTGTGCGTATGTGAACTGTGCGTGTGTGCGGCTTCCTGCCTCAGCCTGCTAGTCTAGCGCTATCCGCCTACACCCCACCTGCATGTTCAAGGTGATAAAAGGACTCTTTGTACTTGTAATTCCTACTTTTTTCTTGGAGGTAATGGATAGAGAGAGCTGTGTGTGTGTGTGTGTGTGTGTGTGTGTTGGAGGAGGTGTTCGTTTTGTTAATGCTGTGATGTGAGAAAGACAAAGTGTGTTTGCAGTGTGTGTTCTTTCTCGCTACAGTGACAGTATTTCCCAGGTTTTGGGAGGCTGTTGTGATGGCAGTAGATGCTGGCTGATGTGACCTACTAATATTATATCCAGTATGCGCTGCTGTCTTTCACTTTGAAGGATTCATGCACAGCTGAATGCATGCAGATGGGACATTTCTGCAAATTCTCTCTCACACACACACACACACACACACACACACACACACACACACACACGCTTCTCTGTAGCTTTTGTTTTCCTTACATAATTGCCCATCTGTGTGTGTGCATGTGTGTGTGTGTATTCCAATTTTGTGTGAGATGCAATGTTGCGTTCATAATATGCTGGTTTTTTTTCGTCTTCTTTTTTTTTACTGGGCATGTGCGTGCAAAGTGTGACGCCGGCTCGATCTGTCCTGCGATGACCTAGATTAGTTGTTGGCAGACACACAGACGGACAGAAACGCACACGGACAGGGACGAAAACATAATCTCCCAGGTGTTCTAACCTGGCAGAGATAGTGCTGTCTTTTGTACTTTCGGAGAAAGTATACGCTGAACTCAGCTGTTTTTGGAAGAAGCAATGTGGCGGAGTGACAGATTGTTATGTTGAACGACGTGCTCCTGAAGGACATCAGTTCCTCCACAGTGGTTCCCAAACGTTTTAGCTCAAGACTAAAAAAAGAAATTAGACGTTTGCCCAGGGCCCAAACTAGTAAAAATAGCAAATATACAGGCTCACAATACTAAGAAAAGAAATCTTTGATTTTTGTATTTATTTTTATAATTAAAAACAAAATGTATAGCTAACCAACATTAAGGGGACCCATACAAATGTGTCCGTGACGTGACCCACAAATGGGTCCGAGCCCGACCCAGTGTTTGGGAACCAGTGCTCCATAACATCCGTGAAGTGACACATTCATAATTGATAGTAGAGCAGCGGAGACGCCAGCGGAGGTTCATGTTTCAACGGATAGCTTTGCATGGTGTCCATGGACTGGAACGGGGGGTACTGCTACTGTAGCATATTTTAGGCAGTGGTTCCAGAGTTTCCCCAGCAAAAGTAGTTAATATGGCATGATCACAATCATTTCAACCACATTATTCTTTCATGTAGGCTATTAAAAAATAGCAGATCTACGAGCTTGTACTGTACATCTGATATTTCTTGATTTTGTTTTTAATCGTTTAGATTTTTTTTAAACACAAATCCTTTCTTCTGGGGGTCCCTGGCAAGGCATGAAACATTTTCAGATGGGGGTCCACGACCAAATACACATGTCATACAAAGATATTTTCGACAACTGCTAATGCTATATGACACTGGGTACAGCATAGTCAATATGCAATAAGCTCTCTAAAAGTGTCTTCTTTCCATTGCTTCAGCATATCACGGCCACAGTACCTGATACCAGGTACAATATGGAGGCAATGTCCTGGGAAGTATAGTCCTGTCTAGGCGGCAGTGGCTTCATTAGTGTTGAAGTGTCCTTGAGCAAGATGCTGAAGCTCGAATTACTCCCGATGAGCAGGTTGGTGCCTTCACTGCCTTGCATGGTTTCCTCTGCCATCGGTGTATGAATGTGTGTGTATTTATTTGGGTGAATACTGAATATAATGCACCATTTGCCATCTATTTACCATTAGGCCTATGTTTGTTTGTTATTTGGTCATGCAGTATTATTATGTGAAGAAGAATGTGACAGAATGCCTTTCAGGATCACAATTTGCAAGTTTTCCTCACCTAGTAATCAAATCTGTCAAATAATTGTAAAAAAGTACAGTTTGTAAATATCCTACTGTACATCAAAGATGCAATTCAACTACTAACAAAAGGTATCCAGTCCACACCACCGTATTCTCCTTCAACGCTGGCCGACTCATGTGTTGAAATATGATGTGTTGTAATCAATCTAAATATATACACACATGGACATAATGTAGCCCAGTGATGATGTTGTTCTGTTGCTTATAATGATGCAGGAGATTGTGTTTCAGATGCCATAGGGGGGCACGTCCCACATCACTGTGCGCACACACACGCACACATGCACAATAATAGTCACAGGCTAACAGAGTCACACACAGCTGCATGGCACACAGTGTGTAAAGTAAATACAGTAAGTACAGGCATGTAATGATATATTACTATACTTTACTGGGATATTTTGAAATGTCTGTACTTTTACTTCTTCTACTCCACTACATCTCGGAAGTAAATATTGTACTGTCGATTTGCCTGTCTGCTTCCTGATTGGTCATTGCGACCTGGTTTTCTTTCGACCAATGACAAAGCTTCTAGGAACATCTTTGAATGCAGATTGCGGCCCCGGCTAGATGTGTCACATCTAGCATTCTACCCATTGCTGGCTTTCTGATATATTATTGCTTATAGCAGCTTTAAAGTACCAAAAGTAGGAAGTACTCATTGCAGAATGTCCCATTTCACAAGTTAACTAAGCTTATGATGAATTCCTGTTCTGTTCTTTAACTATATAGAAGTGTCTATTTGTAGTACGTCTCAATCAAGCAGCTTTAAGCACATTTTGATACCAACACTTTAGTACTTTTACTCAAGTAAATTTTGAATTCCGGACTTATTGTAGCAATGTAAGAATATTATTGTAGCAATGTAAGAATATTATTGTAGCAATGTAAATCGCTCTGGATTATGAGCGTCTGCTAAATGCCTAAATTGTAAATTGCATATGCAATTTAGAGTATTTCTAGTTTGAGTACTTTTCTCCACCACTGGTTTTCAGATGGGGGTCCGCAGCCAATTACATATTGATTTGGGGGTCCTTGACTTAAAGAAATGCACCTGTATCTATGGAGTAATCATCTATCTGCAGCAAACTGCTTATTCATTGGTACATTTTATCTGTTTTGAGACACGGTGACTGTCACTCGTATTTACATTTTCAAATGATTCCATCATACAGTTTCTCTGGATCATGGACGCTCTAACCATGAGTACAATATAGTGAAGCCTCCTCCACCCAAGCAATTCCGTTTCGTCTTTACAGTCACACAAATGTATCTAATATAAATCGAAGTCATCTAAGCTTGGCAGAAATGAAAATAATTTCTTGGGTTGTTCACCCAGGCTTTTGAAGTTCTCTGAGCCATAAAGTAGAATCGGCTCGACGGCCGTCCTAAATATTTTTACTTTGAACTTCTTACTAAGCTGGGATGACCAGATCTTATGCATGTTATTGCAGGCTGACCAGGCCATACCCTTCCTAGTTTGAAAGTCCTTTTGGGAAGAAATATGAACCCAAGACATCAACCTGTTTCAAAGGAGTGTTTTATTTTTTAACGTGGTTATTGTTGGATTCATTCGCCTATATTTACCTATTCAGTTTTAGTCTCGTTGAGATAAAGACCAACACAGTTGGAGCCTGGAGCCCTGCTCAAGAGACTGAAGGAGGCACACCCACCTTCTAATGAGAGTGCAAAATCCTGGAAGAGCCACCCATCGACTTCTCTAATATACGGCAACCTTCCCCGTTCCCCGTGTTTCTTCACTAGTCCGATCCAGAAGAGCACAGTTTGCTGGTCACTGGTTTAAGGTTATATCTTCCCTTCTTCTCTGGAATCCTGCCTCAAAGCAGATCAGAGGTAGAAAACTGTCGTTCCCTGATGTCATCGCTAGGGACACATGCATCAGTAAGCAGGCGTGGCATTGTGAAATCCATGATCTCGACCACGGTCGAAAAATGATGATATGGCTGCCAGGTCTATGGACTATGGTTTGTTTAGAGCACTTTTAACAAAAAATATTTGCCAGCCACATCTATGGATTTTTGATATTTGTTTAGGGCACTAAATAACACACTGCATTCATGTCTCGTGGCTAGTCTCAGTGAATCTGCAACAAATGAATGCCTCCACGCAACGTCATGAGGCAGCCGCAGTGAGCACCCCTCACTTCACAAGAGTGTGATTTATTTTTGAGGGGCGCTAGACCCTCCTATACATCCAGCTTTTAGTTACCGTCCACAAACTTCGCCTTAATCAAACATTAAATTCCCATTGACAATGTGAATGTCTGAGCAAATAGGCATAGTGTCTACTTTACGTCATGATGATGTACGATGATAAGAGCGCCCCTCACTTCACACCGGTGTGATTTTTGAGTGGTGCAATCACTCCTACAACCAGCAATGTCCGTGTTTACCTATGTGTTCACCTATGTATATGCACGAGTATGACTGAGTACCAGTAGGGGCACTGTTTGCCAGAAACGGAGAGAGAGAGATAGTATTAGTGCTGCACTGTTGCCTTCTAATGAGAGAGAGAGAGAGAGAGAGGAGAGGAGGGGAGGGGAGGGGGGGAGAGGGGAGTTCACACAGGTGTGATTTTTTCTTTTGTAAAACAAACCGCCTGGGTTTGCGAGGCTAGGTGGAGGTGAGGTGGACCCATCAGTCCTTATAGGCTGATTACTTTTATCGGCACAAGAGGGCTCATACTGTGGTGCGGCTTTATCACCCTCTGTACTGTCATGAGTGTCATCCAGTCCAGGTTGTGCTGTTTGTCCTTTGCTGTCCTTTCCTGCCCCTGGAAACAGGTTCTACCGCATCACATATCGCACACACGCAGGCACACACACACACACGCACGCACGCACGCACGCACAGTCGCACACACACACGCACACACACAAAGAGAGAGGTTGCTTCAGCTGATCTCTGTGTGCATACTGCATAAAGGCAAGTTTTTATGATGCACCTCATATAATTCATAAAACATAATAGCACACGCACGCAGGTAGGCACGCAGGCAGGCACGCGCACGCACACACACACACACACACACACACACAGCGGGATGTGGATGCAGTCAGTGCAGCGATCAGGTTTCCTACAAAGAGTTGAAGAATAGATACAGAAGCGCCTAACAAGAAACACCGGGCTCTGTGTGTGTGTGTGTGTGTGTGTGTTTCTGAAAGCTGAGTATCCCCAGTTCCCATGTCTCAATTACATGCAGAATGCATGAGGTGCGTGTGCGTGCGTGCGTGCGTGGAAGCATCTCTGAAAGTTGAGTATTCAGTTCCCTTGTGTCAGTTACATGGAGAAGAAAAAGTTTATGTGTATTGGGCGTGCATGCCTCCATGTGTGCGTGCGTGTGTGCGCAGGCTGATCCCTCATTAAGCTAAGCGCTCCTCACAGACTGGCAGCAGGGGCTCCTGGGAGGTGAAGTCCTCTCAAATCTTCATCAACCAGCACACATTCCTCCACCTCAGTGGCTTTTTCTGGACCAGGGCCCAGTGGTAGTACAAGTAGCATACTGGAATTTTGGAAATACTCTGTCACGTGCAGGTATAAACTGGAATTCAAAATTAACTCAAGTATAAAAAGATCTACAAGCTCATAGTGCGGCATGAAGTGACGCGGTAGGAAGTTAGGAACTTGATGCAGTGTGTCCTAAATGGTGTTATATCAACAAGGCTAGGATGATAGAAAAGGTTGTATTAGCCTTGATAACCTTCTGTATCAGAAATGACTTTGGACAGGTTTACAAACTTTAGTTAAACTTTAAGAGTGATGCATTACTTCACCTGGGTTACATCTTCTGATGGTTGTACTTGAATGTTGACACGAAATAATAATCCCAATTAGTAGTAATTAGCAGTAGCACAAGCAGAGTATGACAACATTCAGCTCGCAAACACACGTGGAAAGAATACGATTAAGCATACGATACATTTGACAGTGATGTCACACTGATATGTATTAACAGGGAAGTAGCACGGACGATTCCTTGTGAGTCGTGACTTTTATCTGGTGTTTATAAAATCCTGGTGACGCGAGGTTGTTGCCTGCGCTGTGCATATTTTTACAATCCAGAAACTTGTCATTCCTGGTCAGAATTCTCGCGTTCCGTACATGTCCCGCTCGGGTCGAGTCTCGTGGATGGGTCCCATGCATGGCTCCCATGTTTTAAATACAATTTAAATAAAACATTAAAACTTTATTTGCAAGAAGGCAAACCATTATTTGAGTCGCTACTGAAACACTGTAATGGTATGAGTGTAAATGATGTTCTCTCCACCGGAGAACACATTGACTGTACAGGAAGTGATGTCAGCTAGCGTTTATATTGTCTGTCAGGAATAGTGAGTGACCAGGTCAGCAGGATGAGTCGGCATGATTGGCACAATGCTGCTGAATCTCTCCTCTCCTCTCCTCTCCTCTCCTATGTTCTCCTCTCCTCCCCATCGGTTCTGCTCTCCTATATTCTCTCCTCCCCATCTCCTCTGCTATGCTCTTCTGTCCTCTCCCCCCCTCTCCTCTTCTCTCCTCCCCCTCTCCTCTCCTATATTTTCCTCTCACCCCCCCCCCCTTCTCTTCTCCTCCCCATCTCTTCTCCTGTGCTCTCCTCCCCTCTCCTCTCCTCAGGCGGATGGTTTTGGTTATTAATAATATGTTTGTTTATTGGGTCAACCAGATGCCTTCGGCTCAGTACAAAGCATTCTTATGATCAGGAAACGTACTGTGCTGCTAAATATAGCCTAATTAATAGCTTGCAATATGAGCTTTCCACCCAACAGAGACGATATATTTATTAATTAAACAAATTCCAAAACCCATCACCTCTTCCGCAGGCTGCATCATTCACACCACAATCTCTTACACGTTTACCCTATAGTTTATACTTTCAAAACATTATCGAAAATTACGAATATATAGCTCACAGTGCACACGTCACATCGCATTGCATTGTGGGGGTTGGGTAGGTGGGTGCTGGCGGGGCTCTTGGACAAAATAATGTCCAATCATTTCTCTGTCCGAGACATGAATGGGGTTGACCTTGGCTGACCTGGCTTTCATAACAGGGAGTCTCAAGTCTGACTGTTGGATTACAGTAGTTTGTAGCTGATTGTGTGTGTGCGTGTGTGCGCTATAGCTCTGGACTCAAAAGAGAAATTAGACACAAACTAGCGAAGATCTGCTTTGGTCACTACTTCTATAATAACTCGACAGAACAGCAAAAGCAACCTAGTCACAAGTACTGTGCCAGGGAGGATCATGATGAGTCATGCTGTATGACTGGGTGTATTTTTACAGCATGACCTAAAGTCTATAATAGCAATAGGGTTTATCCAGAATACAGCATGACCCCTCAAAACTCTCACAAACAAACAACACGGCATGTAGTGGTGGGCAGTGTTGATTTTGGCTGCACATTTAGATTTTTAGTTTAGTCATACAGTAGTCTTTTAAATACAATTTAGTTTTAGTCATATTTCAGTCATCTAAAATCTACAAACTCACAACGCATCGCAGCGTGACACGTTGTGTGCTTGTAGATCTGCTATTTTCAGCATAACCAAGTGTCTTTATACTGGACCTCTTGTCCACTAGTCCCTCCCTAACATTTTAGTCTTGTTTTTATTTGTTGACATAATTATATTTAGTCTTAGTCTTAGTTTTAGTCATCAAGGCTTAGCTTTCGTTTAGTCTCCATTCAGTTTTTGTCAGTGAAAAAAGGTAGTTGACGAACATTTTTCGTCATAGTTTTAGTCAACAAAATCAACACTGGAGGTGGGCGATATGGAAGAATATATAATATCACGATTCTCTGCTTGAAGCAGTACCACGATCCTCGCGATTATTTTTCATGTTGGTTTTTCAAGTTACTTAACAGTGCAACCACATACACGGTAACACAAACTAAAAGAAAAAGGAGTAACAGACCATTTAGACCAAAATACTTGCGAATAGAATGTGCGTTCACTGTGTCATGATATACTGTATACGATATCGCTGAACAGGCATATCGTGGAGACATCGTATCGTCTCGACTATAATTATTTTATCGCCATATCGCCCATGAGAGACAGCTCATGGTTGTGGAAACATTTCTGTATGGAGAATACATGGGTCTTCTTAGAATCATCTCATATGGTATACGAATTGTGATCCAAAAATAAACTGTCTCGCCGATATCGTCACGGAGGTGGCTCTGTATCGTTTACGATAGTCAGTCACTCATACTACTGTTTCTGGCGAAAATCTAAGTACGGTAATTCGGCGGCAGTAATATTAGCGCTTTCTTGCTGTTAATTAATTAAGTCAGTTAATTCTTCATATCCATATGAGTCAAACTGACGGGATAATTTTGTCTTTTCTTTTTTGGAACACGGTTCTTATTTTACAGAGGTAGACTAGAGTTAAACCCTAGATCTGTGAGCTTTCCCCAATTCCGTGAGCTTTTGTGTGTGTGTGTGTGTGTGTGTGTGTGTGTGTGTGTGTGTGTGTGTGTGTGTGTGTGTGTGCGTGCACTGTTTGTTCTTCTGTCACTGTATACACTGTAATTAGACCAGCGGGCAGCATGAGTTTAACTGGACTTGTCACATGGGGAGGAGCCCTGCAGAGAGAGAGAGAGAGAGTGTGTGTGTGTGTGTGTGTGTGTGCGTTTGGCTGAGGAAAGCTTTGTTTAGGCCTATGTGGACACAGACATTTGCATGACATTCTGATTGTGTGCGCCCACATCACATGGGTTTCTTAGTTCAGGGGTGTGTGTGTGTGTGTGTGTGTGTGTGTGTGTGTGTGTGTGTGTGTGTGTGTGCGCGCATGTGTGTGTGCGCGTGCGTGTGTGCTCAGTGAACTCTGCCCTGGGAGTTGAATCAGACTATACTTATCTTAAAGACAAGGTTTATCATTTTTCACACAGCTCTTCTATTAAAAATAGTAATCCATTACGTACGGTACATCAAGATCCTCAGTCTTGATTTAACTCTTGACACGTTGACAGTACTGTGGAAATGGACCCAAATGGACCCTTACAGGTCTTTTAACAGCATGCCTATTGTACTTATTGTTTTTAAATCACTGGAGTACCGTATATGCACTGTTCATTTCAATACTTCCTTTAATTTCAGTGCTGGGTGAGGTCCATGCAAATAAAAGGGACGGCTTCAGTTGGTAATGCCAGGGGGAGTGTATCTATGTTCCCTCATGCTGACAACCCTAACTCTAACCACTTTGGTAACATACTGTAGGGGTGAGCCCTTGCTAGACCCCCTCTTTCCCCAGAATCTCACCATTAGGATTTACCTTCAACATGGTTTCCTATAGCATAAGGAAAGTGTATGGTATGGCTCTAGATTCTAGAAAAGTGTCATTGTTGCTGGGATTTCCTGGGAGTGTCCTCTTCAAACTTTATCATAATACTCTTTTCTCCGCTTGAATGGCTATGCATATCTTATCTTCTTGACAAGAGCTCATATGAGTCACCATAAATCATTTGCAATCAGTAGACGACATTGATGAGATTGTCTGGCTTCAGGGCAGTGTCAATTTTGACAGCAAGTTTTGATCGATTTTTAATAGGTTTTTGCAGACATCCTCTTGATCCTCATCATTCTCCAAACATACGTACTATAGGGCTGTTATGATTACAACATTGAAGTTAACGATTCATTGTACATCTGCTATTCCTGCTCTTTTTGGAAAGATGTTTGAAAACATGTATGAAACGAACATTTTTCAACAGACACGATTATGACTATTATGCAAAGAATATTGCGATCATCTCAAATAATTCTGATTAGGCGATTATGTAATAATTGTGACAGACCTAGAACATCAAAGCCCCATTGTGTGGGTCTCATCTCTCTCTCTCTCTCTCTCTCTCTCTCTGAGCATATCACACCTATTTTAGCTACTCTTCACTGGCTCCCTGTGAGCTACAAAATTGATTTTAAGATTGTATTGATTACTTTTAAAGCTCTATCTACATGGTCTAGCTCCCATCTACATAACAGACTTGCTGCAACCCCAATCCTGTGCGCTGCCTCAGATCCTCGGATAGGGTTCCTCCTGCAACTCGTCTGGTCACTCGGGGTGCCCGGGCCTTTGCGGCTCGGGCACCTTTACTCTGGAACTACCTGCCCTTGGTTAGCAGAGTCAGTGTCTTCTTTTTTTTAAATGCTTTTAAAAACACAGGCAGAGAACAAATTTCACTGCGGTTACGTGCGTGACAAATTGTACAACTTTGACTTTGAGTTCCGATCATTTTGTGGGGGGCACAAAACTAGCGTCATTTGTATTGTTGTCCTATTTCTACCATATAGTGCAACTTTCGTTCATTTTTCATCATGTTTTTTGTGTCCATATCACTATGCCCAAAAATGATGTTGGTCAAAGTGGAACGAAAGTTGTGCTAATATTTTAGAAATGGGTCAATAATACAAATGACGTTAGTTTTGTGGATTAATTTACTTTTAATGCGTGGCCGCCTGTGCCCCCGGAAATGACCAGAACTATTCACCAAAATATTAGCTCGGGCAATCAATTACGTAATACAGTTGCAACTTGCAACCACTATATTAATGGTAAAATAAAGTTCAAAAATTGTGAACTATCCCTTTAAGGCTCATTTGTTTACATTTAGATTTAGCCATTTCAACAGGGTCAAATGTCAATGTTTAACTGTCAATTCCGGTTAATGTCTCTCTGAGCACAAAACAGAAAAGTAGCAAGTTGAAAACATTTAATAGGTCCATTTGGTTCCATTTGTACTCTCTCACAGAGTTAAATTAACATTGATTTTACAATATACCGTAAATCGGGGGTCACAGAGATAGAAATGCCATTAAAGACTAATGCATGTCAAACTGGGGGTCCTTGAAATTAAACGGGTTGAGAATCTCGGCTAGATCCGTAAAAATCTTCTCTTATGCGGCGTCCCTGGCATATGTTTTCAAATGGGGGTCCGCGGGCTAATTAGTGTCAATTTGGGGGTCCTTGCCATGAAAAAAGTTTGGGAACCTCTGGTGTAGATCGCTCCATGGCGTCGGTACGTGATCATGCTTGCAATTATGTCAAGTTCCAGGGGAGAGGAGAACACTAAAGTTCAAAGCATCGACTTAATCCTGGACCATTCTCCTCTTCTTCATGTCCCAGTCAGCAGCATTTAACCTGTCTGATACCATCATACAAAACCTCTTATTAGACAGACCCTGAAGGCTGTTTGCATGTGCCGTACACACACACACACACACACACACACACACACACACACACACACACACACACACACACACACACACACACACAAGGAAGTGAAGGAAGTTGCCAGTATTATATTTCCTATAGAGAAGCAGCTGATCAAAAGCCTCAGTGTGTTGTTCATGCTAGAAGGAGGATTAGTCGTTTAAGTCCAAAGTCTACGCTGTGCTAAAGGCCAGGCCCTTATTGAGCCGCCACTAAAACACTGTTATGAGTTGAACCAAAGACAGAGGCCTTACACACACACACACACACACACACACACACGACTAGACTACACAAGTACAGTGTGCTTGCTCTGTGTTCAACTCTTAAACCACATTGACCCTGGTCATGTCATTCATTATAGGCAAAAACTAAATCTGATCTTTCTTTAAAAATCTACAATCTCAAATCTACAATCTCACAATTTTGTGATTGATTGATTGAAGTATTTATTAACAGTTTGCATGCAGAATTACAGCACAACTCAATACAGAAAACTGTTAACTGTGAGTGGACGACCAATAAAGCACTAGATCACTAGGTCCACCTTGTTCAATTAATCATAACATTTAGAGACATACAAATATACAGTACACTTCTATATAGCGAGAAAACAGGAAATCCTCATCATAAAGGAGGTAAAAAGCCATTCCAGTGGGAAGGGGTGAGGTGGGTTCGGGGAGTGAGGCCAAGTAGTTTGTAGCCTGACCAGTTTTGTGAGCTTGTAGAGTGGTAGAATTTCCATTTCTAAAATATTCAATGTGGTTAATGTTTAGCAAAGGTTTCGCAAAGGTTAATAATATATATACAAAGCCATGTTGGCTTTGTATATATTATGTGACTACAGTATGTAAACATTATAGTTTCTTTCTTTCTTTCTTTCTTTCTTTCTTTCTTTCTTCCATAATTTCTTTCTTCAGAATAGCACTTGATGACAGAAAGTGTCTTTTCAACGTTCTTCACAGAACACATAACAGAACCGAGGCCCATTTTTCTGCGACGCAGCGAGGGAAGGTTTCCGTGCATTGTTTATTTAGTCATATTTACATAATGTTACATCAGTCTGAGACGTACAGTGCTATTGAGCACACGACTGGTGTGTAGTTATTATAGGATCTGTTACGAATCCATCGTAACATCATCAGAAATGGCCATTTTATATCATAAAATATTATAATCTTTTTGACATAATTTAGAAGAATGACAGACAGTGACCAAACAATGAACCTATAGAGCGCCGCAGTCCCGCCCCCTTTCAGAAAAGCGAGTGGCCCAGGAAGTGGAAGCCCCATGCATTCTCCCATCGGCACTTTTAAAGGGATTGTGACATTTAAAACACATTTTTGTAGATATTTTGTGTTCTTTGGCTTTTCTTGACATCAATTTCACCAAAAAAAAAACAAATTTGAACATTCAGTGTATTCTCCGCTGTCTGGACTTTTGTGAATAATTATGCAAATATGACTTGTGGCTTGGACGGCGGAGGCCTACGTAATGTAACGCTAAACCCCGCCCCCTCTCCTCTGCTCCCTGTCTACCAATTCTACTACCCGCCCCCCTCCTCCTCATCCCCGCCCCTCTCCTCTCCTCCACCTGCTCTCCTCTCTTCTTCCTCATTCTGTCCGCGACTTTGTTTCAGTATAATAATAATAATAATGGCTTCTAGAGAAAAAGCAATCTGCTCCGTTGTCGGCTGTGTCAATCAACACAAGTCCTTGCACTTTCCACCAACTGGCCTAGATGAAGATTCACGCTCTAGGTGGATGCATTTTATTTTTGACGGTAACGTTCCAACCAAGTTGTCAAAGAAGGGACTCTTGGTGTGCGCACATCATTTCACCCCAGAAAGTTTTTCAAATCTCGGACAAGTTCAGAGTGGATTTGCAACCAAACTTTTTTTGAACCCAGGAGCAATACCAAGCATTCGTGTCCCAATCCCAACTATAAGTATTTATACTGCAATGATTTGTGTTAAATTGTTGTGCAGTACTATTTGAGTGGACTCACAATAAAAAATCAATCGCCTGCAGCACTCCGAAATGCTTCATGGTAGCCTACTTTTAATTTATAGTCAATCACTGCCACTACCCGCATTAGCTGTGTGTTTGACTATTATTAATCTTTGATTCGTGGCGTGCACCAGCTGTTGTAGATTGCATGTGCTCATTATTGTTCTTGTAATGCGATACAGTGGAATAGCAACGCGCAGCCAACGCTCGTGTGATATAATCCACGTTAAAAGTATGGCGAATAATGATAGGCTATAGTCATTGAGTATGATATCGTCGTGGGGTGAGATATTGCAGGAGTTTCATAGGCGCGTTCGGAAATAGCGCACTAAGCCCACTGGCACTGTGCAATGCAAACTAATAGGCGAGTGCGCTCCGGTGCGGTATTTCCGAACGTGCCTTATTTGTTTACCAACTGTTGCTCGTACGATGACGTTGAATAGAGAATACATGTTACAAAGGGAGTCTACCAACGCGCCTCAAGCCTAAAACGGCTGATCCGGTGCTTCACAGGTGCAGGGACATCAAAGTTGCAAAAGGAGAGGAGACTGGAGCAACACGGACATTTTGAGCCTTTTACGTTTCGACCTTGCGGACGGTCGAAACGTTAGTCGTTTTGTATACTCAGCACCTTAATAAAAGGCTCTAAATGTCCGTGTTGCTCCAGTCTCCTCTCCTTTTGCAGCAGAGAATACATGTTGTTGTCCATCCCCTCAGTACATACATGCAGTGATAGTCTTATTATAAATAACATTTTATATAAACTATAAACAAATAGTTATAAAAGGAGAAGAAGTTGCGTGCGTTGGCACTGGCAGCGTTGCTATGGCTGAGATGCTGTGAACTTGTAAAGGAAAAAAAAAAGAACAGTCCCTTTCTCTGAGGGGGGCGGAGAGGTATGGAGGGCTTGAGGGGTGGGGGGGCGGAGCTGGGTAGTGATTGACAGGAAAGGGGGAATTACCGACATCTACAGGCTAAAATAATGTATTTTTCTATGCCTTCTCAGGATGCATATTACATACACACAAAAACTCCTGGCAAGAAATACTGGAGTGTTCAAAAAAAGTTCAAACTTTTTAGACACGTTTGAAGGACCATGGCCAAGACTTTTAATGTTGTTAAAATTATGTTAAAAATAATGTCATAATACCTTTAATATAATTTATTTAAAGACGGTTACGCCGCGGACAAAGCCAATTCGGATCGTGACGAATCATGACAATGAACACAATATTTTGGGCCGATCAAATAATTTATAAGACGAAAAACAAAACAAATAGTGTTGTCTCCTGACTTTCTTTTCTTCTTTCTAATGATTTGATCGTCCCAAAATATTGTGTTCATTGTCATGATTCGTCACGATCCGAATTGGCTTTGTCCGCGGCGTAACCGTCTTTAAATAAATTATATTAAAAGTGCCGATGGGAGAATGCATGGGGCTTCCAATTCCTGGGCCACTCGCTTTTCTGAAAGGGGGCGGGACTGCGGCGCTCTATTGGGATATGGGACAATATTCTTTGAGTTGCAAATGTGTGTGTGTGCACTATTATGGTACAGTGTATCGTGCGCTCTGAGATTGCAAGGTCAGGGTTCGATCCTCGGCCGGTCGTCATACCAAAGACTCTGGCACTCAGCATCAAGGGTTGGATTGGGGGTAAGTAAGTCCCTGCGACAAACTAGCATCATGTCCAGGGGCTGGTACTTGTACACCATGTCCAGGGGCTGTACTTGTACATCCCCTGTATTTGTACATCATGTCCACGGGGTGTACTTGTACTGTACATCATGTCCACGGGGTGTACTTGTACTGTACATCATGTCCACGGGGTGTACTTGTACTGTACATCATGTCCAGGGGCTGTACTTGTACACCAAGCTGCGACACGCTACAGGAACAGGATATAGGCTCGGCAAGGCTTGCTTGCTTGCTTGTTTACTTACTACAAACAGCTTTTTGGAAACCTCATGTGCAAAACTGTTACAAAACTAGCAGATATACCTTTCAGAGCTTGAAACATGTCGCTTCTGTGCCACATTTCAAGTTTGTATATCTGCTACTTATGATCAAGTAGGGCGTTAATTTATGAAAAAAATTAAATACAATTTGGAGAATTGGAGAAAAGAGGTTAATTCCCCCCGACAACAACCATTTGAGTTGCACAGATGAGTGACTCGGTTGGAGGACCTAGTGTCTATTTTCTACATTGATTATAGTTTTCCTTTGTCTGGAAGGGCTCAGCCTGGGAGCATTGTTTTGTCAGAGTATATGGCGATGTGACACATTGTGAGCTTGTAGATCCTACTTTTTCCATCACTGGGGATACCAGTGTATAATTGGTCTTGACCGCTGGTCACCACATTGTTGTGATTTGTGGTACGGCTTCATTCACAAACCCTTAATAAGACTCTCTGTGTCTCCATCGGGTCACATTGGTCTGTCTGTCTGTCTGTCTGTCTGTCTGTTTGTCTGTCCCGTTTGTATATATGGGGGACACTGGTGATGTCGCAAGACAAACAGATGCACATGTGCACACACACACACACACACACACAGCGCACACACACAGACAGAAGACACGCTTGTTTGCGTCAGTTCAGTTGAGGCAGGCAGCCAGAATCAGACCAACATTAAGAGCCATTTATTTGCCTTGTTGTTGTTGTAAGAATTAAACATTGGGACCATTTCACACAAAGCGCTTATTTTGTCTTCTGTTTCCTGCCAGAGTATTAATTTGACTTACTGTCAGTGTTGTGAGCAACAGCTAGTGCTTCCGATGTTACCAGGAGATTATAGATTATATATATAAGTAAATCGCATAAATGATTTGAACGTGCACACTACCATTCAACTTTAAAATTACAGATTTTGTAGCAATATTATACTTTTACTGCCAAATGTTCAATCATTAGATAAGCAATATTAGCCTGAAAAATGTTCATATCATGTAGGCTTGGCAAATTTTGCATCAGCGAAACCGGGCAAAGGAAAACGCTAGCCCCCCACCCCTCGCCCTCCTCTTGCACTATCATGATCAATGTTTGCACCTTTCTAAACTAAATTTGCTGTATATATGGAACATAACCTACTGTGAAGCTGTTCACAAAAAGTTTACCTAACTTCTACTGTACATATACACTGTCTCATGACGTATACTGTACATAATATACATTCTGACTGGCTGTTCCTCCCTTGTCTTGTGTCATCAAATCTGTGTCCTCAGAGACAGCTGGGATCTGATGTCATACACAAACAACCTCTGTTGTCTGTACACCGCTCTTATAGACTAGTACACCCCGCAGCTTTCCTCATTGATACAGTAGGTTGTTGCCCTAGCTACCAGGGTTAGGACACAATAAACACACACACACACACACACACGCTAACGCTCCAGTTCTGTCTCTATCCTTTTATTACTCTATGGTTGCAACGGAAAAAAAGTTCGCCCCTCCCAGTATCAGGACGGTATGGGATTCAGTACAGACAGCCTACTGTCCTACTCCTGTCAATGTCCAGGGAACCCCAGGAGGACCTCGAAGGGGTCCCAGTCGGTCCCCAGCAAATTATTAGTTAATATCGCATCCTAATGTGTATTCAATTCAATTTAATTTTATTGTGACCGGAGGTCGCAGACCTTCCTCCTCCGCGTCATCAGTGCCCATACCCGAAGGTGGGGTTGGCGAAAGGGCCTTTCTGTGTGGAGTTTGCATGTTCTCCCCGTGTCCCATAGGGTAGGTACCCTCACAAAAAACATAAAGTAATCCTGGTCTCTAAACTGCCTCCCCCTGGCCAGCCGGGGCGCCTGATGGAGGGGAAAGGAACAGGTTGGAATAGCGTGTTCCTTCCACTTGCTACGTCCAACCAGGGAAACTCCCCCCTGTCAGGTGTAAAGGAGCAACTTGGACACTCAGCCATGAAGGAAGCATGAGTTCAAGTCCGTTGCTCTCCCCATGTCCCCCATATATGGGGACTAGGTTGGTGGAGGGTGTGTAGAGCCCAGGATCACATTAGATAATTGACACAGGTGTAACCCAGCCAACATGGCAACCCACGAATGGCAACCCATGTCAACTGTCAATCAAGGCAGTATAAAAGTGACATCAGGTCCTACACTCCCCACTCCCACTTCCACCTATACAAGATGGCCGAATTGTTTGGCAGCAGCATGGCAGATTCACTGTGACAATCTTGGAATACTCTGCGGTCAGGTTTTTTGTTTCATCAAAAGGAAACCCACTTGGATGGTTCTCGTACCGGCTGGTACGGAACCTGGCGAGCCGACCCGGACTTCGACGCCCCCCTCCCTCCACAAATGTGGTAAATCCAATTCTCCCCCCCTGGAGAAAGAGACTGAATTTCCCTAGCTAGGAACCTGGACAATCACCACATTTAAAGGGCCCCCATTCTTTTTGGTTTATTATTTTCTATAATGTTCACAGTTGTTTAAGTTGTTTTTGAATAATAATAATATCTCAGTTACACTTTAACTCCAGTTTCTGCCTCCCTTATTTCCTTGGTTTTCATACACACATTGAGCTCCTTTTCCGAACCTGGTTTACTTTACACGCAGTCAATCTCTACCCATTGTGCCACTTGCTACACAGGGGTGAAAAATGGGTTACAAAATTGTGGGATAAAAATGATAGAAAAAAAGAAAATGTATGGACATTTTTCAACATGGAATCGATTGACGAATCTAAAAAAATAATTACAATTACAGTATGTCAAATAATTGCGATTAGACGATTATGTAATAATTGTGAAAGGCCTAGTAAATGTATTTGTTAGTGTCCACTGTCCACTAGTGACTGTAACTGTGGGTGGACATGTTCATACCTAGGACAGTTTAAAAGGAAGTTTACCTCTCCACCCTGCTCCCTCAGTGAACAGTGCAACCACTGTGTGTGTGAGCCCACTGGGAAGTGTGCTGGCACGCACGCACACACGCAGACGCACACACATGCGCACACTAACAGTACTGTATGTGTGTACTATTCCACTTGGTGGCTAGACAGTGTAGTGTGTGTTCCTCATCAAACTCTTTATGACTTCATCTCAATCAATGTCTTCATGGACATGATGATAATTATCATCAACACGCATGCACGCACACACACACATACACATACACATACACATACACATACACAATACACACACACACTCTACCTTGAGTGGAAGCATTGAGCATGCTGAGTAGTATATCTTCTTTGTATCTTTACCTTTATCTGTGTGTGTGTGTGTGTGTGTGTGTGTGTGTGTGTGTGTGTGTGTGTGTGTGTGTGTGCACCTGATTGTGCACATTGATCACAGACAACAGAGCTACCATAGCCAAAAAGATTACTAAAATGGATGTTATAACTTATAACTCTTTCTCTCTCTCTATCTCTCTCTCTCTCTCTCTCTCCCTCTCTCTCTCCCCCACAAGGATCCGGCCCCAGCTGGCCAAGGAGAAGATCGAGGGCTGTCACATCTGCACGTACGTGATGCCGGGCGAGTCCCAGGTGTTCCTGGGCAAGGACAAGGCCTTCACCTACGACTATGTGTTCGACATGGACTCCCAGCAGGGGCCGCTCTACTCCGAGTGCACGGAGCGGCTGGTGGAGGGCTGCTTCCAGGGATACAACGCCACCATCTTCGCCTATGGCCAGGTGGGACCAACGACGTGCATGCCTGAAATTAAAGCAGTGTTGATTTCCTCCACTATAGAACTACCAGTGGTGGAAGAAGTACTCAAATGTTTTACTTAAGTAAAAGACTGCTGTGGAACCGACGGACGTGTGCTTATGAGAAACAGCAAAAATAAGCGAAGAAGCGAAAACAGAAGCGAAAACAGAAGCGCAACATGAGGATAAAGGAAACATTCAGTCCAAATTTCCAGTTTGCTAATTCACAACAACAATTACTACTACTTTTCTCTAACTATAAACTTTCACGACAGCAGACAGCCTAATTTATAAAATGGCTACTACAGTGAAGTCGGTTCATGGAAGTTGTTGTAGGCTATGTGGGGATTATCTGACAAGGTACCATTTGAGTGGTACCTTACATATCATACAAAATTGTTTATAGGGTCAGAATAAGTCAAATAATATAGCCTTCCCATTATATTTTCCCAGAAAGAATACAAACAGCCAATAGTATATTACATGTTATGACTCTTGAACCTAAGGCAACTAAAACAATTGTAAAGGTTGTTTGCTGCAGTAGTTTATAAGTGCAGTGTCTGCATTTATAAAAAAGTGCATTTTTAAAACTGTAAGCCAGAAGCTGAAGAATAGCAGATATACAAGCTCGCGTTGTGGGCTATTTCATTTTTTGGTCCACGACACCAACTCGCAACTATCTATAAACCAGGCATAACTCCATCTCTAATCCCTAAACCAAACAGTATAAATGTCTAATCCTTAACCTGACCCCAACCTGAATCATGTGTTCTTTGTTCGTGTCTTTAAGAAATATTTTGTAACCATAAAACAACCATTTATCTTGTATGGACCTCTGATCCTACTATACTTGTGGGGACATTGGGCCCTCACTAGTGTAGTAAATACAAACGCACACACACACACACACACACACTCTGCTGTCAGGGTGGCTTTCAGGGTTGTCGTGGGGCGCAGGGGGGGTGATGTGGATTTGCGCCCCGATGTTGCATTCCTTTTGTTGTTACCATGGAAACAACAACACCCACCCTCAAAACACACACACACACACACACACACACACACACCCACACACACAGAGTAGCTGCCAGAATAATGTTTCAATACCCGTTGAGCAATCCTCTTAAGAAGTTCGTCCAAGTGGAAATAAATCATGTTCAAAGATCTTCTCTCAGCCTAATAGAAGATTACAGTAAGATGACTGATAGGCTTTAAATCATTTATATTAAAAATGTGATATCATCGCAGTATTCATAACTGTATAAAATAATAATTTATAGTTGACTGATGCCAACTTTCTTATTACTATCTACCAAAGGCTGGGCAGAGATGATGTTTTCAGTGAGGGGTGGCCATAGCTCCTAGTTGTTATAGGATGGGTAAATGCAGAGGACACATTTCACCTATGTACTCAGTACTGTACAAGTGTACATAGTATACACATACTGTATAATGTGACAAGAAAAACATCCCAAAGGTGTGTCGGTCTGTGTTTTGTCAAACTGGACATTTTACTAATCTGTTTCTGTGGCACCTTACGTGGCCGGCTTTACGTCTTGGCCCATAACTCTTGAACCGTAAGATCAGACAAACCTTTTCTCAAGTTTCCCTGGATTCTGTGGATCATATACCATAATACGTCCATTTAAGCCCAATGTAGATTATCCTTCAGATTGTGTTCTAAAGTCACACGGAGTCACTACACATCATCATCCTCTCCGGGGTGGTGTGATCTCACTCCCTCCGTCATGTCATCGTGTTGAACAGCTGAATCTATTTCATGACCTGTGTGTGTGTGTGTGTGTGTGTGTGTGTGTGTGTGTGTGTGTGTGTGTGTGCGTGTGCGTGTGTCAGACTGGTTCTGGGAAGACCTACACCATGGGAACGGGCTTTGGCGTGGACGTGGCGGACGAGGAGCTGGGAATCATCCCGCGGGCCGTCGGGCACCTGTTCAGGGGCATCCGGGAGAGACAGAGCGCTGCCACTGAGCAAGGCATGCCTGTTCCCGAGTTCAAGATCAACGCTCAGTTCTTAGAGGTACGCCCATACATGGGCAACTGGCAGCCCGGCGGAGACCACTTTTCACTTAACCTGACCTCGACATTAAAAAATAATTTAACTCCTGAATTGAAAAATAGCAGATCTACAAGCTCATAGATCTGCTATTTTTCAATAGCTAAATTATAACATAAAAAAGGGGTTCCCGGGTTAATGCAGCCCGCAGGTTAATATCAGTATGATATATTATTGATTTCAGCTGTTACAATTCCAAGGTTCATAAATTAAATAAAAATGTTCATTTTCAGGATTTTATTTCAAAAATGGCAAAAAATCATTCTGGATTTCAATTCAAATATAGCTAAAATAGCAGATCTACAAGCTCAAAGCGTGTCGCATTGCGATGCGTTTTGAGCTTGCAGATCGGCTGTTTTTGCTACGACACTAATGTGCAATGTGGCCCTCTGGAGTGAGTGTACAAATATAGTGGCCCTCACCGGTATAAAAGTATTTTGAAGATGCATTGTATAGATTTTGATTTTCAAATGGCCGAAAGTAAATGTAGGGCTGAAGTGGTTTTGTTTTGTTATAATAATCAAAATCTACAAAGTAACTAGCAAACTAAAGTTTATTTTCAAATAATTGTAGTGGAGTAAAAGTGCAACATTTGCCTCTGAGATGTAGCGGAGTAGAAGTAAAAAAAACAAAAAAAAACGTAATGAAAATTGGAAATGCTCCGGTAATGTTCGCCTCAAGGTGTCCCTCAAGTACAGTACTGGGGTAAGTATGAGGTCATGTGTGACTAAATCGACAGCAGTGGTTCCCAAACCTTTTTAGGCCGTGACCAAAAAATATGCCGGCAGATATGGGAGATTTTACTCTGAAAAGCCCCCCCTTCCGTCCCCCCGTCCCCCCATAACCGGGAGACATAATCTTCCATTCTTGCCTCACGCTGGTCACGCTAAAGTCTCTCTAGAAGCGTTAATATTCCAAACGAGAGGCATGCTGAAGACGGAAGTATACCCATCTGGTAAGTATACCCATCTGGTCAAAACCATGGAAAGTTCCATAGATTAGGAGATACGAGTCATTCTTTCTGAGCCGTGAACAAGGAAGTGACCAAACGGCAAGGAGAGGCCAATTTTCTTTAATAATAATAGTTTTATTTGTTTTATATCAATAAAAAAGACGTGTATACACGCCCAACGCCACCTGCAGTTTGATTAGAAAAGACATGTACTGTATACACGTCCAAGGCATTTGCTTTTATTATACTAGAACATTTAAAAACAATTCTAAGCAATATACAATATAGACCATGAAAAGTTAAATCATACACTTCAATGCAGCCAGATAACGTCAGTCAGTTTTTCTGGCGTGAAAAAAAAAAATACATACAATACATAATATCGAGAAGAAGAAAATTCGATTCTGAACATGGCGATTCCATATTGATATCATGGCATTAAAAACCGCGATATATCACTGAATCGATTGTCTTTTGCCCACCCCTAATTTTCAATACTTCTTCCTTCTTCCTTTCTCCTCCGGCCCGTACAGCTGTACAATGAGGAGGTGCTGGACCTGTTCGACTCGACGCGGGACCTGGAAGCCAAGAAGCAGAGCTCCAACGTCAAGATCCACGAGGATGCCAACGGTGGCATCTACACGGTGGGCGTGACCACACGCACCGTCAGCACAGAGGCAGAGGTCAGTCTATCATCTACACCAGGGGTTCTCAATGTTTTTTGGGGGGGGCTGGGGACCCCCGGAAATGCTTTGGCCATGTCTCGCGTCAGTCTGACCACCACGGACGGCTCCAGTCGACTAAATCTACAGTTGATTTTGGCCCACAAAAATGTGGCTTTGGCAGATCTTGATGGCGTCGTAATAGCTGCTTTCAGAGTGCAACACCCGAGCGCAACCAAACATAAAATGACTCGTCTTTTAGTTCTACTGGATCTCTTCTCCACTAGTCCCTCCTTAACGTTTTAGTCTAGTTTTTATTTGCTACATAAATTGTCAATATATTTATTTAGTCATTTAGTCATCATTATCATAGCTTTATAGTTTTTATTTAGTTGTCGTAAAACAGGTAGTCGTCGAAATTTTTTCGCCTCAGTTTTAGTCTATGAAATCAACACTTCTGTCTGTGTATCTCTGTCTCTCACTCTTACTTTCACTCTCTCTCTCTCTCTGTCTCCATCTCTGTCTCTGTCTCTGTATCTCTCTGTCTCTGTATCTCTGTGTCTCTGTCTCTGTCTCTGTATCTCTGTATCTCTGTGTCTCTGTCTCTGTCTCTGTCTCTGTATCTCTGTCTCTGTATCTCTGCATCTCTGTCTCTGTCTCTCAGATGATCCAGTGTTTAAAGCTGGGTGCTCTGTGTCGCAGCACAGCCTCCACCCAGATGAACGCGCAGAGCTCCCGTTCACACGCCATCTTCACCATCCACCTGTGCCAAGTCCGTCTCTGCAGCCCCGACCAAAACAACGTGAGTGGATCACAGCAATGTGCTGCCAGCTTTGTAACATCTGTGCCCAGAGTCACATTGGTTCCATGCATTTTTTGTTTGCTATGCACCATTTTTCATGTATTTTATTATTTTCTACCAATCCGTTGCGCTATGAAATGTTTCTAATTATCTGCTGGACTATATGCTACAAGAAGCCAGTTGGATACATGGGTTGCTATGGCAACAGTCAGTGATTGTGAAGCCCCGCCCACAGCTCACCTGGGGTTGATGGGCAATCACAATGTTTGGGCGACCTGGGGAGTTTGACTCAGGCAGTGCAGAGTGAAGGAGCAGGGAGACAGACAGGCTACGGCTGTGGGCAAGAGGAATATTTCCCATGTTCTTGCCATTCTTTCCCTTTTGGATTATTCCCTTGGAGTTGGATTATTCCCTTGAATTTGGATTAGACCTCTGGATGTGGATATTGGAGTGTGGATATTGGACATTTGACCAGACTTTTCCAAGGAGTTTAAGAGTGGCCAGAGGAGACTGGCCACACTCTACTGGTTTGGATTTGCGTTATTTTTGGGCACCTGAGTTTAGTTTGGACACTTTGAGTTTAGTTTGGACAGTGCTACCTTTTGAGAGTTTTATTTAATTTTGTTCTGATTAAGTGAACATTATGTGATAGAGCACTTGATTTTCTTTTGATTTAATAAATCACAGTTTAAGCTTATTTGCTTATTTACCCTTAGTGATTCTTATTCTGAACTGACCCACCACCTCCCTCATTTTGCTATAATTGGTTTATTTAATTGTCATTATTGTAATCGTTATAGCTTCTGTACCGAGTTAAAAACGTTCGCTCTGAAAGAATATATATTAAAAGAATTGCGCCACTTTTTCACGATTTTTCAATAGCAGATCTGCAAGCTCATAGCGCTGCACTCGGTGCCGCGCTATGATAATAATAATTAATCATACCTCCCGTTGTTGTCGATCGGCTCTAGAGTGTTTTGGCTACATTTAGCTGCTACAGCCACATCCGGGATAACATCCGGTCCGTCAGTAAAAGTGCTATAAATCGCTGGGCGCTATGATTTAATGGATTAAATAACCCCGGGCAATCGGATGTGTTGACCTTTTTTTTTGTCGGGCGATGATGGCGTTGCAATGGTTTTTTTGACACTTTGCCGATCAACACAGTGCGGCGCGCTGTGTTGATCGGCTATTTTCAGAACGCAACACCAGAGCACAACCACACAGACTTTTCATAGTTTTAGTCGACGAAATCAACACTGTTGTTGTTGTTTCCATCCAGGACAACGAGACAGACAACCGTCTGGCCAACAACAGCTCAGACATGAACGAGTTTGAGACGCTGAGCGCTAAGTTCCACTTCGTGGACCTGGCTGGCTCCGAGAGGCTGAAGAGGACCGGAGCCACAGGAGACCGAGCCAAGGAGGGCATTTCCATCAACTGTGGACTGGTACGGTACCGTCATATCTCTTCCTGTTCACTCACAGACCAGTTGGAAGCCATTAAGATTCTATCCCATTCTATCAAATGCCAAATGTCAGTGGTTCTCAAACTAGTTCATGTCAAGACCCCAAAGATTATATGTAATTGCCCGCCGACCCTCATCTGAAAATATGTTGTTCCAGTGATAGTGAGTATGTTTAAGTCAATTCTGAATTTGACTGGGAGCCAGTGCAGTTCACGGAGGACAGGTGACAGGTGACTCCCTGGATCGGGTTCTGGTGAGCAGGTGGGCAGAGTTTTGAACATAGTGTAGTTTTTTGAGAACCTTGGTGGTGACGCCATACATGAGGCTATTGCAGTAGTCGAGTCTGAATGTGATGAACAACAACAACAATACAATATGACGTACGTGTGCAGTGGTTGGAGGTCTCGTCTCTCTGCCCTTCCATTGAGACAGTTAGACCCTGGTGTCTGGTAGGCCATCTACTGGTAGACAAGTAGTACTGCCTGAAGTTCATAACAAGTGCAATGTCGCTCTTTGTACACGTGGCGGATTCCGTCTGAGGAAAAAGACATGGCATTGCATAATAAATATTGAATCGGAAGCTCTCTGAGTTACAATGGAGATTTTGATGCTTTGTGTGACCTCTGTGGTTTGATCAAGAAGGGCATTGATTTGTGAAAAAGGATATGGATAAAAGAGGTTTCTGCCAATGATATATAATATCTGCATGAATATCAGCTTTGGCGTTTTAAGGGTCATAATTGCTGATCTGTGGCTGTGCACTCACTGCACTAACTGCTTGGAAAAGGGTCCTGGTTGGAGCAATAGAGCCCTCTAGTGGCAATATTTGGAAAATCCAGTTTATTTTGATAAAACCCTTGACAATAATGTTTTGCAGGATTGATAAAAGGTATATTGATGTGTCTTACTTGTGCAATGACAAATAGTAAAATCAACAGGAATATTTGCCTTCTACGACATGCCCAAAATAGAGATGCTATAGGGTCCATGTGGTTAAGAGTTCTTTGGTGGAATGAGGTTCTTGTGGTTTGGGACGTTGTCTGTCCAGTGTTGATTTCGACAGTAAAGTTTGATTTAGTTTTAGTCAGTCTTTTGAGTAGTTAGTATTTCGTTTTAGGCATATTTTAGTCACCTGAAATGTATTAGTCAGTGTTGACTAAATATATGATTTTAGTCAAGTAAATCTACAGTTGATTTTGTCGACTAAAATGTATTTTGGCAGGCCTTGATGGTGTCGTAATGGCTGATTTTACTGCTATTTTCAGAGCGCAACACCCGAGCGCAACCAAACATAAAATGACTTGTCTTTTAGTTCTACTGGATCTCCTCTCCACTAGTCATTCCCTAACATTTTCTCTAGTTTTTATTTGTTGTTGCGAAATTGTCAATATAGGGTCCCCCCCACTGGCCTAGTGGTCTAGGCGCATGCCACATAATATAAGCTCTTGTAACCCAGCCAACATGGCAACCCGCGAATGGCAACCCATGTCAACTGTCAATCAGGTCCTACACTCCCCACTCCCACTCCCACCTATGCAAGATGGCCGAAATGTTTGACAGCAGAATGGCAGAAGCAGCAGGTTCACAGTGACAAATCTTTGGATACTCTTCGGTCAGGTTTTTTGTGTCCTTAAAAGGAAACCCATTTGGATGGTTCTGGTACCGGCAAAAGGGAGTTGTCACATATACTGCCGATTATCACCTGATGAAGGCCGTTCACGGCCGAAACGTCGTGTTATATTTATGGTGTTTTGAATAAAAAACAAACACCTTGGAGCAAACCTGTGTGCGGACTCTCTTCTCTTCACTGTCTGGTACCGGCTGGTACCTGGACCTGGCGAGCCGACCCGGACCTCGACGCCCCCCTCCCTCCACAAATGTGGTAACCCAATTCTCCCCCCTGGAGAAAGACTGAATTTCCCCTAGCTAGGAACTCAACCTGGACAGTCACCACCTTTAAAGGGCCCCCATTTTTTTTGTTTTTTATTTTCTATAAATGTTCAAAGTAGTTTAAGTTGTTTTTGATAATAATAATAATATTTCAGTTACCTTTTCACTCCAGTTTCTGCCTCCCTTATTTCATTGGTTTTCATTCACACATTGAGCTCCTTTTCCGAACCTGGTTTACACGCAGTCAATCTCTTACCCATTGTGCCACTTGCTACACTCTGGCCTGACAGCGCATCACGTGTTCGAGTCCCATTCCATTCATGATGACCTTCACTGCATGTCTCTCCCCTTCTCTTCCTCCCTCTTTCCTGTCTGCCTTCACTGTAACAATCAATAAAGGCACAAAAAAGCCAAAAACAAAATAAATTGACTGTGTGTGTGTGTGTGTGTGTCTCAGCTGGCCCTGGGGAACGTGATCAGTGCTCTGGGAGACAGAAGTAAGCGCTCCACCCACGTGCCTTACAGAGACTCCAAGCTCACGCGCCTGCTCCAGGATTCTCTGGGGGGAAACAGGTTTGTTATTTTACCGTGCACATTCTCCCTTTTTTCCGTTTAATTTGACCTTTACTCATTCAGGAAGGTCCTTTCCAATGACGCCCTGATTACAGTAAACGAGTACCAGAACACTCGGCCTCGGGCGTAAAGCCGGCGGGACGGTAGAACAGACTCTGCCTGGTATTCCTAAACATGACCTCAGTAAACATAACTAAGATTCTGATCTGATTGTGATTGATCTACAAGCTCACAGCGCCTCCCAGCGCGAGGCGTTGTGAGCTTGTAGATCTGCTATTTTTGGCCAAAGTTCTCCTCCGAATAGGGATATTAAGGTTCAAAAGAAAATATACCCTATCATGCTAAGATTTGGCAGCCCTCCTGTAATAACTCTGAGGACCGCCTAGGGGTACCGGTCCTGTCGAAGACCCCCTGATGACCCCCCGAATGATATGATATGATAGTACTTTATTGTCAGTTCACAATGAAATTTGTCTTGCGACACAGCAGCCAAGTATGCTGAACACACATTTGACATAACACAAAGAACAAGACAATTTACATATATAAAGACATGAAGACAAGAGCAATAACCACCGCTTAGATTATCCTGTGGCTACTACAATATGATAAGGCGTGTTGTTGTGGTCCCCACCGTCCCGTCCCTCCAGTCAGACGCTGATGATCGCCTGCATCAGCCCGTCGGACCGGGACTTCATGGAGACCCTGAACTCGCTGAAGTACGCCAACCGGGCGCGGAACATCAAGAACAAGGTGGTGGTGAACCAGGACCGCGCCAGCCAGCAGATCAGCACGCTGCGCACGGAGATCGCACGGCTGCAGATGGAGCTCATGGAGTACAGGACGGTGAGGATGACAGAGGGAGACACACATGCTGTCAGGCAAATATTGTACTTTTACAATTTTGTGAAAACTTTAGTAACTAGTTACTTTGTAGATTTTGATTATTATTCCAAAACGAAACCATACATTAACCACTTCAGCCCTATACATTTCAGCCATTAAAACACAATGTGTCGCGATGCAACGCATTGTGAGCTATCTGCTATTTTCAAAAGATTATTATATATTTTTGAAAACTTGTGAAATGGGACATTCTGCACAAAGTACTTTCTACTTTAGTACATTTTGGTATCAAGAATTACGGCCATTAACTTACTTAAGTAAAAATTGTCAGTACCAGAATGTCAAGACCAGAATGCGCTGTGGCGAAGAATGAGTTAACCTTACCTTGCGTACCCCCCTCCCTCAGGGTAAGCGCATGGTGGGGGAGGACGGTGTGGAGGGCATCAACGACCTGGTCCAGGAGAACTCCATGCTCCAGACGGAGAACAACAACCTGAGGGTCCGAGTCAAGGCCATGCAGTCCACCATCGACGGCCAGAGAGCCAGGCTCACACAGCTGCTCAGTGATCAGGTCAACAGCACCCTGCTGGCCAAGCCGGGTACTGGCTTTTAGTTTTTCATTTCTATGTGTCTATCCCGAACCCCCAGTGAAGCTCTCCAACGTTGATGCGCTATCCTCAGTCTCTATCCTTTTAACCCATTCTGACCTGAGATCAGATTCATACGAGGTTTCCACTGGACACACATTGGTCTGATTAACCCATTCTGACCTGAGATCAGATTCTAAAAAATGATTCTTCGTTCTTCGATCTTTCAAAAATAGCAGACCTACAAGCTCGTAGCGCGCCACTCGGTGGCGCGCTATGAGCTTGTAGATCTGCTATTTTTCAATAGCTAAAGCATAACATGATGCCAACACCAAAACGGGTTCCCGGTCAGAATGGGTTAATACTCTATGATCTATCCCAGTGGTTCATGTCAAGGACTCCTAAATTGACATTAATTAGCCTGCGGACCCCCTTTTGAAAAGATATGCCAGGGACCCCCCATAAGAGAATATTTTTACGGCTCTAGCAGAGATTCTCAACCCGTTTAATTTCAAGGACCCCCAGTTTGACATGCATTCGTCTACGGACCCCCATTTAATGGCACTTCTATATCTGGAATCCCCAATTTATATTGTAAAATCAATGTTAATGGACCACCCTCAAGGACCTCTGGGGGTCCCCGGACCCCACTTTGGGAACCACTGATCTAGCCATCCATACTATATTAAAATGTATATTTTATATTTACAGTTTAAATTTGATTTCTAGTTTGTGAGGTACGAAAATAGCCGATCAACAATGTCACAAACATGCAGCGATGTGACTCATTGTGAGCTTGTAGATCTGTTTTCACTCATTTAGTTTAAAAATGTTGGTAACATCTGTATCTGACAGCTGCTCTGCCTTTCAGGTGAAGGTCATGAAGAGATTGGCAACATGATTCAGAATTACATCAAAGAAATCGAGGAGCTCAGGTAAGGATGGTTTGCATATCAATCTGGGGGTCCTTGGCACAAGAAGGTTTTAGAGCAAACTGGTGTAAACCAATGGTTCCCAAGCTATATATTTAGTTAATGACCCAAAGAGAGATCAGACATTTGACCGGGCCCAAACTAGTGAAAATAGCAGACCAGGTTGTGAGCTTGTATAAACAGTGGTGTTTAAAGTGTGTGTGCGTGTGTGTGCACGTGTGCATGCGTACGTGTGTGTGTGTGCATCCGTGCGTGCGTGCGTGCCTGCATCTTTGTCTTTCAGGGCCAAGCTGCTGGAGAGCGAGGCGGTCAACGAGAGCCTCAGGAGGAGCCTCTCTCGCGCCTCCTCCACACACACCTCTCTGTACCGAGGCCCCGCCCTCCTCGCCCCCGAGAAGGAGGCCAGCGATGTCATCGAGATGGCCAAGAAAGACCTGGAGAAACTCAAGAAGAAAGAGAAGAAGAAGAAACGCAGGTATGCTCTACTTGAATAGCTGCTTTCCACCACTGGTATTGGCAGTGGTGGAGTTTGTGTCTGGGTAGGTCATGGGTTCGACCCCGGGCACCGCCAACTCAACGTATGAGTAGCACAGAGCTTGGGTCCGGCATGTACTTCTAGCTCATGGTAGGTGTGCCGCTCTTATTTACAGTCTGTCAATCCAGGTGGCTTGAACGAAGATCTCTCACTCCAGAAGTTATTTTCAAAAAGTGTTTCATGTTTCATGTTTCCTATATAACTGTATGAACTTGTATATCTATTCTGTAATGTCCACGCCCCACCATCAGGTGATGTCACCAATTAGTAATTCTCAGCACCTGAGCTGTATTGTTATTTGTCTATTTGTGAAAATCATATAGCACTGATGAAACGTTTGCTTTTTAATTGCACTTTGAGCACAGTGCACTTTATTACTTCATTTTTTACTTAATTTTGTTATACAGTGAGCGAGTCGTGTTCGGTCAAGTTTTCCTCTATGTTTTTGAGACCACCGCTCCTGTAGTTAAGTTTGAAAAGAAAGGACGAAGAAAGGCGCAACAGTTTTCTCAGTGCTTCGGTGTGGAGCTCCACCTCAGCATCCATCTCCCAGGGGTCTAGCACACTGTAACGGGGACAGACTCCTGCATGTTACCGGCTGATACCGACAATAAGCCCCTCGACCTACTCGCCCTGGTATTGGCAATTATGCTAGCCTGGTTTTCCTGAATTCGCTGCGTTCTGTGATTTGTTTAGTCACTTCGCTGCTCAGTCTGGAAAGTCTCCTACTGTATCTCCAAGGCAGGCATGTAAAACTGAGAAATCGACCCGAGGCTTCTGATTGGTCTGTGGTGCGGGTTGCCCTGCAACGTACATATCATTCACTGAACTCCACTCACCCCACCACACAGCTGTCATTTTGTTAATACTACTGAATCTGACATAGTGGACTTGGACTACTGAATCAACTTGTTTACTTAAGTAAGTTTTACTCTTGAATCTCGAACTGGTGCATTTTCTTTTCCAACAGTGACAAAAGCATGGACAGAGTGGCGCTGGCTAATGACATATGAGAAACAACGTGGCTATGTAACAGGTGACAGGTGATGAAATACGAGTTAAACAGGAGACTGAGTAGCGAAGTAACGAATCAAATCACGGAACGCAGCGAATCAGGCTGGGAACCAGGCTACAATATGCAGCCAATGTGTCTCGATTTTAACCACTTTCATTGCTTCCCCATTTCAGACATGTCTTTACAGGTGAAATGTCTTAAAAGTTGTGTTTTGAAGATTCTATTTTCCATTTCTGTGGAATTCTCAACATTGAGCCTGGTCTATACTTGGCTTCGTGCTAAAAGTGTCCAAACCGAGTGCCCAAATAATGCTGTAATGATGTACACCTGGTGCATCTACAGTATCTGGCTCTGTATCTGCTGTTTTCTAAATCAGTGATTCTCTTTTTTTGTTATGTCAAAGACCCCCAAAATGTAAAAAAGTATTTGGCTGCGGATCCCCCATCTCAAAAAGTATTTTGTGCCATGGACCCCCAGAAGCAAAGATTTGAGTTAAAAAAGATATTGCTTTTATTATACGTATATTCAAAGAAAACCAAAACAAGCTCATAGTGTGGCACGAAGTGATGGACTATGAGCTTGTATATCTGTTATTTTTAAATAGCCAAAATATAAAATATGGATAACGTGTATTAACTAATTTAGCCTTGGTATCCCCTCAAGGACTCCAATTTGAGAACCACTGTTGTAAACGCCTCTCACTTACTCCTGCTGTTGCTGCCACACTTTCTTCACTCTTCTGCCACCCCCCCCCCCCCCCCCCTCTCTCTCTCAAGACTGAGGCGCTATCTACAGGAT
The DNA here is from genome assembly GCF_963924005.1 of Protomyctophum bolini. Classification (NCBI taxonomy): domain Eukaryota; kingdom Metazoa; phylum Chordata; class Actinopteri; order Myctophiformes; family Myctophidae; genus Protomyctophum; species Protomyctophum bolini. Next base: position 11,305,371 of record NC_137884.1, read on the forward strand.
CACGACGAAGAGTTTGAACATGCCAGGTTTGCTACTAAAGTGAAGACAATGGGTCTACTCTAATTAATAATCTGACACGTTTTCCATCACATCTTTTATTGGAATGATTTCAATAATAATAATAATAATGACTTTACCTCTGTTTGGAAAAAGGCTGGAGCAAATGCAGAAATTTATGACGGGATTTCAGCTGATAATTGACCCCAAGTCTGACCCTCTCCCAATCTTTCCACAACCCAGCCTCTAACAGCATCCATTTGAACCCCACAGGTCCTTTTGGGAGGAAAGCCCAACTTTTAACTAACTACTTTATAACCTTTGCTCCTACTAAACACCTTTCCTTTCTCATTCCATCTCCTTCTCTGTGATTGGTGTGATGCACACCACATGGTACCTACTGACTATTATGTAAATTAGTTAGTAATTTGGAAAAGTCTACGATGAACAATGTTCAGATCCACATTTAACTTTGAGATTGTAAAATCCATCTGTAGCGTGAACTGACTTTGCCTTGCGGCCGGTAAGCGACCGCTAATGATGTTTTCCTCACATGCGTTTCTCTGCCATTAGAGCATTTATTTTTTCCCTGTGTGATGATCACAACAAAATGATTCACTAACAGCTTCTCCTCAGTGACAGTGACTGTAATCAATCCCTAATTGAATCCCTAATTGAAACAAAATGACCATAACAAGAATGACCATAACAGAGTTAAGGGGCGTCCTTGCAAATATAACTTTTGAGAGCCACTAGCACTACTGGACTCCTATCGTATTGTCGTATTAAATAAGTGACATTGACATGCAGTAATTGGGTCTTATGATCAAAATAAGATAATTATAATGATATAAAAGGACATTGTTGACCCCTGCTTGCAAGGTTCCCTCCGCTGTCAGGTGTGTGAATGTAATGCACGTTGCAAAGCGTTTAGGATAAAGGCGGTATATAAATGAACATTAACACATTAACCATTTATATGTACAACCTTTATTGGTGCGATATCTTCAATAGTTGCTCCATTCACTAGAAATGGATGCTCCACAATAGTCTTTTCATTACATTAATACATTTCACAGTGAAACATGCCATACACAGTATACGCTGTAACTTTTATTTATTTATGTATTTTAATAATAAATGTCAACTTCCTGTTGATCTGACTATAGAATTAGGAATACGATCCGAACTGGATCTGTGTTTCCTAATTCAAATAGTAAAATCAAACGGAAGTTGGCATTTATAAATGAAAATGAAAGAGTGACTTTGACTCTGAGACCTGTTAAACTGTGCAATGTAAATCAAGGAAATGACTATTTCTGGAATTTAGGCAGAGCAACTACAGTATTGAAATATCTTGCCAATATTTGGAGTTGCATAATGGCAAGATAAGTACACAACCCAAATGTCTACCAAAGTGTAATTTTACTTTAAAGGGAAACTCAACCCTAGGCCACTTTTGTGCCAGTTGTGAGTTTGTATATCACAGTGGCCCCTTTTCCACCAGGATTGAACCACTTTGATTATTTTTTCCCTGCCTAATTCAGTGTTTCCACTGAAAATGATTTGGTTCATAACCCTAAAAATTGGTTCCTAACCAGAACCAATTCTGTGAAAGCACCAAAGGTTCCAAGAATCTAGAACGGAACCAGTTGTAGTTCTTCTTGCGGTAAAGGGGCCTGTGTGCCAAGCTAAGCCCTTTGGATGGCAGCAAACTTCCAAAGGATTCCTAGGGTTCAGTCCCTGTTTAAGTTTCATGCAAAAAGGTTACTATTGCCCTGTGGCAGTAGCGTTGATGCCTGATTTATACTCTGTTAGATTGTAGATAAGTACATTTTCCTTTAGTCTTGCATTGACAAACGATCTGACAACTCGGAGTCTGGGGACCTACAGTATAAATCCAAAGTAGTAGTTAGTTTAGTCTAACAAATCAAACAATAAACCGGAAACGGTGTGAAGGACCGTCCTAAAGAAACGAGAAGAAGGTTCCCACCCAGTTTTAGCAACAAAAGCAGGCAGATTATCCTCAGACTGTAGTTGAATGAAGCGTGTGTTGAGAGAGACTTTCTTTTACATCGTGGAAAAGGAGTATAATTGAAGCATTGACCTATCCGTGTCGCTGCTCCGGAGCTTCAAGACTAACGCAGTTTCTCTTCTCTCTCTCTCAGTGTTCCCAAAGAGGAAGTACCTGACAACGAACAGGAAGTTGACACGGTAGGTTAACTAATGTCACCTAATTCTAATATTGTTGCTTTAGGCCAGAAACCTTAAACCTTAACCTGACTCCACCAGATGGGGCAGCAGAGAGTACACAGGGTCGTCGCCCCCCCCCCCCCCCCCCCCCCCCCCCCCCCTCCTGAGGGTGGGAACCTGTGTACTCTCTGCTGAGTCAGGTTACAGAAACCTCTCATGTCTATATTTTAACTTTTTGTGTTTTTTTGTGAATGCTCCTACTTGCTAATACTACAGCGTCACACCAAATCATTAAAACAAAATCAGATCCACAATAATCTGCCTTGTTTTGAGTTGTAGACCTGCTACTCTTTTATTTTTATCCTGAAGAATTTCGACCCCACAGAAGCGTATATTGTTGTTTTCCTGTTAAAGGCCTTGTATTTGTCATGTGAATCATTAAGCTTTTAGAAAGCTTAAAAAACAGCGTAAAACAATAATTTTAATAATTTTGGCAGCCCGGCAAAACCCAAATTATGGTTTGTTCTACAAGCTCACAACCTGGCAATGCATCATTTTGAGAGTTTATCTTCACTGATCGATCGCCCCAGAATTGGGACTCTAGGGTTCTTGTGGTTAATCTCTTGTTGTGCGTGCTTGTATGCGTGTGTATGTGTGTGCGTGCGTGTGTGCGTGAAGGCAGAGGCCAGTGAACATGAGGAGGCTGAGGAGGTGGAAGTGGACGAAGATGACTTTGACATGGAAGCAGATGAGAGCTCAGGGGACTCTGAATCTGAGGAGTTGGATGAGAAAGGTAGGAGCATGAGTACAACACAGAGCACCGTCTGCTGAATCACTCTGGGTTAATAAAGGCTTTTCAAATCATTACACAGTACAAGCTACATAGCAAACGGTAAGTCAGTGGTTCTCAAACTTTATCATGTATAAAGGACTCCCAAATTGGTGTGTATTTGGCCACAACCCCCCCGCCCCCTCCCGGACCCCACTTTGAGAACCACTATGACTTACACGATTGGCCTTGGACCCCAAAAAATTTTAATTGGTTGGGCTCTGCAAAATATCTTTTGTCACTACATTTCACTGTAATAAATGTAACACCCTGTGTGTGTGTGTGTGTGTGTGTGTGTGTGTGTGTGTGTGTGTGTGTGTGTGTGTGTGTGTGTGTGTGTGTGTGTGTGTGTGTGTGTGTGTGTGTGTGTGTGTGTGTGTGTGTGTGTGTGTGTGTGTGTGTGTGTGTGTGTGTGTGTGTGTGTGTGTGTGTGTGTGTGTGTGTGTGTGTGTGTGTGTGTGTGTGTGTGTGTGTGTGTGTGTGTGTGTGTGTGTGTGTGTGTGTGTGTGTGTGTGTGTGTGTGTGTGTGTGTGTGTGTGTGTGTGTGTGTGTGTGTGTGTGTGTGTGTGTGTGTGTGTGTGTGTGTGTGTGTGTGTGTGTGTGTGTGTGTGTGTGTGTGTGTGTGTGTGTGTGTGTGTGTGTGTGTGTGTGTGTGTGTGTGTGTGTGTGTGTGTGTGTGTGTGTGTGTGTGTGTGTGTGTGTGCTTGCGTGCTTGCGTGTGTGTGCGTGCGTGCGTGCGAACAGAGAACTTCCAGGCCGACCTGGCCAACATCACGTGTGAGATCGCCATCAAGCAGAAGCTGATCGACGAGCTGGAGAACAGCCAGCGGCGGCTCCACACCCTCAAGCAGCAGTACGAGCAGAAGCTGATGATGCTGCAGAGCAAGATCAGAGACACGCAGCTGGAGAGGGACAAGGTGCTGCACAACATGGGTAAGAGAGGAGCAGATATACTGTACATACTGTAGGTTGGTAGATCTAGATCCCTCGCTACGTCGTCCTCAGGCGAGCCCTCCATCGGCGTCTCCAGTCATCTCGGTTCTCCGTACAGTACCCTGGCCAGCTCATTTGTGCTTTCTGGCTGCACCAGCATCTTTCTTTAGTACGTCCACGTAGGTAGCTGTGGGACGTCCTCTCGATCGATAACAGTGGAATATCTGTATAATGAAACTACACATATAAACTATACATACTATACTATACATATATATACTATAAAGTGCTATGACTACATAAAATGCAAGTCTGTATGAGTCTGTATAAAATGCTATCTAAGTCTACGTCTAAGTCTACATAAAGTTCTATCTAAGGGGCTAGGGTATGTGCTACGGGCCATGATGGAGTCTGAAGAGGTGGGTTTTCAGACTACAGTACGGCGGAAGATTGGGAGTGAGGCTGCAGTTCTGATTGTAATGGGAAGTGCATTCCATAGTTTTGGAGCCAGAAGGGAGAAGAGTTTGGGACGTGTGGAGCGTTGTCCCGGCGTTTTTAGTGAAGGTACTTCCAGCTTCCCCACGTTGGCTGATAGATAGATACTAGATAGATAGATATAGATAGATAGATAGATAGATAGATACTGTACCTTCCTTAGTTAAGGTTACAGAGTTACAGGTGAAGAGAGAGATTTTTCCTTCTCGTACTGTTGTGTACAGCAATATAAGCCAAAAAGTCAGTGCAAAAGCGTAAAAGTTGAAAGTGCGTAGTAAAGTGTGCATTGGTTTTCAAAGTTAAAGTTTGTGCCTGGGATGAGAAGATTGATGTATTTTCTTTTTTTTTTCAAGATTATTCAAAAAAAAATCTGAAACTTAAAAAACTGAAAAAATACCATATATACAAACTCACAGCGAAATTACGCTCTGTGAGCTTGTACATCTGCTATTTCTGCTCTTTTATACATTTGAAAATAGTTTAACTTGCAACCGAAAACAAATTTCTTTTTTTTGCAATCATCTTGGATAATTGCGATTTGACAAAAGCGTACGTAACAAGCGTGACGTGACTGACGGGCCTGTGATAAACGTGACGTGACGTTTTTGTTTCATCTCCCTGGAGGCTCGGTGGAGACGTGCACGGAGGAGAAGGCCAAGAAGGTGAAGGTGGAGTACGAGAAGAGGCTGAGCTCCATGAACAAGGAGCTGCAGAAGCTGCAGTCGGCGCAGAAGGAGCACGCCCGGCTGCTGAAGAACCAGTCGCAGTACGAGAAGCAGCTGAAGAAGCTGCAGCAAGACGTGTCCGAGATGAAGAAGACCAAGGTACTGTCACACCTGGTTCCACTGGACGTCAGCTCCACACACACACACACACACACCAAACGCCACACCTCTGGTTCCACTGGACGTCAGCTCCACACACACACACACACACCAAACGCCACACCTCTGGTTCCACTGGACGTCAGCTCCACACACACACACCAAACCTCTGGTTCCACTGGACGTCAGCTCCACACACACACTCACACACCAAACGCCACACCTCTGGTTCCACTGGACGTCAGCTCCACACACACACACACCAAACCTCTGGTTCCACTGGACGTCAGCTCCACACACACACACACACACACACACCAAACGCCACACCTCTGGTTCCACTGGACGTCAGCTCCACACACACACACACACACCAAACGCCACACCTCTGGTTCCACTGGACGTCAGCTCCACACACACACCCACACACCAAACGCCACACCTCTGGTTCCACTGGACGTCAGCTCCACACACACACACACACACCAAACGTCACACCTCTGGTTCCACTGGACGTCAGCTCCACACACACACACACCAAACGCCACACCTCTGGTTCCACTGGACGTCAGCTCCACACACACACACACACACACACACACCAAACTCTTCTCCCTTCTTTCAAAAGGGCGGATAATCATATTTCGGCAACTTTTAGTCACATTTCTAATTTCTACGCATATTTTTCAACATTCTGCATATTTCACAACTTCCTGCAAATTTCAATGCAATAAAATCTCATTAAAACCTGCATATTTCATTGCAAAATCAAGGATTTTAGCCTGCATAATCAAGGATTTTGAGCCGCACAATCAGTAAATGTGCATGGTGTTTATGTATATATATACTAGAAGCTCGACCCCCAACGCCACCAATGTGTGTCGCAGTGCGATCCGAGTGAGACACACACACACTTTATCTGTGCCCACCGACTGTGTGTTTCCCGTGCTGGGCCGATTGTGTTGTTGTTGCCCCGTAAATGTTGTGTGTCCGACTGTCCGTGGGTTAGGGTTAGAGTTCTATAAAATATATAAATATTGGATCGGAAAAAATCTGTATGGGCAGATACTCAAAATCAAATGATTGGAATCGGATCAGGAGAAAAAAACGTGATCGGAATATCTGTTGTCACAAATTCAGCATTTTAAAATAAATTAATCATAGATATGATGTGTGATGAAATTCTGTCGTGCAGGTTATCTTATTTGAGGGTCTTTTGGTGCGTGTGTGTGCGTGCGTGCGTGCGTGTGTGTTTTCTAGGTGTGTCTGATGCGTCAGATGAAAGAACAGCAAGAGAAGAACAGAGTGTCAGAGACCAGAAGGAATCGGGAGATCGCCACTCTGAAGAAGGACCAACGCAGGGCGGAGGTAAGACCATAGGGCTGGCACCATTACCCAATTTAAGTGGACCATTAATTGTCACACAAACAATGAAATCGTATTTATTTTTGCCTTTTATTTAGGCTTCGTAATAAAAACGTTTGAAACTATTTAAAATAGCAGAAATAAATCTACGGTTGATTTGGTTGACTAAAGTTTATGCTGGCAGTATGGGTCTGTCTGTGTAGCGTGTACTCAGTGTCTTTAAATGTGTCCACCAGGGGGTGCTGCCTGCACACCTCTAGCTTGTATTTTAACGAGGCCTCTTTTCCCAACAGCACCAGCTGAAGCAACTAGAAGCCCAGAAGAGACAACAAGAACTCATCCTCCGTAGGAAGAATGAAGAGGTGAGACGTGCACAGTTCACTCTGAAGCCCTTATGTGTGCACTTAATTAGTATTGTGCCTTTGTTTAATGCATGTTTTAGACCCATGTGCAAATTGTCAGGCAAATTGTTCTACTTAATTGCATCTATAGGCTTTTGCTTTTACTTTGAAGGGTAACCCAGAACCAGAAGTTAACATGACCCGAGACTTTCTAGAACCCATGCAGTGATGCTTTTTGTTTTAATTTATTTTACAATCAGAACCCCCACTGAAGGGGGAGGTACACCATAAAAAAGAATATTACAAAAATACTGAGTTCAGAATTCAGGGTTAGAATCACCTCCTGAGCTCAAAGTAGGTTCTGAGAACCTTATGTGAAACAGAGCTGTAGTGTATGGAAACACATCTGTGAAATAGGTTTCACAGGCACAGTACATTTCACTTTGTCCTTTTAGTGAAAAAGATACCTAAATCTCAATGAATCGCTTGAAATAGATTATAAAAAATGTGAAAACGTCCTTTCGGCGTACTAACACACTCATTTGATTAGCTGCAGCTGTGTTGTTTACTAGCCTGACATGATTTCTTGTTTTATCTGCTGTAGTTTCTTACCTGAACTGAAGAAAAAACTACAACATCAGCATGGGGTTGGCATAGCCCTTAGCTTGTATAAAATATGTGTGTATTTGCGTACCAGGTGACGGCGCTGAGGCGGCAGGTGAGACCTGCGTCTGGTAAGGTGAGCAGGAAGGTGAGTTTACCTGAGCCCCTGCAAGACTCTTCACACCGAGCCACGCCAGGAAGACCACACACTCCTGGAACAACCCAGTCAAACGGAGCCAGGTACAATAGACTGAGAGTCCCTCAGGGGTGTTGCAACTACCACCCCCCCAACTACCAGCTGTGCTGGGAAGTCCCCGGCTAGGCTAGCAGTTTTCACAAGACATTTTTGGTCACAGTGGCTAAATATGTAATTTAAAAAATATGATGTATCTACCGAATATCTTAGTTTTATGAAATGGAGTTCACGTCTTATTTTTAAGGTTAACTGTTGTATAGTCGCAATATTACTCTCGAGGGTGCGTTCTGCACTGCCTACCGAACTCGCCTATCGGCTCGTTGCTGCAGCAACGCAGGCCGCGTGCCAGTAACGTACACCCTCTCGTGTAATATTGCTTAAATATACAGTACTTGCCTTGCCTGTAATGTACTGTGGCTGCTGTTATAGAAGTTCTCAAGACATTTGTTGACTCTGCAGGCATTCCAATGAAACGGGGCTGTCTTTTGTGTCGTCCTTGTCCCTCAGGAGGTCTCTGGGATCAGTGGGCGGGGTCCCTTCCACGAGGACGGCCCGCGCCAAGTGGCTGTCCCTGGAGCGACGCATCAGTGACATCATCATGCAGAGAATGACTCTCTCCAACATGGAGACCGACATGGACAGATTACTCAAGGTATGACGTGTACACGTGTCACGTCAAATCAAATAGAACATTTAAAAAACAACTCGCAAAAGTAGCAGATCTACAAGCTCGCAGATCTGCTACTTTTGATGCTTTTGTGTGACACTGTAGGATGATGAAGTAGAACATTCCTTTACGGAAAAAACACAAAAGGTTAGATATAGACCAGGGATGCAAAAACACACACAGGCTGACACTCACAAAGGACGTTGTGCAGCTCACTCTCACTGAAGGTGTGATTTGTTTGCCACAGTTAAGCCCCACCTCCACCCACTCCACTCTCCTTCTCACCCATTGAGATGCATGTTAAACTACCGGATTACTCCATATAAATAATCGATCATTTCAGTAGCAAGAGCTTCTTCTACATCTAGTCAACCAGGCCTGCAGTAGGCTATGCACTGGTATGTGCAGAAATACGAGAAAATGTTAGAGGGAGAAACAGTATCCAACTCAATCAACTTTCGACCATCCGACATGAGTTTTCAACTTTTCATGTAACCCACGGTAAGACTACAGTGATTAGTATTATTGCTATCACCTGGGTGGGTCAGTCGTGTAACTTTCCCGACGTTAGGCTGTGTATGTGTTCAACAACACAGCCATGCAAAATAACTTTTCACAGCTATGAGGTGGCGAAAGCCTGCCATCCTTACCAACGGTTGCTAAATTATTTGGATTTGGCATTGGACTATTGCTTTTGAGGTGGGGTTTAGAGAAGAGCTAATTAGATTTGAGTATAGAGCCATGCTTTCGGGGCAGATTTCAAGTTTAATGGGGGCCTCTCCTCTCCTCTCCTCCAGCAACGAGAGGAGTTGACCAGGAGGAGGGAGCGGGTGTCCAGGAAGAAGGAGAGGATGATAGACGGGGCAGACTCGGCCCTCAGCGAGGAGCTGGAGTCTCTGGGTGCCAACATCGACTACATCAACGACAGCATCGCCGAGTGCCAGGCCAGCATCATGCAGATGGAGGAGGCCAAGGTTAGGCCCGTCACTGTTATTACACAATCGCCTGATCGCAATTGTTTGAGATCATGGCAGTTATTTTTGCATAATCGTAGTAATCGTTTCCATGTTGAATAATGTTCAAACATTTCCAGACGTTTTCAAAAGTAGTGGAAATAGCAGATCTACAAGCTCTGAATGTGTTACCTGGAGCTCACAATGCGTCGCATGGAGCTTGTAGATTGGCTTATTCCCCCTATTAATGTACTTTTGAAAGAATAAAGTTATTACATATCAAATGTCTGTATAATTAGGTTAGTTGTCATACTTGCCATGTGCAACTTCAAATTCTAAAAGCATTCAAGTGGGCCCTGATCCAGAAAAGTATCCAAATTGTAATTTCTATGCATATATTCCAGTCCAGTGTTCAACGCAATGATTTGAGTTACAATCAAAATGTGGTAATCGTGATAACCCTCCTCTCAAAGCAGAGCTTCCCAAAACCTTTCAGCTCGAGACCGACAAGATACATTTTGTATTATTTTGTAAAGACGTTTAACTATGTAACTACTCGTTATTAATGGGTTTTTTTTAACAATAATAACTCGTGACTTATAAGTTTTACTAGGTCACTTGCCAGGAGGTTGCTGCTAGAGGTATAATAACAATTTAAAACCAGAATGAATGAATAGCTAGCTAACCATACTATATGCTGCTGTCTGTGATTGATTGGTTGCAGGAGGAAGGCGACACAGTGGATGTGACCTTGGTGATCAGCTCCTGCAGTCTGTCAGAAGCCAGATTCCTGCTGGGACATTTTATATCTCTGGCCATCAGCAAGGTATCAATATGTGGTCATTCAAGGACCCCCCAAATTGATATGCAATTGACCATTCACACACACATTCACATTCACACACCGATGCTGGAGGAAACCATGCAAGGCACCAACCGCCACATCGGGAGCAATTAGGGGTTCAGAGTCTTGCTCAAGGTCACCTCAACACTAACTCTGGGGGAGCCCGGGTTCGACTGGGAACCTTGCGGTTCCCATCCGGTCACTCTACCCCTGAGTCACTGCCGCTATGAGGGTCCATTTGGTTACCAACTCTCCATCATTTAGCTGGAACCCCCTCAAGGACCACTGGTGGCCCCTGGACCGCTGGTTGAGAACCACTGCCTTAAACAGATCGTTTACAAGTAATACTCTTATCAACATGGCGCATTATATATATATATATATATATAGAGGGAGAGAGAGAGCGAGAGAGAGAGAGAGAGACTGGGACGTATCCTCAGTGATGTATCCCAAGGTCATCAGGGTTTGGGGCCTCGCGATATATATATATATATACATGGTAAAGGGGTGAGTTATCCAGTGTTCTAAATGGATACAGTGACCTCACCTGGAATGGCTCTGTGCAGAGAGCACTGCTGTAAGTGAGACGTTCTGCCGCCGTCCTCAGGGTCTCCAGGCGGCGCTGAAGGAGTCCCAGGTGAAGGTGATGGAGGGCAGGCTGAAGCAGACGGAGATCAACAGCGCCACCCAGAACCAGCTACTCTTCCACATGTTGAAGGAGAAGGCAGAGGTCAACCCGGAGCTGGACGCTCTGCTGGGCAGCGCCATGCAAGGTAACACACACACACACACACACACACACACACACACATGCACAAACGTAGCCGCCTACTACGCACGCACGGAGGAACACACGCAAAATCACACAGAATCATCTTTCTTCTCATTGCTTGGATCTACACTTTATTGTACAGATTTAGTTTTATTTTACTGTTTTCCTGTGAAGGTTACAAGAGAAAACTGCAATGAAGAGTTGAGTTAATCAATCCATTGAGTAAAAGTGTTATACATTAATTTGTATCGTTATGAAGTTATCCAATTAAAGGGAAGCAGTAATGTTCTTTGAACTACATAATTGGCTTCATTTGTTTTTGGCACAAAGCCCAGTCACCGGGGCTGTGCATGGCACGGGACGAAGTACCTTTTGGTTCTTGGTATTTTTGTGACTGGAGAACGGCACAGTTGTGACATAGGTTGGATTAGGTTAAATATAATATTAGTGGGTGTGTTCATTATATTCTCTGTTACTTCCCTTTAACCAATTATACCCTAGGAACATCAAGGAAGCAAGCACGACTCCAGCTCGTCTCAATCTCTCTTGAGCATTCTTACCGGGTGCACGGTCGGGAAAGTAACTTTACAATAAGTCTCTAAAATGAGAATACCAGCACTCACGGAACTGTCCTTTAAGGCACTTTTTTAAAAAGGACATAGTTGTCATGGTAGGCTGCGGAGCAGACAGCACAACGTACGCGTTTCTGCGTTTAGGCCTTCATCAGCGTAGACATACAGTCACATTGTGAAGAAATCAAACTGTAGAATAAAGTGTGATCCATCTTTCATCTTTGGTTTGAACTTTGATTTGTTTTGTCTTTTGTTTGTCGTTTGTTTCTCTCTTGTTTTTTTGTTTTTTTTGTGTTGACCTGTATTCAGAGTTAGGTTACGTGTGGGCAGGTGAGTAACAGAATCCCCAGCACGTTGTCAGCTGTATGTGTGACACAGCATTGCAGACACGCACTACAAGATTGACATTAAACGGACCTCCCCACATAAAAAAGCAAACCCGTTTTCAACAATCTAGACTCTAGAGTCACGGTTTAATGAGAGGTTTGTCCGCAGAATTGGAATTGAATAGAGCGTGGCGTACCCTGGGTGCTGTAAAATGTCCTTCTGAATAGAGCTGCGACCTGCGATTTCTTTTTATAGTTAGCTACAGACAGAAGAAAATAACTCGCATGTTCCTTGATAAAACACTGCTGTACTGGTAGATACCAAACCCAAGCCTTAACAAAATGATGCTAACCGTATAACCGGATATATATTAAACCACAGCGGACCCATGACTAAAACTAAACGCACTAACCTTGTCTAACTTTATTCAAATTAAACGCATGCCTAAACATTACCAATGTTGATGGTGCCTTATCATCAATAAAATGTATGAATAGATTTGACTGCTTTATTTATTTATTTATTGATTGATTGACCAATTAATTAATTTAACCTAAAAGTAACCACAGCCCTAAACTAAAATGTATGCATTAAAGCTGCAATATCAGGACTTTTTTTATTTTATTAAACCATTATTGTGATAAATACAATATGACTACTAGTAGGTTGGAGGTGGTCTCTCTGCGTACATTGAGACATTTAGACCCTGGTGTCTGGTCGGACACCTACTAGTTAGTAGACTAACTAGCTATGGACTCTGGTCCACAGCCTTAAGTACTTCTATGTTATTCTCGACTTCCTGCGCACACATGAAATGCTCACAGCCTGTCGACTTCTACAAAAATTTAAATAACGATTTCGCTATAACGATTTAGCTACTCACCAATACAAAGATGGTTTTGTGTTGTCGAAAGCCTACTTTCGCTAGTGGACGCACTCTGAGCTCACCACACGTATAAAATGCACTTTTTGGCCAGAAGAAAATATTTCACTGGCACAAAGAAAAAAATGTTTTAGTTACTCCACTGCGCCGGTGCGTGCTCTACAGATATTGTCAATAGAAAAACACCATTATCCAGATGTTTCCATCCGGTGAAATATTTTTCAAATGTTTCGAATTTCGAATGTTCAAATCACGAGTATTAGTCAGTTTGTCAGGAGAAGATATAAAATGCAAGGATTGCGGTTTTAATGGAACCACAAACTACAATGGCTGCATATAACCACTTCTAAACCTATGCTAATGCTGAACTCCACTGTCTCTTGGCCCTCGCTGTTGCGCAATGCATTGTGGGTAGTGTCCTGTGACACCCCATCCATTCTGTGTTTCATCTGTGTTGTCCCATCAAACCGCATTGGAATGGTTGGACATAACATTATAGGCGAAATAGACACAATTTGGACAGCTTACAAAATTGTTTGGAAATAGACACACAATGCGTTATATATTTTCTTAAGTGTTTCAGTGCTCTAAATCAACAAACCTGCTCTATACAATTCCAACTCTATGGACAGCAGTGCTATTACCTGTAATTAATTTAGCAGACCTCCTCTCCCCAATTTAAAATAAATGTTTTGATGCTACTGCCTTCACGTCGGACGGTGTTAATTGGTTCAAGAAGTCTTGCAGTCTGTGTCCTAAACCCCAACCCCTGGTTCAAACTAACCCAGTTGAAGTAAAAAGGCTGAATTATACATTTGTCGTACGACGGTGTGGCATGGCGTTGCGTGACACTGTCGTCATACGACAACGTATAAATGAAGCATAATAACATAACAATGCCTTGCTGTGCATGAGGAGTTCTGTTCTGTTACTGTCCTCACTAATTAAGCTTTGATGTCCATTTTTACGCTTTCAACTTTGTCGTTCTCGTTCTCCACCTATCCGTCTGTCTCACAATAATTTCCCCTCTCTCTTAACTTCTCTCTATATCTCTCCCTATCTCTCTCGATATGTTACTGTGCATTCAGCCTTTATCTATTTACTTACAAATGCCATGACTATACCACACCTTACACAACTTTCCCATGAGATGCCAAACTACCATAAATGCCATATATAAATGGGCATACTTTTCATTACACTTCTCACTGACGTGAAAGCTGATACGTGACACAGTAGAACTTATGTCTGCTTTCTAACATTAAACTGACCGCAGTGGTGTTGTTTTTGTTGTTGTTGTTGTTGCTGCTGCTGCTGTAATATTCACATCCGCATGTCTGCTGTCTTCTGTCAAGCAATGCAAAGATTGTTTATTCACTGTTCATATTCAACTCATGTAGAGAATGAGCCCGGCCGAAGTACGCCCCGTTGTGGGTATTGTGAGCTTGTATGTAGATGTAGAGTAAGATGAAGATGAAGCTTGATTGGTTAAATAAATTAAAGTTCAGTTTATGTGTGCATTTTATGTACATACTTGTTTGCTGGTTGATTGTATAATTAAAGTGAAATGTTCTTGATTAAATGTAGTAATTAATCAATATAATTCATCTGTCAAAAGTAGTTTGTGTTGGTTTTTTTAATAACTTTAAGCAAATCTACGTTTTTCTAATTGGTTTATATGATTTGTTTTAACTTTATGACAAAATACTGGTACATTTCTTGTCTCCATAGCACACAGAAACCTGTAATCGGTCGGGCTCTAATAGAGAATCTAGTCATTTTAGTGAACCTACATGTAGACTGTTACAGCAATACAGGTACAGGTACTGTGATGTTGGTGTGTTTGGTTAAATGTGTGTTTGTGTGTGTTCTCTTGATGCAGAGAATGGAGATGAAAGTAGCAGTGATGAATCCATGAGTCCTTCCACAGACGGCAGGTAAATACACATCTCTTGGGTTTCCTCTGCCTACCAATGACATCATCAATTGGGATTCCAAGCTAATGGAAACTACAGCTTTTCTCTTCCTTTACAGTTAGCACATTGAAATAACAATGCGAGAGTGAGGTCTAGCCAGCACCAACTCGGGACTCCTGCATCGTTGCCCTCCACACTCTCCTATCTAACATCAGGGTCTTGAGCTCTGAAGTGTTGTTAGCTAAACTGTCGCACTGTACTGCTTCTACGTTTATGGTGCGCTTCTTGCCTTCCCTGGCTTTGCCCTGGTTTGGCTCCCAGAGTGTCAGTTTGCTTACCTCTAGCTCTCTTTGTCTGTGACCTGACCTGTGGTAGGTCCCCCGTAGATCACTAGAGGACCACAATTGATGTGGTTCATCCATGTGACGCCTACATGTAGTGCCATTCGTAGCATTCTTATGTAGACTACATCCTGTTGTACTTTGAGGATCCATGTCTCAGCCCCATGCATGAGTACTGACTACTGACTCCACTGTAGCTACATTTAAATAGAAGCATCGATCAAATAAATAGAAAAGGTGTGGCTCCAATGTGGACCTCTGACTCATCTCATGTGAAGCTCGGTCTTGAATTAGATGCATTACAATTTGATGAACAGCCAGTTAAAATCCGTTCGGCTTTACTGGACATCAGTTCAACATGTTGATTGATTGGGCAGAGGTAGAGCAGTTCGATCCCGGGCTCCCCCTGAGTTAGTGTCGAAGCGTCCTTGAGCAAGACAGTGAACCCCTAATTGCTCCCGATGTGCAGGTTGATGCCTTGCATGGTGTCCGCCGCCATCTGTGTACGAATGCATGTGTGAATGGTTGAATGTAACAATCTATGTAAAGCACCTTGGATAAAGGTGCTATATAAAAGCACCATTTACCATGTTCACATCATTATCATTTCAGTTATCTTTTAATTATAGTATAATCATTCTTGGTGTGGGCCGCCTTTAAGCCCACGATGCCTCCTTCTAGCTTGGATTGTATGCAAAACCATTTTGGAATTACACCATGATTTTATTTGCTGTTACATCTCTGTTTTAAAGGAGGTGGTAAACAGTTTTTTTGGTATGAATTTATTGTTGACGATATTGGTCTCTTTCAGCACACTGGCATCAGATCTGATGAAGCTTTGTGGTGAATCCAGACCCCGGAGTAAGGTAGGACGTTATGTTTACAGACGACGTTTGTCATGACTTGTCAAGCCCTGAAACAAACCTTTCTACCAGCTCACAATGTGTGGCAGCGCATCATTATTATACTGTAGCTATGTTCTGTTCTATATACTGTATACATCTTTATTATTATTATCATTATTATACTGTAGCTATGTTCTGTTCTATATACTGTATACATCTTTATTATTATTATCATTATTATACTGTAGCTATGTTCTGTTCTATATACTGTATACATCTTTCGTAAATTAAAGCCCCGGTGCAGTACGTTGTTCAGACTAGTCATTGGTACGACAAATGACAACCCACCTCATCTCCTAACCTAACCATAACCGCAAGCATGTCGGACTAATGACATGCGGTCCCCGATCATACTGGAGCGTTACACAAAAGTATAGCAATTCTACAAGCTCGAAAGTGTCAAGCTTGAGCTTGTCGATCTGCTATTTTGAATTTCCAATGATATATACATATTTACAGTATATACCTTTTTTTTAAAGCCGTTTCGCAATAGTGGAGCCGTAGCCAGAGGCTATGGCTATTTAGAGGTCCTTAGCATGAAAACGTTTGGGAACGCTTGTTGTAGACTAACGTTGTGTCATCAGACTTATTTTCAGAATTACTGAAAATAATAATAATTAAAAACCGTGGTTCCGGTTTGCTGCTTCCGGTGTCTCTGCGCCCACTTTGTTTTGGTTCCCCCAATCGCCATTTAAATGCTGAATCGAGTATAACTACAGTACTAGTTTAGTCTTGCCAGTCGCTACGAGTTGGAATAGAAGATGGATATGCTAAACAAACTATTCCTATAAGCTAAAGTACACCGCATCAAGGGTTTTATTGGGCAGGCTCTAAAATGATGATGCCCTTGATCGCGGGGAATCATTTCATAATTATGGTTCCGGTTTGGTGGTTCTCCGGCCTGATGACTACAAACCAGTAACTACAGTATAACATCATGTAATGTTATTTCCGCTCCCGACTGGAATAGAAACCCGAACATGGTATTCATCCCATGCTAGGTGTATAGACTCCTCTCTGGTCCACTGCATGAGTGACTGACATCCCCCATCCTCCCTCCAGGCACGTAGGCGGACCACCACACAGATGGAACTGCTGTATGCCAGCACCGGGGACCTCTCTGGTGACTCCCCCCCAACGGGGGACTTCTCTGCCCCGCTGCTGCCCCTCTTCGAGCCCCCGGAGGTACCAGGGGAGCTGCAGGGACCTCCGGAGCCCTCGCCGCTCTCTCCACGGATAACTGGCATGTAAGAAAGCGTTCAACACATCCCCTGTTATGGATATAATAGACTATACACTTTAATTTCATGCATGCTGTACGCCTTTAGGCTCGTAGTAGGGCTGCAAGAGTAGAGCTCCTAAAATCATGATTGTTATGCTTCACAACTCCGTCATAAAGAAACTTTAGATTGAAGATTAATTCAAACACCTTACTAACTTACTTGGTCAGCTCAGCTGTTGGGGAGCATACCTAATGTTTCCTCAACCCTAAACCCTACCCTAAGCCATGGCAAAAGCAAACATTCTTTGTTCTGTACTCATACAAAGTATGGTACAAAACACTGAAGTCCTTAAACCAGAAACCTAACCAAAACCAAGGTTGCACCTTGCTCTTGTCACCTCACCAAATTTTAACATTTGATAACTTAGATTTATACATTTGTAACAAATGTTACATTTACTGTAAATGAACACTGATAATGTTACTGTCAGGTGTTCAAGGTGAACAGCATAATAATAAATGACAGCGATGCAAATGAGGGTGAACCCCAATGTTCTTTTTGAGACTATATAAAGGTTTCAATCAATCAAGTGCGTATGCATGTACAGTCAGTACATTAAACCCAAGGCAGGACAAACAAACAAACAAACAAACTCAATCTAACAAGTACAATTGTGTGTGTGTGTGTGTGTGTGTGTGTGTGTGTGTGTGTGTGTGTGTGTGTGTGTGTGTGTGTGTGTGTGTGTGTGTGTGTGTGTGTGTGTGTGTGTGTGTGCCATCATGGCCCATAGCACTTACCCCACCCCCTTAGATAGCAATTCTAGTAGTCATAGCACGTCATAGTACATATGTGTAGCATAGTAGTATAGATGTATAGCTTATATGTATAGTTTCATTATAGATATTCCACTGTTACTTTCTTAGCTACGCATGTTTCATGATAAATGTCTTTATGTGATGTATTCCCATGCTTTTGTTCTTGCTTAATGTAAGTCGCTCTGGATTAAGAGCGTCTGCTAAATGCCTAAATTGTAAATTGTAAATTGTAAATTGTAAATTGTGTGTGTGTGTGTGTGTGTGTGTGTGTGTGTGTGTGTGTGTGTGTGTGTGTGTGTGTGTGTGTGTGTGTGTGTGTGTGTGTGTGTGTGTGTGTGTGTGTGTGTGTGTGCGTGTGCGTGTCTGTGTCTTTCGTTTGTGCGTGTGTCTTCCGTGTGTCCATGTGTGCGTGTGTGCAGTTCTGGAGCCAGGTCACCTACGGGCTCTGAGAGGCAGTTGGTGGAACGGTCACCAATGACCCGCAGGAGGTTGCTGGAACGAGGAGCGCACGCTAGTACACACATCCCAGGGCACGCTAGCACACACATCCCGGTGCAAACACACATACCTGTACACGCTAGCACACACATCCCGGTGCAAACACACATACCTGTAGCTGCAACGGCCCCTGTTGTCTCTGCAGAACCCAAGACCAGGACCACAGAATACAAGCCACCGTAAGAAGCCTTTTCAATGACACGTTAGGCAATTATAATTTCTATTACTAACTAACTATAACTATACAGAAACTACCGGTAAGTTGGTAACTATAATTACCATTATTAGCATACAACGCGTCGTGATGCTACGGGCTGGATGCTTGTAGATCGATTATTTCTGCTAGTTTGGAAAATTGCCGAAAGTATTACGTACAGTATGTCAGTAATTTGTTTGTATGTTATAGTTTTGTCATATCTGCCATGTGAAATGTTTGTTTACAAAGCCTAAACGCTAAACAGAAATGTATTAATATGTTCCAGTATTCAATGCCAAAAACATGTTAATCACAACTATTTATTTGTGTGACAATTTATCGTCGTAACCGTTTCAACCCTAACTCTAGTGCTTACAGTAGAATCTAGGGCTGCAATTATCTATTGTTTGCTTTGTGATTATTCTGCCAAAAATAGTTAAGGTTTCACTGCTCAGGGGTCTGCAAAGGTCACGAGACTCATGACTAGAATAGAATACACTGTGTTTTGGCATTATTGACACATTAAACCGATAGACAATACAATTGTCTAACACATCCGATTAGAAAACTACATTATTACCCAGATAGTAACCAGTAAGACGCGCAAACATTTAAATATGAAATAAACAGTGCACTCACTACAGTATCCAATTGTAGTGTATTGTACTCTGTAAGCCTGCATGCAACATTTACTTGGACTGTAACCTGAGTGAAACATTGTGAAACTCATCCGTCGTTGCTGCATCATTCATAATGCAGAGTAATTGAGTCAGTGAGTTGTGTCACTTCTTGCATGCTTCTCCGTTGCTAGCTAGTTCTAACATCTAATGCATGTTTTGTTTGCTGAAGATAGCACTAGCAGTGAAACACAGCGGACTGCATATTTTAACCTTTGGCAAGTGGCTTTAATAAGAGTAGTTTACATAAAACATTTTTTTTTTTGCCTGTTTGTTTCAGAATGGAGGAGTCACGCGTATCAGAAGGCCATAGGTAATCAGTCATCTTAATTGATTCAATTCAATACTACATTTTCTCTGAACAATTCTCTCTTATTGTCAGTGGATAGAAAGAAAATTACATTTACTCAAATACTGCACTAAAAACTAATTTGAGGTACTTTTACTTTACTTCCTTTACCATTTTTTTAACTTCTTAAACATCTCAGAGGCAAATAATGTACTTTTTACTTGACAACAATAATAATAATATAAATGTACAATTATTTGACAACTTTGGTTACTAGTTACTTTGCAGATCTGTATTATTTATCCAAAACTTGCATTTGTGATGCTTTTGCGTGATGCTGTAGTTCAAAATATGTTCAAATATGAACACATTAACACAAATGAACACAACACATATTAACACCTATAAACACAAGTTCAAAGTTGTGTTCAAATATGGAGATAAGAGGTTTCTGCCCGACAGTGACGATACAGAATGTAATAAGGTCTTTGTCTGTGCTTCAGGGGGGTCATCAACCCAGTGTATAGAATGTAATAAGGTCTTTGTCTGTGCTTCAGGGGGGTCATCAACCCAGTGTATAGAATGTAATAAGGTCTTTGTCTGTGCTTCAGGGGGGTCATCAACCCAGTTTATAGAATGTAATAAGGTCTTTGTCTGTGCTTCAGGGGGGTCATAAACCCAGTGTCAGCCCCTAAGAGCAGCCGAGGGGACAAGCTGCAGTGTGTCTCCGTTGCCGAGGGACACACTAAACCTGTCCTCTGTGTGGACGCCACCGATGACCTGCTGTTCACTGGATCGAAAGGTACCATAGCTGAGTTTGTTAGTGAGCCCGCCAGAGGCCCTGGTTGTCCCAGGACCCAAGCACGATTCCAGGCCAGGCAGGCAATGTGTCGATGTGATTAAAAAAAAACAAGAGGTGACCGCGCTTTTGCGGTGCCAGCTGTGGTCTGTGGAAACTGTGATATAATCCCCCATATCAGATCTGCTCAGTCCATTGAATTGTTTAAGTCTTTACTTAAAACTCACCTTTTCTCTTTAGCTTTTAATAACATTTGATCTTCAATGTTACATCTTCTATGTCTCCCCTATCTTTTTTTGAGTGGTGCAACCACTCCTATCCACACTTTTCCTGGGCTGTGTGTGCTCCAGTTCCTGTTGATTTCATTGGATATCATTGGTCATCTGACCAGTTTCATTGGCTTTCATTGGATCAATTCGACAGGAACTGGAGCACACACAACCCAAGAAAAGTGTGGATAGACAGCTATGTGTGTGGCTGTGTCCATCCCTGTGTCCCTGGCTGTGTCCGAGCACGGAAATAGCGTTATAGCGTTTGTTCACCACCAAGTGTCACTGTTGCACAGCCTAACACACAGACACACACAGGCCAGGGAGGAGGGATTTTACAGTACAGTACAATACAGTACAGTGCATCCTCGGCCGATAGGTGTGAACGGTTTGGGGGACCATTTAGAACAAAGGCTGCTTGCATGCTGTGGTTTGCTATACTAAACAGAAATTTGCATGCACAAAGGCTGCCAAAGTAGGCTATCTTTTGTTGTTTTTTCGCCCCCTCTAGTTCAACCACTTAAACTCTAGTGTGTGTGTGTGTGTGTGTGTGTGTGTGTGTGTGTGTGTGTGTGTGTGTGTGTGTGTGTGTGTTCTCAGATCGTACATGTAAGGTGTGGAACTTGGTAACGGGTCAGGAGATCATGTCTCTGGGTGAACACCCCAGCAGTGTAGTCTCTGTCAGGTAATCTACCTACTGTACCTGTCTGTAGTCTCTGTCAGGTAACCTATCTACTGTACCTGTCTGTCTGTAACATCCCAGCAGTGTAGTCTCTATCAGGTAACCTATCTACTGTACCTGTATGTCTGTAGTCTCTGTCAGGTAACCTATCTACTGTACCTGTCTGTCTGTAACACCCCAGCAGTGTAGTCTCTGTCAGGTAACCTACCTACTGTACCTGTCTGTCTGTAACACCCCAGCAGTGTAGTCTCTGTCAGGTAACCTATCTACTGTACCTGTATGTCTGTAACGCGCTTTTCTTTGTACGTCACTGTATTTCAGTCATATTTTGTAACCTTTTGCCTATAGGGCATAGCAGTGGCCGTGGTTTGCTGGTTCCTCTGAAAAATCGGCAGACCCTAAAACCT
The DNA here is from genome assembly GCF_963924005.1 of Protomyctophum bolini. NCBI lineage: Eukaryota > Metazoa > Chordata > Actinopteri > Myctophiformes > Myctophidae > Protomyctophum > Protomyctophum bolini. The sequence goes on from NC_137884.1 coordinate 11,327,182, forward strand.
TTGATTCTGTGAAAACCATTTTTTTTCTTCTTCACATAATCAAAGATTTGATGGTCATGATTCACCAGGATCCTGGATGGCTTGATTCTAGCCTTAAAATAATTTATGTCAATATTTCTGTAAATCTCTATTATGGGAAAAATGAATGGCAGATGTGTCTGTGGAATCACACAACCACGCCCACTGCTATGCCAAACGTCAACAGTTTAAGTCAAACGTAGATCAATGGACTGGTGCAATTTATCCACTATATTAAGGTCTCAACTTTTCAATCTCTCTCATATCAAGCTCCATTATTTATTCAGCAGGGACCACCATTTGATAAGATTTAGCCTCTCCGGCTCAAAACTAAGAAATATCTTCCATGCTGTATTGATGTGGTACCATAGGAGAGATAACGGTTGATAAAAAAATAACGTGTTTTTATACATTCTAATTGTGTAGACATTTTGTAAATTAAGTCATGCAGATGTTTAACGATAATTTAACTTTTGAAGCATACAATGAAACCAAATGGACAAGGGCCCATTTGGTTTCATTATACACTCTCAAGAGTTACAGATATCTAAGGGTCCATTTGGTTACCAACTCTTCATCATGTAGCTGGGGACCACCTGGAATCCCCTCAAGGACCACTGGTTGAAAACCACTGCTCTAGCCCATTTAGGCCTGAGGCCTTCTAAATCCGTTTTCTGAAAAACCCCCGGCAGGGGTAAAACACCAAAATGGGTTCCTGCCCAGAATGGGCTAGAGACCTAAAACGAACTCTAAATAGAACTCTTGACCAAGTATTGCAAAGAGGAACCACTATTGTCCAGCCACAGATTCTAATGGGCCCTGGTTGTGTTTATTGTTGGAGTTAGGTACTGCTCCACAGATTCTAATGGGCCCTGGTTGTGTTTGTTGTTGGAGTTAGGTACTGCTCCAGTCTTGTGTTCACCGTCTCAACAGCCTTCATCAAAGTCTGGGACATACGAGACTCTGCAAAGTGTATACGCACGCTCACGTAAGTACATATACAGTACTAAATACAAACACACTGTACCCCTGGAAAAATACAGTGCATTACTATTGATAATTGTTCCGTTGCTACTGGCCTACTAATAATATATTGTAGTATATAGAGGGTATGCGCATGCATAAAGTGAATGGCAGATCGAGTGGCAAATCGAGTGGCAAAGTGAGTAACACAAGTGAATTTAACGTTGTTTTAAGTCATTTAATGCAGTGGTTCCCAAAGTGGGGTCCGGGGACCCCCAGGGGTACCTGAGGGAGTTCCAGGGGGGACCCATCTATTTTGTTCATGTTCATAAAGTGCTAAAGTGTTTAAAGCAGTGGTTCCCAAACTTTTTCATGTCAAGGACCCTCAAATTGACACTACTTAGCCCGTGGACCCCCATTTGAAAAGATATGCCAGGGACCCCCATAAGAGAAGATGTACACATTTAGACGTATACATTTAGACGTCTACATTTAGACGTACACATTTAGCGTCTACAATTAGACGTACACATTTAGACGTCTACATTTAGACGTCTACATTTAGACTTCTGTATACATTTAGACGTCTACATTTAGACGTCTACATTTAAACGTCTACATTTAGACGTATACATTTATTTGTTATCCGTGTTGCGAGGATGAGGGGGTACCTGGAAAAATATCTACCCCAAAAGGGGTACCTGGTCCAAAAAAGTTTGGGAACCCCTGCAATCATGCAATCAAATATGACTTTTCTGTTTGGATGTATGGGCTGTCAATGCCAGAAAGTAGTTTTTTGCCACTCGGTAGGCATTCCCGCATAACTTCCGGGTATAATGATGATGTCACACGCATACCCTCTATTGTCGCTGTTGGGTGGAAAGTGAAACCTTGCATGTCCAAAACCGTTATTTTTTTATCGTTATTTAAAGGTAGAGTAAGTGATTTCACTCAAAAAACCGTAGGTTTCGTTTTTGCCTTGGGACCCAGCCTTTCATCCAATCAGGATAGAGAACCAAAAACGAAACCTAAGGTTTTTTGACCCCAGGGGTTAACTGGGGACAGGGAGGAACTCATTATAAGTCAGCACACTCTATAGTAGGGAGGATTATCACAACAAAACATGTTGTAATACGAAACACATACGAAATAAGTGATATTTGAATTAAGTGAAATCACTTACTCTACTTTAAAAAAAAAACATTTTAAAATTGTGAAAATAGCCGATCTACAGACTAAAAGAAAAGTTTGTACATCGGCTATTTTCAGTACTTTATTGTGACACTATTATGTGATGAAGTAGGGCGTTCATTTATGAGGGAGAAAAACCCATGAACCTAGATATGTGTGTGTGTGTATTTCAGGTCTTCTGGCCAGGTGACTCCAGGAGACAGCTGTTCGTCTCTAAGGAGTATGTCCATCCCTCCAGGAGAGAGTCAGATAAACCAGATAGCTCTCAACGCCTCCGGATCCTTCCTGTATGCTGCGGCAAGCAACTCTGTCCGCATGTGGGACCTTCACAAGTAAGACCTCACACACCTCCGTCACTCCGTCAATACACAACAACCATGCACCTTCAATTCATTGGTATGGTCATGATGAATGGAGTAAACTGGTGAGATAGAGGGGCAAAATTAATTATTAGAGTAACCAATTATGCTGTACCCCATTTTTCTCACTAATTCAGTCATTATTCCAGTCAGTGCATACGAGCGGAGTGGAGTGGGTGGAAATGCCGCTCCTCGCTCCAGGGGGTTGTTAATTCCTCCCCAGTGTCCCCACACATGTCTGTGTTGTCACTGCTCTTGTACCCTACTGAGTCACTTGCTAGTGAGGAGCCCCACCGGGAGGATGTAGTAGGGCCTTCTTTTCCCGCCCAAAACACCCTACGGACAGATGCTGCCCCCCCCCCCCCAGCCCATAGGATTATATGCAGTGACAAAGCCCGGACCAATTGTGTTCGTGCAGTAGACGCACGACAAAGCCGGATGACCCACGGTGGATTCTAACCCACAACCTCCATGGTGGTGGGCAGGAACTTTCCCCACTGCGCCGCCCACAGGTTTTGAGTGGCTGGTTGTTTTGTGTCGTCCGTCTAGGTTTGTTTCTACGGGGAAGCTAACGGGTCACCTGGGAGCCGTCATGTGTCTGACCGTGGATCAGATCGCTAACGGACAGGACACTGTGCTGACCGGCTCCAAAGACCACCACATTAAAGTAAGACACACAAAGACATGCACGCGTGTGCACACACACACACACACACACACACACACACACACACACACACACACCATACTGTCAAAATTTCAATCATCTCAAAGTTTAATAGTTGTAACATTTTGCTTCAATTAGGAGTGTACAGTCACACACTCATAGATATATAGAAATACATTTGTATAACCACATGAACCCTAGCATCCCTATTCTGGGCATGTGATAATTGGCGAAGATATGGCAAAGAAATAGCCGATCTACAAGCTCACAATTCGCACGTTGCGACGACACGCTCTAAGCTTGTAGATCGGCTTGTAGAGCGCTTTCCCCGCTATACCAACTGGCTCTTTTCGGCAAAGACACGGTTGGTGTAGTGGGAAAACGGAGTGTGCCAGGTGCAGAGCCCTGTGGGACAACACACCGGTCAACGAAGTATATACTGTACACATAGGGTTTAAGTGGTTAATTTTGTGTGTGTGTGTGTGTGTGTGTGTGTGTGTGTGCAACTGTGCATGCGTGTGTGTGTGTGTGTGCGTCCAGATGTTTGAGGTGACAGAGGGGGCCCAGGGCAGCGTCACTCCCAGCTACACAATGGAGCCTGCCCATAACGACGGAATGGAGGCGCTGCTCCTGCAGGGAGACAGTCTGTACAGCGGCTCCAGAGACTACTGCATCAAGAAATGGGACGTGGCCAGCAAACGACTGCTACAGGTGTGTGTGCACGAGTTATAGAGCAGTGGTTCTCCACCAGTGGTCCAGCCCGGGGCGCCTGATGGAGGGGAGAGGAACTGTTTGGAATAACGTGTTCCTTCCACGCGCTACGTCCAACAGGGGTCCTCGGACTCTACTTTGAGAACCAGCGCTTCAAACAGCAGTGTACATGCACTTAACCGCTATACTAACCTAGTATGTACTTGTGCCCCACTGCAGCAGTCGTCCAGCCTCCCAGGGCTGTCCCCGGACTGGGTGAGTGCCCTGGCCATGGTACCAGGCAGCCCCATGATGCTGCTGAGTGGCTGCAGAGGCGGAGTCCTGCGACTCTGGAACACTGACACTCTGGCACCCCTAGGGGACGTCAGGGGACACGACAGTCCCATCAACGGCCTGGCCACCAACAGCAGTCATATCTTCAGTGCATCCGAGTGAGTCGACATATAAATACAGACATTTAACCTTCAAACCTTTACAATGGAAGTCTAGAGTTTGTGTTATCTTTTTTTTTTTTCACTTAATTTTTATTGAAGGAAGAACAGACACAAACAAAAACTCAACAAGACAATACGGGAAAGAAAAAGGACAAAAAGTTAAAGAAAAAAAGGCTGCATTTTTCATATTACAATAAACATTCAATGAAATTCTATTGCAATATCACTAGGCTGAGAGAAGAGATTCCACTTTTCCCATTTTTTATAGAATTTATCCTCTTGTAGTCTCAGTATGAATGTTAGTTTTTCCATAGAATACAGTTCCTCAATAATGTCCATCCATTGATCTTTCGTTGGTGGGTCCTGTCACCTATCCCACTCTGTCCTGTGGAAAGCCCTTAAAACGTATTAAAAACAATGAAAAGTTGAAAACATAACTCGGGTAACTCGTGAACAGGAGGAAAAGTCTTCTACAGTCAAATTAACTTGTGTAACTCGTGTTCAGGAGTCAAAGTGTTGATATAACAAAATGTATTTGAATTTTGTGCGTGTGTGTGTGTGTGTGTGTGTGTGTGTGTGTGTGTGTGTGTGTGTGTGCGTGTGCGTGCGTGCTAAACAGTGATCGGACAGTGAAGATTTGGCAATCCAGGGGCTCGTTTGAGGACGGAGTTCGCTGATGCTGACCACCGATCAGGGCCCGAGGACAGTCAATCCACTGAGCAGTGCCCAAGGACCATCGGTCCACTGATCTGCAGTCAGTTACAAAGGAAGCTCCCCGAAATTGAGGGACATGAATATTGTAAAACTGGTGTCTCCTTTGGATCCCTATAAGGTCAAAATATTGTCTTAAAGACCTTATTTGGTCTGGTACTGTTTTCCTACTTATACACACTCAGTCGGCTCTCTCTCTCTCTCTCTCGCTTTCAACCTGGGCAAAGAAAAAGTATTTAAAAATAGCCGATTTACAAGCTCGCAATGTATCGCAACGCGTTGTGAGCTTGAGGATCTGCTATGTACATCATTCAACCAAGTATAAATTGAGGCTTAGGTGGTTAAAAACAATTAGGCTATCGCACACAAAGTATTAAAGTCTCAACTTTCCTGAAGGTCTCCATACTTTCCATACTTTCTGAGAGGAAAGAAGCTGCTACTTGCTACAAGATACTGTAAGCTCATATCGAAATTGAACATACCTTCAAACATGCACACTTAATTTATACTTCATGATACAACCATTGTTAGCTTGGAGAGCAGTTCCAGTAAGGTCAAGTAAGTGACACGTTATACAGTAACACTTGGCTTTACCTTGTCATGCTCAGCAATTATTCTATCGATTACTTTTTTCCAATCAAGAAGCATTTTGTAATCGACAAGAATTAGTAGTAGTAATAGTCTGATTGATTCGAGTTTTATACTTCGTTGTACAAGGGTGTCTCGCTGTGAGCTTTTAGATCTGCTATTATCACAATTTGTTTGGCACCTGTAATGAGATGGTATGATTTTCTTACCCAAAAACGGATTATTTTATTCAATTATAAATTTCCTTTTTTAATATAATGGGTTAAATCAATCTACACACGGGACATCTCCTTATGCATACTGTTGAATTCGGCTGCTGCTAGGAACCAACAGCTCTCTGTTCCAACTTCCAACAATGCGAAACAGAAAAGAAGTGCTTTCCAGCAACATCTGGAAAGTTCACTGTTGTCTCCGTGGGTGTGATTATTTCTCTGCACAGAGCTGAGAGGATATAATTCTGTAAAATATGTATTCTCCTCGACCAGGGACCAATTGACTGCTGTAACTGTATGTGCTGCTGCTTTCCTTCAGCTGTCACTGCCAAACCCCCTCACAGCAAAAAAAGTCCTTTATGTTCATTTAACTCTGAGAGAAAAGAGAGTGTCTGTACACATTGTAGCCCGGTTGGTTTGGCGCTCGCCCCTTTAATCGCACGTTTCGGGTTGCTACCGGCACCGCTAACTCAATGTATGAGTAGCATGGCTTGTAAGTAAGTAAGAAGTGTGGTAAGTTCTGGGAACTGGCGGTAGGAGGCACTCTACAGCTCACAGGGTTGTGAGCTTGTTTTCAGCAAAGATACTGTATTCATAAAGAGAGTTGTTGATTTTATTATGATAACATGGGTTTGATTCACATTAAGTGGATCAATCACCCACTTATCTGTAAGATACAAGGAAACATTCCGTCGCGTATACCTAAGACTGTGGTCTGTCTTGAAATTGAAAAAGCACACTCCTGTACAGGATTCAGAACATCATTCAGTCTTTTGTATTCCATGTAAATTGTTTGTATTTATTTGTGAATATTAATCGGTGATTTTTGATTTGATTGTTTGCGTGTTTTTCTTTACTTTTTGTGTCTTATCTAGTCGATCAACAGCAGTTATTGACACACTGTTTTAAGGGAAAGCCTGTGGGTATCTGATCGTCTCTGTTGGGTGGACACCCGTTACTGTCCAAAACTGTTACTTTATTATATTATATGATTCAGATCTGATACTTTTAATGATTTTGTGTGGCGCTGTACTATGATCAAGTAGGGCGTTAATTTACGAAAAAACACAAAAGGTTACAATATGTAGGTAAGGGGTTTCTCTGCTCGACAGCAACAATATAATGGGCTGTACAGAAACCTTTGGCTGCTGTTCTTCATGAGCTGAGGTGTAAATATGAATGCCTGTGATGTGATCCTATACTGTACTGTGGACGGTTACTATAATACATTAGCAATACCTAATATTGTTGCCATCTCCATATTTTAACTTATTTTTGAGTGGTGCAGCCACTCCATTACCCAATATGTGTCCCTGGCTGGCTGGCTGGCTGGCTGGCTGGGTCTAGCATTTTTTTCACCACCAGGTGTCATGTTGTGCAACCTAATTTGTAAATTAACGCCTATTTGTCCATACTACAGATATCACACAAAAGTAGCAGACCCACAAGCTTGAAAGCTTGAGCTTGTAGATCTGCTACTTTTGCTATTTCTTTATTTGAATCCTGAACAGTAACACTTTTGCACATGAGATTTCCACCTGACAGAGACGATTATGTTTAGAGTTTCTGAATCTTCATGAAATGAGAATGCTCGTCAGAGTTGTTCTTTCTATAATGTTTTTTTTTTTTTAATGCCACATACAGATCAAATCCCTAAAAAAACAAAACTAGCTTCTTTGCACAAGGACTTAAAATGTTCATTTAAAAAAAGAGATGCCTTCGTTTTACTGTAAGTTTAATGATTGGGGATGTTCAAATGTCTCAACCTGGTCTACAAATAAAAAGACAATGGCAATTCTACTGCATGTTTCGGCTAACCACTGATATGTTAATTAATGTTGACGTCTCATTCGATCTGCATGTAACTCTAATGGCACTGAATCGTCGGCTAGCACGATATCGATTATAGTCGGCTAGAAGTACTCAGCTACATGTAGTGCCTCCCTCAGTCGCATATCACTGCAGGCTCGAGCCCACTGCTGACGGCACGCCTTCCTTGAGATGTCCAAATACAGCCCCTTTATGCCTGGTTTGCAGGAAACATACAATAAGCTAGCTCCGTTTGAAACCTCATATCTATGCTTTAGCTCTGAGAAGAGGTCAGGATATCCCTGCATCGGTAGAACGGGGTTGAGCCGTCCAAAAAGGTATTTCTGGCCATCTATATGACTCTGTCCGCCACAGAGTCATATAGATGAGAGAATTACGACATCTCCGGTCACTTCAAGGGGCCAGTCCAATGGCGGCTCTTAGACTTCTATTGGCGAAGACTGACAAAGGCCTGAACTGGAAGTTTACAGAATGCATTGGAGTCTTAGGGCTCGCGCGAGTGACAAACGAGTACATGCTTTTTTCTGACCCCTTATTGGCATACTGTACCTCTCCTTTCGAAGAATGTACTCCTCGGTCACACACCGGCCTACTTCCGAAGCACTTCCGAACTCCAACACTTAGGGAAAAAAATCATCTGCAAGGAGTTTCTTGTCAGAGAGTAGCTCATAACATGTCTATACAGTGGATTTTTTTAAACAAATACATTGTAGATATAGAGGATAATTCAAGCTTTCTGTACAGCTGCAATGTTGGTGAGTTTGACGTTATTTAATACAATTCGATGGGGCTGTTCTGTTTGGATGAATAGGCTGGCAGATTGTGGCCCATGCCTTCCTGCTGTTATTTGTCATGTTGGTCTTCTCTATATCTTTTCGTCCTGGGCATGACGTTAAACTGTTCCGTTCGAGAGGACCGGCGACCCTCGAATGTAAACAGCCACGAAAGGAAACTATGTGTGTGTGAGGTGTTCTCTATCATTTAATGCCAGACTTTCCTTCGTTCATCCCCAACTTCACTGTACTCGTTTCTCATCATTTTGGACCGTGGGCTATAGCCCATATCGTACGGCATACTATAGCGCGCCGTTTTTCATCATTTTTTAGGATTTAAAAAAAATGACGAAATGACAAAAACCGATGGGTTATAGCCCATGTTTTTAGAAATTTTGGGAAAAAAAGTTATCCTCGTTTCTCATCATTTTGGACCATGGGCTATAGCCCATATCGTACGGCATACTATAGCGCGCAGTTTTTCATCATTTTTGAGGATTTGAAAAAAATGACGAAATGACAAAAACGATGGGTTATAGCCCATGTTTTTTGAAATTTTGAAAAAAAAAGTTATCTTCGTTTCTCATCATTTTGGACCATGGGCTATAGCCCATATCGTACGGCATACTATAGCGCGCCGTTTTTCATCATTTTTGAGGATTTGAAAAAAATGACGAAATGACAAAAACGATGGGTTATAGCCCATGTTTTTTGAAATTTAGAAAAAAAAAGTTATCCTCGTTTCTCATCATTTTGTTTGAAAACACAGCTGAAACATGAAGTGGAGTCTCTCAACTCCCGCAATTTCCTTCTTCCCATATTGCTATAACCCATCGTTTTTGTCATTTCGTCATTTTTTTCAAATATTCAAAAATGATGAAAAACTGCGCGCTATAGTATGCCGTACGATATGGGCTATAGCCCACGGTCCAAAATGATGAGAAACGAGGCTAACTTTTTTTTTCAACATTTCAAAAAACATGGGCTATAACCCATCGTTTTTGTCATTTCGTCATTTTTTTCAAATATTCAAAAATGATGAAAAACTGCGCGCTATAGTATGCCGTACGATATGGGCTATAGCCCACGGTCCAAAATGATGAGAAACGAGGCTAACTTTTTTTTTCAACATTTCAAAAAACATGGGCTATAACCCATCGTTTTTGTCATTTCGTCATTTTTTTCAAATCTTCAAAAATGATGAAGAACTGCGCGCTATAGTATGCCGTACGATATGGGCTATAGCCCACGGTCCAAAATGATGAGAAACGAGGCTAACTTTTTTTTTTCAAAATTTCAAAAAACATGGGCTATAACCCATCGTTTTTGTCATTTCGTCATTTTTTTCAAATCCTCAAAAATGATGAAAAACGGCGCGCTATAGTATGCCGTACGATATGGGCTATAGCCCACAGTCCAAAATGATGTGAAACGAGGCTAACTTTTTTTTTCAAAATTTCAAAAAACATGGGCTATAACCCATCGTTTTTGTCATTTCGTCATTTTTTTCAAATCTTCAAAAATGATGAAAAACTGCGCGCTATAGTATGCCGTACGATATGGGCTATAGCCCACGGTCCAAAATGATGAGAAACGAGGCTAACTTTTTTTTCCAAAATTTCAAAAAACATGGGCTATAACCCATCGTTTTTGTCATTTCGTCATTTTTTTCAAATCCTCAAAAATGATGAAAAACGGCGCGCTATAGTATGCCGTACGATATGGGCTATAGCCCACGGTCCAAAATGATGTGAAACGAGGCTAACTTTTTTTTTTCAAAATTTCAAAAAACATGGGCTATAACCCATCGTTTTTGTCATTTCGTCATTTTTTTCAAATATTCAAAAATGATGAAAAACTGCGCGCTATAGTATGCCGTACGATATGGGCTATAGCCCACGGTCCAAAATGATGAGAAACGAGGCTAACTTTTTTTTTCAACATTTCAAAAAACATGGGCTATAACCCATCGTTTTTGTCATTTCGTCATTTTTTTCAAATCCTCAAAAATGATGAAAAACGGCGCGCTATAGTATGCCGTACGATATGCCGTACGATATGGGCTATAGCCCACAGTCCAAAATGATGTGAAACGAGGCTAACTTTTTTTTTCAAAATTTCAAAAAACATGGGCTATAACCCATCGTTTTTGTCATTTCGTCATTTTTTTTAAATCTTCAAAAATGATGAAAAACTGCGCGCTATAGTATGCCGTACGATATGGGCTATAGCCCACGGTCCAAAATGATGAGAAACGAGGCTAACTTTTTTTTTCAAAATTTCAAAAAACATGGGCTATAACCCATCGTTTTTGTCATTTCGTCATTTTTTTCAAATCCTCAAAAATGATGAAAAACGGCGCGCTATAGTATGCCGTACGATATGGGCTATAGCCCACAGTCCAAAATGATGTGAAACGAGGCTAACTTCTTTTTTTCAAAATTTAAAAAAACATGGGCTATAACCCATCGTTTTTGTCATTTCGTCATTTTTTTCAAATCCTCAAAAATGATGAAAAACGGCGCGCTATAGTATGCCGTACGATATGGGCTATAGCCCACGGTCCAAAATGATGAGAAACGAGGCTAACTTTTTTTTTTCAAAATTTAAAAAAACATGGGCTATAACCCATCGTTTTTGTCATTTCGTCATTTTTTTCAAATCCTCAAAAATGATGAAAAACGGCGCGCTATAGTATGCCGTACGATATGGGCTATAGCCCACAGTCCAAAATGATGTGAAACGAGGCTAACTTTTTTTTTCAAAATTTCAAAAAACATGGGCTATAACCCATCGTTTTTGTCATTTCGTCATTTTTTTCAAATCTTCAAAAATGATGAAAAACTGCGCGCTATAGTATGCCGTACGATATGGGCTATAGCCCACGGTCCAAAATGATGAGAAACGAGGCTAACTTTTTTTTTCAAAATTTCAAAAAACATGGGCTATAACCCATCGTTTTTGTCATTTCGTCATTTTTTTCAAATATTCAAAAATGATGAAAAACTGCGCGCTATAGTATGCCGTACGATATGGGCTATAGCCCACGGTCCAAAATGATGAGAAACGAGGCTAACTTTTTTTTTCAACATTTCAAAAAACATGGGCTATAACCCATCGTTTTTGTCATTTCGTCATTTTTTTCAAATCCTCAAAAATGATGAAAAACGGCGCGCTATAGTATGCCGTACGATATGCCGTACGATATGGGCTATAGCCCACAGTCCAAAATGATGTGAAACGAGGCTAACTTTCTTTTTTCAAAATTTCAAAAAACATGGGCTATAACCCATCGTTTTTGTCATTTCGTCATTTTTTTCAAATCCTCAAAAATGATGAAAAACGGCGCGCTATAGTATGCCGTACGATATGGGCTATAGCCCACGGTCCAAAATGATGTGAAACGAGGCTAACTTTTTTTTTCAAAATTTCAAAAAACATGGGCTATAACCCATCGTTTTTGTCATTTTGTCATTTTTTTCAAATATTCAAAAATGATGAAAAACGGTGCGCTATAGTATGCCGTACGATATGGGCTATAGCCCACGGTCCAAAATGATGTGAAACGAGGCTAACTTTTTTTTTCAAAATTTCAAAAAACATGGGCTATAACCCATCGTTTTTGTCATTTCGTCATTTTTTTCAAATCCTCAAAAATGATGAAAAACGGCGCGCTATATTATGCCGTACGATATGGGCTATAGCCCACGGTCCAAAATGATGTGAAACGAGGCTAACTTTTTTTTTTTCAAAATTTCAAAAAACATGGGCTATAACCCATCGTTTTTGTCATTTCGTCATTTTTTTCAAATCCTCAAAAATGATGAAAAACGGCGCGCTATAGTATGCCGTACGATATGGGCTATAGCCCACAGTCCAAAATGATGTGAAACGAGGCTAACTTTTTTTTTCAAAATTTCAAAAAACATGGGCTATAACCCATCGTTTTTGTCATTTCGTCATTTTTTTCAAATCTTCAAAAATGATGAAAAACTGCGCGCTATAGTATGCCGTACGATATGGGCTATAGCCCACGGTCCAAAATGATGAGAAACGAGGCTAACTTTTTTTTCCAAAATTTCAAAAAACATGGGCTATAACCCATCGTTTTTGTCATTTCGTCATTTTTTTCAAATCCTCAAAAATGATGAAAAACGGCGCGCTATAGTATGCCGTACGATATGGGCTATAGCCCACGGTCCAAAATGATGTGAAACGAGGCTAACTTTTTTTTGTCAAAATTTCAAAAACCATGGCTATAACCCATCGTTTTTGTCATTTCGTCATTTTTTTCAAATCTTCAAAAATGATGAAAAACTGCGCGCTATAGTATGCCGTACGATATGGGCTATAGCCCACGGTCCAAAATGATGAGAAACGAGGCTAACTTTTTTTTTTTTAATTTAAAAAAACATGGGCTATAACCCATCGTTTTTGTCATTTCGTCATTTTTTTCAAATCTTCAAAAATGATGAAAAACTGCGCGCTATAGTATGCCGTACGATATGGGCTATAGCCCACGGTCCAAAATGATGAGAAACGAGGCTAACTTTTTTTTCCAAAATTTCAAAAAACATGGGCTATAACCCATCGTTTTTGTCATTTCGTCATTTTTTTCAAATCCTCAAAAATTATGAAAAACTGCGCGAAACTCCTCCGGATGAATGTCAACTCCCACCTCATACTGCTCATTCTGTCTTTCCTCACAGACAGACACCAGACCGTCAGATTCAATGGAAACTACAGCTCTAACAGGACTGTGTCCACCGGGGCACCACAAGGATCTGTCATCTCACCAGTCCTGTTCACCCTGTACACAGATGACTGCAGCAGCCCAGACCCTGACATGCTATTCATAAAATATTCAGATGACACGGTTATTGTCGATACCACCAACACCAATAACCGCATCATTGGGGTAATGGACTATTTTGCTGAGTGGTGCAATAACAACTTCCTGGACCTAAACCCCAGCAAAACTAAGGAGCTGCTGGTGGACTTTAGGCAGGGCCCGCCCACTCCACCTCTGGCCCTAGAGATAAATGGCCAGGCAATAGAACGTGTCGAAGAGTACAAATACCTCGGCACCACCATCGACCATAAGCTCACATTCAAGACCAACGCGGAGAACATTCACTCCAAGTGTCAACAAAGGCTGTTCTTCCTCAGGAAGATGAGGAAGCTTCAGGTCCGACCATCGATCCTGCAGGCCTTCTACAAGTCCTTTGTAGAATCCATAATGACCTTCAACATCACATCATGGTTTGGTGTGATGCACAAAAGAAGTTTCCGAAAGGAAAAATAAAGTTCTTTGAAGTTGATGGTGGAGGGGCACACACACACACACACACACACACACACACACACACACTGGGGCCAGCGTGTAGGCATAGTCTACTGTAGTAAATATAGGCGACTAATAATGTGCATGGAATGGATAGTGCATGAGTGTGCAGGTTCAGCGCACACGCGCAATTGCGATGTATGGATAAATGAAATGATTAAGCAGGCAACATTGAGAAGCATGCAACATGCTCGCACACGCGCAATTGCGATGTATGGATAAATGAAATGATTAAGCACGCAACATTGAGAAGCATGCAACATGCTGTGTGATTACCTGTTTCGGTTCGCGACACACACAGGGCGATGTATGGATAAATCAAACGAACGATTAAGCAAGCAACATTGAGAAGGATGCAACATGCTGTGTGATTTAATAGTTGAATACACAAAAGCTAAGGCACTGGTACTGGTACTTCTGGTTTACCGGAACGGGGTTCAACTCCCTGCAGTGCCCTGCTCAATGTGTTGTATTTTACGCAATTTCCAATATTTCCAATTTCCGCTTTCCGCAATTTCCAATTTCCGCAATTTCCGCAATTTGCAATTTCCGCTTTCCGCAATTTCCGCTTTCCGCAATTTCCGCAATTTTCAATTTCCGCAATTTCCGCAATTTCCGCTTTCCGCAATTTCCGCAATTTCCAATTTCCGCAATTTCCACAATTTCCGCTTTCCGCAATTTCCGCAATTTCTCAATTTCCGCAATTTCCGCAATTCCGCAATTTCCACAATTTCCGCAATTTCCGCAATTTCCACAATTTCCGCAATTTCCGCAATTTGCAATTTCTCAATTTCATCAATTTCCGCAATTTCCGCAATTTCCGCAATTTCCACAATTTCCGCTTTCCGCAATTTCCGCAATTTCCACAATTTCCGCAATTTGCAATTTCTCAATTTCCGCAATTTCCAATTTCCGCAATTTCCGCAATTCCTCAGAAATACTCCGCAATTTATCCGTAATACTCAGGAATTCCTCGGCAATACTACGCCAATTTTTTCTTTTTTTAAACACTCCGCAATTTGCTAAATTTTACACAAAAGCTAAGGCACTGGTACTGGTACTTCTGGTTTACCGGAACGGGGTTCAACTCCCTGCAGTGCCCTGCTCAATGTGTTTTATTTTCCGTTTTCATTATAATGCATCCATTCCAAGCATTAGTTTTGCACGAAAAATGATATAAATCATGTAAGCAATCAGGAAATAATTCATTCACAAGCAGACGATAATTTAAGAACATCAACATTTATTTCACATGATATAAAACAGATGGGATATGAACATTTTGCATATTGACTCTAATATATTTAATAATAACCTCTTAGTTATAATATCCACTGCTCATTTTTATTGTGTACATAAATTACACAATACTTTTTTTTCTTTTTTTCTTTTTAAGTCCTGGCGTTCCAAAATCCTACTTATTGCTTTGTACATGTGCTATTCTCTGACTTTTCTCCACCTAGGACTTGGACAGATTCAGACAAAACGCTCTTTTCCATATAGCCTCTCTACGGTATATCGTTTTACGTCATGTAAACCAAAGGGAAGGAAATACATTTGAAAAAGCAGACTAATAATCCATAACATTCATATACTTTATGTATCGTCAACCTGGCGTTGTCAGGATTCTCAGAGCATCCTCACAATATATAAATAGGTAACAACCTCATTAAAATACTCAACTCTTTTTCCAAAAAACAGCAGCATGAAGTGGCATCTGTGTGGAAGTACAAATTCTTCTTTATGTTCATATATAATTTTATATTTATATATGTACTGTATAATCCGACAATAAACAGCTTGCCTGTTTAAAACCATCTGTGATTTCTTCTTTTCTTTTTGTGGTGCAAAAAGATGTGAAAATATAATATCAGGGGAGTCTCTGGTCAAGTTTTTCTTTTTTTTAAAACAAAATAAACAACAACAAATAATAGAATTGGTACAGTTCAAACTGAAGTGCGGTTGACAGGGGCTGCCACCTTGGGGTGAAAGTGAAGCACTGCATGTTGTGTTGGTTTGGTGCTTAGCCCATCCTCAAGTGCTCCTAGAATATATATATACAACTGTACACTCATCCCCAGCAGTGTTAGCAACTCAAAAATAACTAATCCCCCCCATAGATCAGTAGAATACTTGAATAATAATAAATGAATGTAATACCGTATTCATAATAAGCAATCAATAATAATAAGTCTTTATGGTGGTATCTGTGTTCGTGTGTGGTGGGGTGGTACATTTTGGCATCATGGTTAGTGTTGAAACTATGGGACATAGTAGGTGTGTATAGAAGCAGCTACTAAACCTCTAGCACAGTGGTTCTCAACGTGAGACGAGGACCCCTAGGGGTCCTTGAGGGGATTCCAGGGGGGGGTCCCCAGCTAAATGATTGATAGGATTCGGAGCTGATTGGACCCTTTTGCGTCTGTAATCCCGAGAGGGTACCAAATAGATCCAAAACGTACCATTACAGGTCCATTAGGTTTAATTTGTATACGCTCAGTTGAATTAACACTGAGGGTTTTACAGTGTTATTTGGGGTCTCAGGAACGAAAATAGGGGCCCATGCATTATCACACTGGGGGTCCTTGAAATTTGAGAATCACTGCTCTAACACTAGTTCCTAAGGATATTTTTTTTCTCTGCCCCTTTGTCTTTATATAATGTCTGCCTGCCCGAGCGCCCGCAGATCAGTCTGTAGCCTACTGTATAGACGGCCGTCAGTCATCCTCTCTGTTAACAGTAGTTTTGTAAACGCAGGGAGCCATGGAGCATGCGTGGCGCAGGCCGGCTACATTTCTGGGCTCTATGGGACACGCCGTCGAGGACCGCGAGGCTGATAGCGGCTCACGTGTCACTGTTCACCAAGGTCAACGTCTGTGCTGCAGGGAGGAGAGGGGGAATGAGAGAAAAGAAACAAGACAAGAGAGGGAGAGAGGCGATTCAATTAGAAGCTGGGCAACAAAACAAGCCGATTGTTAACATTGTTCACATTCATTTCTTTTTCTTTTTTATCCTGCTCTGGTTTTTCATCATTTTTGAGGATTTGAAAAAAATGACGAAATGACAAAAACGATGGGTTATAGCCCATGTTTTTTGAAATTTTGAAAAAAAAAGTTAGCCTCGTTTCTCATCATTTTGGACCGTGGGCTATAGCCCATATCGTACGGAATACTATAGCGCGCAGTTTTTCATCATTTTTGAAGATTTGAAAAAAATGACGAAATGACAAAAACGATGGGTTATAGCCCATGTTTTTTTAAATTTTGAAAAAAAAAGTTAGCCTCGTTTCTCATCATTTTGGACCGTGGGCTATAGCCCATATCGTACGGCATACTATAGCGCGCAGTTTTTCATCATTTTTGAAGATTTGAAAAAAATGACGAAATGACAAAAACGATGGGTTATAGCCCATGTTTTTTGAAATTTTGGGAAAAAAAGTTAGCCTCGTTTCTCATCATTTTGGACCGTGGGCTATAGCCCATATCGTACGGCATACTATAGCGCGCAGTTTTTCATCATTTTTGAAGATTTGAAAAAAATGACAAAATGACAAAAACGATGGGTTATAGCCCATGTTTTTTGAAATTTTGAAAAAAAAAGTTAGCCTCGTTTCACATCATTTTGGACCGTGGGCTATAGCCCATATCGTACGGCATACTATAGCGCGCCGTTTTTCATCATTTTTGAGGATTTGAAAAAAATGACGAAATGACAAAAACGATGGGTTATAGCCCATGTTTTTTGAAATTTTGAAAAAAAAAGTTAGCCTCGTTTCTCATCATTTTGGACCGTGGGCTATAGCCCATATCGTATGGCATACTATAGCGCGCAGTTTTTCATCATTTTTGAAGATTTGAAAAAAATGACGAAATGACAAAAACGATGGGTTATAGCCCATGTTTTTTGAAATTTTGAAAAAAAAAGTTATCCTCGTTTCACATCATTTTGGACCGTGGGCTATAGCCCATATCGTACGGCATACTATAGCGCGCCGTTTTTCATCATTTTTGAGGATTTGAAAAAAATGACGAAATGACAAAAACGATGGGTTATAGCCCATGTTTTTTGAAATTTTGGAAAAAAAAGTTAGCCTCGTTTCTCATCATTTTGGACCGTGGGCTATAGCCCATATCGTACGGCATACTATAGCGCGCAGTTTTTCATCATTTTTGAAGATTTTAAAAAAATGACGAAATGACAAAAACGATGGGTTATAGCCCATGTTTTTTGAAATTTTGAAAAAAAAAGTTAGCCTCGTTTCACATCATTTTGGACCGTGGGCTATAGCCCATATCGTACGGCATACTATAGCGCGCCGTTTTTCATCATTTTTGAGGATTTGAAAAAAATGACGAAATGACAAAAACGATGGGTTATAGCCCATGTTTTTTGAAATTTTGAAAAAAAAAGTTAGCCTCGTTTCTCATCATTTTGGACCGTGGGCTATAGCCCATATCGTACGGCATACTATAGCGCGCAGTTTTTCATCATTTTTGAAGATTTCAAAAAAATGACGAAATGACAAAAACGATGGGTTATAGCCCATGTTTTTTGAAATTTTGAAAAAAAAAGTTAGCCTCGTTTCACATCATTTCGGACCGTGGGCTATAGCCCATATCGTACGGCATACTATAGCGCGCCGTTTTTCATCATTTTTGAGGATTTGAAAAAAATTACGAAATGACAAAAATGATGGGTTATAGCCCATGTTTTTTGAAATTTTGAAAAAAAAAGTTAGCCTCGTTTCTCATCATTTTGGACCGTGGGCTATAGCCCATATCGTACGGCATACTATAGCGCGCCGTTTTTCATCATTTTCGAGGATTTGAAAAAAATGACGAAATGACAAAAACGATGGGTTATAGCCCATGTTTTTTGAAATTTTGAAAAAAAAAGTTAGCATCGTTTCTCATCATTTTGGACCGTGGGCTATAGCCCATATCGTACGGCATACTATAGCGCGCAGTTTTTCATCATTTTTGAAGATTTCAAAAAAATGACGAAATGACAAAAACGATGGGTTATAGCCCATGTTTTTTGAAATTTTGAAAAAAAAAGTTAGCCTCGTTTCTCATCATTTTGGACCGTGGGCTATAGCCCATATCGTACGGCATACTATAGCGCGCAGTTTTTCATCATTTTTGAAGATTTGAAAAAAATGACGAAATGACAAAAATGATGGGTTATAGCCCATGTTTTTTGAAATTTTGAAAAAAAAAGTTAGCCTCGTTTCTCATCATTTTGGACCGTGGGCTATAGCCCATATCGTACGGCATACTATAGCGCGCAGTTTTTCATCATTTTTGAAGATTTGAAAAAAATGACGAAATGACAAAAACGATGGGTTATAGCCCATGTTTTTTTAAATTAAAAAAAAAAAAGTTAGCCTCGTTTCTCATCATTTTGGACCGTGGGCTATAGCCCATATCGAACGGCATACTATAGCGCGCAGTTTTTCATCATTTTTGAAGATTTGAAAAAAATGACGAAATGACAAAAACGATGGGTTATAGCCCATGTTTTTTGAAATTTTGAAAAAAAAAGTTAGCCTCGTTTCACATCATTTTGGACGGTGGGCTATACCCCATATCGTACGGCATACTATAGCGCGCCGTTTTTCATCATTTTTGAGGATTTGAAAAAAATGACGAAATGACAAAAACGATGGGTTATAGCCCATGTTTTTTGAAATTTTGGAAAAAAAAGTTAGCCTCGTTTCTCATCATTTTGGACCGTGGGCTATAGCCCATATCGTACGGCATACTATAGCGCGCAGTTTTTCATCATTTTTGAAGATTTGAAAAAAATGACGAAATGACAAAAACGATGGGTTATAGCCCATGTTTTTTGAAATTTTGAAAAAAAAAGTTAGCCTCGTTTCACATCATTTTGGACCGTGGGCTATAGCCCATATCGTACGGCATACTATAGCGCGCCGTTTTTCATCATTTCTGAGGATTTGAAAAAAATGACGAAATGACAAAAACGATGGGTTATAGCCCATGTTTTTTGAAATTTTGAAAAAAAAAGTTAGCCTCGTTTCACATCATTTTGGACCGTGGGCTATAGCCCATATCGTACGGCATACTATAGCGCGCAGTTTTTCATCATTTTTGAAGATTTGAAAAAAATGACGAAATGACAAAAACGATGGGTTATAGCCCATGTTTTTTGAAATTTTGAAAAAAAAAGTTAGCCTCGTTTCTCATCATTTTGGACCGTGGGCTATAGCCCATATCGTACGGCATACTATAGCGCGCCGTTTTTCATCATTTTTGAGGATTTGAAAAAAATGACGAAATGACAAAAACGATGGGTTATAGCAATATGGGAAGAAGGAAATTGCGGGAGTTGACAGACTCCACTTCATGTTTCAGCTGTGTTTTTAAACTCAGTAGTGTGCCCTGCACACAGCGCACACTCGCAATTGCAGCTGGAGGGCGACGCGACACACACACACACACACACGCCCACACACACACACACACGTGTCATGCACCAAAGGCGCCCAGCCCACATGGGCTTACAGGACACACCATATCATTGCATTCAATATTGCATTGTGTACAATAAACAGATATGTTTTGTTGATATTCCCTTTTTTTAACATTGTTCACATTAATTTCTTTTTCGTTTTTATCCTGCTCTGGTTTACTGGGCCGCTATGATGATGATGATCATGATGATGATAATAATAACTCAGATTCATATTTTCCTATGTACTCAAAGTTGCTTTACACAAGGCGGGTGAGAGGATGAGAAGGAATGGTTGTCATGTCTTGGAGACTGGAGAGAGAGGCTCTATCTTGAGCAAACATACAGTATGCACGCCAAGTCAATACCTCCAGGCAAGGAGGAATAATGATCACCTTGACCCCACACAACAATGTGTTGCCTGCTGTGACGGGGTGACGGGAGAACAACGGATGATGGAGGGCATTTTAATTTTGCTGTAATCAAAACAGGCAGCACTGTGTTCATCTGCTATTTTGGGCCAATATTCCCCACATGATATGAATGATGGGGGTTTAAGTGGTTAAGAATGAAATCAATAAGAGAAAGAAAGAAAAATGTCCCCATCCCTGTGACTGAGACGGACCGGGCACTCGTTTCTGTTCATGTAACGACTTATTCTGCCCACTGCGGCCAATTTAGACTCGTCGATGTGTGAAGCTATATCGGCTGCTCGATGCAAGCACTTACCGCACAGGTCTCATAGGCCTCGCTAAGGACGTGATTTAAAAAATAAAAATAAAATCATGCATTTCTTGTAAAACCTTGCACATACACAGAACGTGGCCTGAATCAAAACAAGCACATGCACTCCCCCGAAAAAACTATGTCAACTCACTTGACACCGACATCGCCTGTTTTCCAAAGGCCCCGGGCGCCGAGGTCGCCTTTTTTAAATATCAATTGATTACGGTGATCAACCGTGTCCTGTATGTGTTCATATCACTACGGTTCCCGGTGCGGTAAAAAAACAAACAATGGAAATTCCGCTGGCTTATGCCATCTATGCGGACGCAGTTTTTAGTATCGTGATATCTCGGATTTTTCTTTTTGGATCAAAACTAGCTTGATTTGCGGCTTGTTTCTCTAAACTATATGATTCTAGTTTACAAAAAGTATGTTTTGGGGTGGATTAAATGACAATCGCAGTTACATAGCATATTTTTACTTCCTGATTCGCAGTTTCCGGACAAATCGGCTTTCAATCTAAGAGTCTCGCCCATAGAGTTATATAACTGAGCCACCACTAGATGGGGCTGTTGGCAGTCAATGCGTTGAGGTATAACTTCATCAAGTAAAGCTCCAAGTGTGGAGAGACTGGGACGGCCGCTGCTGGCCCTAATGCTTACCAGCCACCATGTTGTTGTTGTTGTTGTTGTGTTTGATGTCGTCTACCGCTAGCTGGTTGTAGGAATCAAAGTGGTTCTGCGTCTCCCGCTGATGTGTCTGTTCCGCCTCAGGAGCCTCCTCCCTCGTCCCCTTGTTGGGTTCCGGAGTCAGCGTGTCAGGCTGCTGAGCTGGGAGGCTGCAATGAACAGCAGTGAACGAGCCCAGATCCAGGCAACTAACCGAGAAAAAAAAAGTATATTTAGAAAATGTCTGACTCTGTAGACATTTTTAAAGCACAGCTCAAGACACACTTCTACACCCTTGCTTTTAATTGATCTATTTTGTTATTCATGTCCTCACTGTATTGCATTACTGCTCTTGTTTTTCAATGTTTATGACTTTAATTTTTTTTTTTTCTCCATTGCTCTGTAAAGCAATGGAGAGCTGCATTTCATGTCATGAAAGGTGCTATACAAATAAAGTTTTATTATTATTATTATTATTAGAATCAATAACTGACGTAATCTTGCTCCGGGAGTTAAATAAAAAATTGATAAGTAGGTTTATTTATTTATTTTGTGATATACAGTATGCATTTTTGTAATTTCTTATGTCAACAAATCGACACGGAAAGACATTCAAATAGATTTTTCATAATTGACTAAATTGTTTAGTCTGATTTGACCTGTATTAACCCTGTATTATAATTAGTTGTACAGAAATTTGGTGTACAGCAATGGCGAAAATAGATTTACAAGCTCACAAGGTTACAGTGTGTAAAATGAAAGGTACAAGACAGACAACACAACACCAAGATATTCTATATCATAATATATAGCTAGAAACATGTATAGAATAATAATTAAATCAGCGTACTCATGCACCCCCCCCCCCCCCCCCCCCCCCCCCCCCCCAACAACAGATGCATGCACGCGCTAACGCTAACACACACACACACACACACACACACACACACACCTGTTTTCAGTGGGGGCATTTATGGATGCATTGGTTAGCTCTTGGTTTCTCCTCTCCTCTTCTACCAGTGGTTGTGGGTTGACAATCTCCACACGCTGGGCCACTGTACACAAATCCAATATCACCACCTTCTGACTCTCACACACCTGCAAGACACACACACACACACACACACACACAAAGGCATGCACGCACATGTGTACACACACACACACACACACACACACACACACACACACACACACACACACACACACACACACACACACACACACACACACACACACTCACACACACACACACACACACACGTAGAACAGCGATTCCCAAACTTTGGGCCCACTTGTCTGGCCATGAAGATATTGCAAGTGGGTCCCCCCAAAAAGGATTAATTTATACTATAACATGAATATTAAGATGCAAGTAAAAAGTTTAATATATATACCGGTAATAAAATATTGTTTCTTTCAAACCTTTAGTTCTCATTGTGATAGAGGTAAATAAAGTAAAGTAGCCACTAGAGAACAACACATAAGGCAACGAGGAGGAGAATAATACCAATTGGAAAGAAACCACCAAAAATCTATAGGTTTGTTTGTTTTGATGCTCAGCAATGAGTGGAGTTCAGAAGACCCAGCTCGGCCAACCAGCTCTGTGTCCCACTGGAGTGTAGCCCAACGCCAGCCACCCGGGCTGGGCTCAATCCCAGCGATAAGGCCCCTTAAAGCCATACTTGGAACCTTGACATGTCCCATAAATCCTTTATTATTGTCCCAGATTAGATTAGAGGACATTAAAGCCACAATCTGCGATTAGCTTTGTGAGGCAGAGCGGCGTGGGATTACTGGGTGAGTCTAATGGTGAAAGCTGATGGGGTATATACGGCCGGGTCAGCTGACCACGCTCTCTGCCAAACCCAGGATTCAACTCATTCTGCTGGATAGGCTGTTGCTGCATGTTCCAGTTGGATTATGGAAGATGCAGCCTTTCTTTTCTTTCCCCAGGCCAGATACAGCATGGTGGATTGCCCACTCCAAGTGGAGAATCATGGGTTCTTAACCCATGTGAAGGAGTGTTCCAAGTATCTCTGGGCCTTGTTCCCTCGTGAGGGAACCAGACTCTGTGGTGGTGGGCAGGCACTTTACCACTAAGCCACCTGAGAACCAGTGGTAGAAAAAGTACTCAAATGTTTCACTTAAGTAAAAGTATCAATACTGCAATATAGAAATACATCTGTAGAGATGTCTGAGATGTAGTGAAGTAGAAGTAAAAGCACTGGAAATTAGAAATACTCAACAAATACCTCCAAATTGTACTCAAGTACATTACTTGCAGCACTAGCCATTTTTTACTAGGTTCTGTTGATAAAACACACAAAAAGATAAAGTATATGGCGCTGGTCCCTTAAGAAAAGCTAGACGGGGCCTTACACCGGCTCTCGTCTTAGCGGAAGTGATACAACAACAACATTCCATGGACTCACTTCTAGAACGGAATAAAAGAAGGAAAAGGAAAAAAATTGAATAAGAGATCTAGCGTAACGTGACCAATGGATACGTGCGTTCATCTTGAGGTAAGAAACCGGCTTGTGCGGAATTCGCCTTTAAGTAAATGTACTCAGTTACTTTACACTACTGCTGAGACCTACAACGGTTTCAGATTCTGGAACATTCTGGTTCATACTTTGTAGTTGAAAAGAGCCATAAGTGCGTCTGTCCGTAGAGATACCGGGTTTGTCTCCTATACCTCGTCGTCTGCGCTGTCCGTCTCAGCCAGCGCGTCCTCCTCGCTCGGCCTCGTCCTGTCTAAAGAGTGCCGCCTGGTGGCCACGGGGGGGAGCTGCGCCTCCTCGCCGGTCCGCGTCCTGTCGCCCTCGGACTCCGCCGCCTCCTGGGGCTCGTCTGGCTTTGCTTCTTCATCTCTCTGCACCTCCTGCTCCTTCCAAAGGAAACAGACGCACATTGACGTGATCGGTTGCCCGTGGTGGAAATAGTGCTCAGGTTCTGCACGTGCACCAAGGCCCGCCGCCGCTCGATCACGACTGGGGGAAGGCCCCTCTCTATCCTGACTGGATGAAGGCTGGGCCCTATAGGCAAAATAGAAACCTACGGGGTTTTTTTTTTACCCCAGGGGTTAACGGGGAACAGGGAGGAACTCCTTATATGGTCACCGCACTCTATAGTAGAGAGGATTATCAAAACAGATATTTGAATTAAATTAATTAAGTGAAATCACTGAATATACCTTTAAGTAAGTGTACTTATACGCAAAGACAAATAAATAAATAAATAAATAAATAATATAAACTAATGTGTGCAAACCTGTGCTTCACTCCGTTGTCTGTCTCCCGGTCCGGACGTGGGACTACAGTCGGTCTCGGCGGGAGGACTGGCCGTCCGAACCGGATCCTGGTCCGTGGCTCTGCTTCTGCTCAGCTCCAGCTGCTGGAGAGCAGCCTGGAGTTCCGCCGGGTCCGCCGAGGACGTCTCTTCAACCTGCGCAGGGCTCTGGAGAGCAGCCTGGAGCTCTGTGAGGTCTACCGAGGACGTCTCTTCAACCTGCGCACGGCCCTGGAGAGCAGCCTGGAGCTCTGTGAGGTCTACCGAGGACGTCTCTTCAACCTGCGCACGGCTCTGGAGAGAGACACACGTCAAAGTGTCCACTTTCAAGAGAGCAAGCTTTAGCTTTTAAATGCCTTTAAAATAATTGTTTGACATTTTTTTACGGTGCGGTGCTTCACGCCCACTTTAGCTGTAGTTGAGAGACCTATGTTTCTCATTGGCTGTACTGACATTTGACAACCTATCGTCCTGATTGGCTGCCTCGTTTTAAGGCAACCACACACTTTGCCTCTAGCTGACCTCTCAGCCATGGGATATAAGGCAGCAGCTGGTAATTAATTGATGTCATCAATTCTTGTTTAGGGACACCAGGTTGAAAGTTATGAATTCATGTAGCGCGCGCGCACACACACACACCAAGTGTGCATATAATATATTATCTTGGCGTTCGGCTCTGCTACATTTTCAGGGAGATAGAAATACAATAACCACAACCCACGGGGAACAGAAATAACAGAGCCCACCGGTGGTGCTGGGGTGGTGGTGGGAGAAAACATCACATAACAGCAATCAGGAACCATAAGCAGAAGGCAGGCAGGAAGAGCATGCCGTCTAGGTGAGCTCAAATTCCCCGCCCATTTAGTCAGCTGACTGCCACATCAGCAAATGACACGTGGGTCTTGCAAACACTGAATACACCCACATAGTAATGCGTATTAACCCCTTGAGTATATGTATGCGCCCTTGAGCACAGCATGAAGCCGCTCGAGTAATCTGACTGAACTAACTCCGCAAGCTACGTATCATTACTTCATCCACTACTGGTAATGACGTGGTAGCATTATACACCCGTGTATGTACAGTGTGCGTGTGTTTATACCTGCAATACAACACACGGGTTGTCCTTGTTGAATGAGGGCGACCGAGACGGGGTCTTCTTCTCTCGGAGAGCGGCCTGCTGGTTCCGCCTCATCCTCTCCAGTTGCTCCTCCACGCTCATCCGGGCCCGGCCCACCTCCCTCTCCCCCCCGGCTCCGGTCTGGTCCGCTGCACTGCGCGGCCGATCCTATGTGGACAAGCTCTAAAGTCATCCCACAGCTGATGCAATAAACCCAGACGCTGTTCCTCCCCCAAACACAGAATCCCTCTGACGGGGTTTTCTTTTATTTTTAGGTCAAGATATTGCTTCTGGAACAACCGAGTCGTGCATGGTTTGAATTAAAATGTGTTGTGCCACAGCCCAATTATCTCCTAGAATAGATTGTGATCATTGGCATAGTGTATCCTGTTTTGTTTTCTTCTAAAAACTGTGAATCCAAGTGTAAAATTTCTGTACAGACATCCAACGTGCAGATAAATACTCTAATCATGTCGATCGATGATGCATGACTGACTCCAAATTTAAGCAAAGTTTCCACCATATCCAAGGCCCCATTGCTTTCCTTTATGAAATTAAACGTAACAGTTAATGTAAACACAATTCCATTCTGTATTGATGTTGGTACCATAGGAGAGATAACAGGTAAATGTTGATCAAAATAGCAATTCGTTGACATTCTCTAATCGTGTTAGACTTCTTGTAAATTAAGTAATGCAGACTTTTAACAATAATTTAACTCTTGAGAGCGTAAAGAAAATACGGTCTCAAGAGTTAAAGATCTATGAGGCTCCAACTCTATGAGGTTACCAACTCTCTTATCATTTAGCTGGGGACAACCTGGAACCTCCTCAAGGACCACTGGCTGAGAACCACTGTACTAGAGGCCCACTTACCGATCTGGCCTCCGGTTTCTTGGTCTTCCTCAGCGTGACGTAAGAGGCGATGGTGCAGGACTCGGGGGGGCTCATGGGAGATTTGGTCCTGGGTTGAACGATGCCCACGGGGTGGTAGGAGGAGGGCACTGCGTTGGGGAAGAGCAGGGCACGCCGTCAGCCGTCATCCGTACATTTACAAATGCAACGGAACACGACAGAGCGGAACAGAACGCCAGGCTTTTTGTCTATGGAGTTAACATTATACTATAATAGTAATACACCTCCCAGGTGTGGTTATAATATTCAAATATGTCTTCCCTGTGTATTTTTGGTTTCTTCCAGAAACTTGAGTCAAAAGGCCCAATCGAAATACACCACTTTAGTGTCATCATACCCTAGATTAGTTTACGCTACAATGCCATGTGTCACTGAAAGGGAGACACAATTCCTGATTCCTTATACTGCTGCTATTAGGGAGAGCACAGAATCTCTTGACACGTGGATCATTCTTTTCTACAAGCTCTTTCCTACAAGCTCACAATGCTTGATATTGAGCGCTTGTAGATCTGCTATTTTGTCAAGGGCTGAAAGTTTAAAATAAAGCGGTTCAAAGCTAAAGTGGCGCAGATGCGTTCCAGTTCTTATAATGGTTCGTTAAGGCGTGAGACGTCGAGTTTTCAACGTTGAAGCACCTTTAGCGGACATGGACGTGTCTTTGTTCTCGGCGGCGGGGTCCGCAGTCTTGTCCTTGTCCTCTCCATTGGCCTCGTCCCCCTCCTCCTTCACAGTGGTCAACTCCGGCTCGCTCTTGTACAGACGATAGTCCGGCGCCTGCTGTGTGACGCAACAGGGAGTGTGGGACAGACGGTCAGCAAACACACACACACACACGCGCATGTACTGCAGTGCATCATACACACACAGGCAGACGCGGACGCACACACGCACGCACGCACAAACGTGTCTGTATGCAAAAAGGACGCATGCATATTAGCAAAAATACACTGTCACAGAAATACGCATGCACACACACCTGTAAATTGTACCCCCGCTAAACAAATACACACGCACGCTCGCACGCATGCACACACGCCATATAAATTGCACAACCACTTGTACGGACCAGGATGGGGCAGAATGCAACACTGTAGGCATGCGATGGTGACATCTGGACGAAGCATGGAGGAGGGTTAAAACAAAGCTGAGTGAATATGGAATAACAATATGGCACACTCTCAAAAACACAAACTAGGGTTAGAAGTAGTCAAAGTAAACTCCAAATGAAGTTTGGAGTTCAATCCAGCTCAACAATCGTTTGTCATTTTTCCATGCACTTTCAGCATGGAAAATGACAAACGATTGTTGAGCTGGATTGAAAAACAAAAAACAAAAAATAAACTGAAATAAAAAAATAAATGTGATGGTCCAGCGGGCCCAGTTAACGGGGTGAAGTCAGCAATCCAACCAAAAATTCAGAACCAATGAGGTGACACGTCGTGGAGGGGGTAAAATGCTGAACCAATGAGGAGAGACACGTCGTGGAGGGGGTAAAATGCTGAACCAATGAGGAGACACACGTCGTGGAGGGGGTAAAATGCTGAACCAATGAGGTGACATGTCGTGGAGGGGGTAAAATGCTGAACCAATGAGGTGACAAGTCGTGGAGGGGGTAAAATGCTGAACCAATGAGGAGAGACACGTCGTGGAGGGGGTAAAATGCTGAACCAATGAGGAGGTGACACGTCGTGGAGGTGGTAAAATGCTGAACCAATGAGGAGACACACATCGTGGAGGGGGTAAACAGCTGAACCAATGAGGTGACACGTCGTGGAGGGGGTAAAATGCTGAACCAATGAGGAGGTGACACGTCGTGGAGGGGGTAAAATGCTGAACCAATGAGGAGGTGACACGTCGTGGAGGGGGTAAAATGCTGAACCAATGAGGAGGTGACACGTCGTGGAGGGGGTAAAATGCTGAACCAATGAGGAGGTGACACGTCGTGGAGGGGGTAAAATGCTGAACCAATGAGGAGGTGACACGTCGTGGAGGGGGTAAAATGCTGAACCAATGAGGAGGTGACACGTCGTGGAGGGGGTAAAATGCTGAACCAATGAGGAGGTGACACGTCGTGGAGGGGGTAAAATGCTGAACCAATGAGGAGGTGACACGTCGTGGAGGTGGTAAAATGCTGAACCAATGAGGAGACACACATCGTGGAGGGGGTAAACAGCTGAACCAATGAGGTGACACGTCGTGGAGGGGGTAAAATGCTGAACCAACTAGAACTGCACTCTGCCGAGTGCATACTTGCTTGTTGCACACTAGTAGGCCATAAATGGCCTACTAGTGCGCAAGCAGAGCGCGCAAGTACTTTCGACCGCTGGAAAGTATCACATCTCAGTATCTCTGTGAAGGAACGTTTGAAATGTATAATCATTACGTGTAACTATTTGCTACCTAACTACTTTTTTACAGAAAAATGAATCATTGATATGTGATGAAAAAAAAGGTATATAAACTGAATTAAAATATATTATACAGTATAATTATTTTATTACTTATTGTAAATTGTCAATTGTTTTAAATGTATTTCATTTTGTACTATAGTGATATTAATACTAAATCATGATCAGAGTAATATGTGTCTCTAACTTCAATTTCTGTAATAATACTTTCAAATTTGTTGAAATATACATGATCTAAAATACTTCCGAAATCTGTAGTTGGATTTGTATTTAATTGTTTAAAGCCTAATCTTGACATGAAGGTCTTTATATTTATATCTTTTTCAGTATAATGGTCTTCATTGAAATCTCCTATTATCATAATTGTGGAAGTCGGAGATGATAGATACTTTACCATTTTCTTGAGAAATGTGTTTAATTCAGTTTATACATACAGAGTATGTAGTTGTAATTTGATTAGCAGTATACCGTGGTTACTTGGTTCCAAAAAGTGAAGCCAAGTTTTTTTCAACCGTAAGTCTGTGCCTGGTTTGCTGGGACCAGTTACAACATTACGTCATCGTTGAGAACTGGGACCAGAGTACATGGTGTGTATATGTATGACTAGCTCTCAGTGATGACGTAAGAGATATGGTCATCTGTGTAGTCTGGTCCCAGCAGACCAGGCACAGATTTACAAATTACAAATCACATTACAACTACATACAGAGTATGTAGTTGTAATTTGATTAGCAGTATACTGTGGTTACTTGGTTCCAAAAAGTGAAGCCAAGTTTTTTTCAACCGTAAGTCTGTGCCTGGTTTGCTGGGACCAGTTACAACATTACGTCATCCTTGAGAGAGTACATGGTGTGTATATGACGTAATGTTGTAACTTGTAACTTGTAACATTACGTCATATACACACCATGTACTCTCTCAAGGATGACGTAATGTTGTAACTGGTCCCAGCAAACCAGGCACAGACTTACGGTTGAAGAACTTGGCTTCACTTCGAAGAGACCAAGCGAAATGATTAATTGCGCGCTCTGCTTGCGCAAGTAACTACATACAGAGTATGTAGTTGTAATTTGATTAGCAGTATACTGTGGTTACTTGGTTCCAAAAAGTGAAGACAAGTTTTCTTCAACGGTAAATCTGTGCCTGGTTTGCTGGGACTAGTTACAACATTACGTCATCCTTGAGAGAGTACATGGTGTGTATATGACGTAATGTTGTAACTTGTAACTTGTAACTAGTCCCAGCAAACCAGGCACAGACTGTATGTAGTTGTTCTAGTTACAACTACATACAGAGTATGTAGTTGTAATTTGATTAGCAGTATACTGTGGTTACTTGGTTCCAAAAAGTGAAGACAAGTTTTCTTCAACGGTAAATCTGTGCCTGGTTTGCTGGGACTAGTTACAACATTACGTCATCCTTGAGAGAGTACATGGTGTGTATATGACGTAATGTTGTAACTTGTAACTTGTAACTTGTAACATTACGTCATATACACACCATGTACTCTCTCAAGGATGACGTACCGTTGAAGAAAACTTGGCTTCACTTCGAAGAGACCAAGCGAAACGATTACTTGCGCGCTCTGCTTGCGCAAGTAACTACATACAGAGTATGTAGTTGTAATTTGATTAGCAGTATACTGTGGTTACTTGGTTCCAAAAAGTGAAGACAAGTTTTCTTCAACGGTAAATCTGTGCCTGGTTTGCTGGGACTAGTTACAACATTACGTCATCCTTGAGAGAGTACATGGTGTGTATATGACGTAATGTTGTAACTTGTAACTTGTAACTAGTCCCAGCAAACCAGGCACAGACTGTATGTAGTTGTTCTAGTTACAACTACATACAGAGTATGTAGTTGTAATTTGATTAGCAGTATACTGTGGTTACTTGGTTCCAAAAAGTGAAGACAAGTTTTCTTCAACGGTAAATCTGTGCCTGGTTTGCTGGGACTAGTTACAACATTACGTCATCCTTGAGAGAGTACATGGTGTGTATATGACGTAATGTTGTAACTTGTAACTTGTAACTAGTTACAACATTACGTCATATACACACCATGTACTCTCTCAAGGATGACGTAATGTTGTAACTAGTCCCAGCAAACCAGGCACAGATTTACCGTTGAAGAAAACTTGTCTTCACTTCGAAGAGACCAAGCGAAACGATTACTTGCGCGCTCTGCTTGCGCAAGTAATGAGGAGACACACGTCGTGGAGGGGGTAAAATGCTGAACCAATGAGGTGACACGTCGTGGAGGGGGTAAAATGCTGAACCAATGAGGAGACACACGTCGTGGAGGGGGTAAACAGCTGAACCAATGAGGATAGACACGGCGTGGGGGGAGGGGGTATGAGAGGCCAGCGGGTTCTTACGCTGTGCGCTCCATTCCTGGAGCCGCCGGCGGCGGCGGCCTTGCGGTCCTCGACGGGCCGGTGCGCGTGCAAGGGCAGGCGCCCGCCAGGGTGCGAGGGGAGGGGGGGCACGTGAGGGGGCCGCTCGGACGAGTCGTAGAACTGGGGGAGAGGCGGGCGAGGGGGCACGCTTTCGCCCCCCTCCTTCAGGGGACTGAGGGCCGGCAGCGTCACTGCCTGCCGGGCGGGTTTCCAAACAAGCATTTAATTTCACGTGTGTGTGTGTGTGTGTGTGTGTTCACGAACAATACTTATAAATACATATATACCGTAAATACATATAGGCTACTGTAGGATTTAGCAAGAGATGACATTTTTCACCTGTAGCTCCCGACATAAAAAACATAAATACAATCAGACACCATAAATAACACAATTCATCACAAAAACAGGGTTAGTGACCAGTCCGAGTCTTTACCTGCTCTTCTATTGAGAAATATGTAGTCCCTGTGGTCAAGTAGAACCACTACGGATTATCTAAAACTCAAAGTAAAATATCTCACATGCCCAAGCGGACACTTCCATCTTAGCTCAGTGCTAATGCATATTTTGCCTTCTTAAGCACAAAAGAAAACTCCTGGCCAGACTTGTGTTGAAGTGCTGATAATTGAACTAGAAGTGAACATAACACAAATGGCCGTCCGTCCTTAATGGGTTCTGTAGACTTACATACCTCATTCTTTGATATGCTGGAGAGGGGCTTGGGAGGGGGAAAACCTGTTGGACAAGGAGAAAAGTGAGACAAGAGTGAAAAATGGAAGTTTCGTTCTTTGATAACCGAAACACGTGCAAGAACCATTTAACGGGCAGCGATCTGTAGTTAATCAATTCACATTTTAATGACTTTGGAATGCAGTACTTTTGAGAAAAAAAAAAAAAAAATCCCCCCTTTTTTTCAGGTGACCAAAATTTTGTACACTCTCAGAGTTAAATGAGCACTAGAGTACTTTACTGAGTAGAGGTTTGGAAGAGTGCTTTCAGTACACCCAGTAATGGAAAGGTCGTTAATCAAAACTCCACAACAGCCATTACGTCGATCAACTCATGTGTCTTGTCAGAGTGTCCTTGACAGACACAGAGAGAGAGAGAGAGAGAGAGAGAGGGAGAGAGAAAGACTGGCTGCAATCTCCATATTAACCCATTTGGGGGCGGGAACCCCTTTTGGTGTTAGCATTATGTTATGCTTTAGCTATTGAAAAATAGCAGATCTACAAGCTCATAGCGCGCCACCGAGTGGCACGCTACGAGCTTGTAGGTCTGCTATTTTTGAAAAATCGAAGAACGACTGACGTAGAAACATAGCTTTTTCAGAAAACTGTCAGGACGTAGAAGACGTTTTTAGAATCTGATCTCAGGTCAGAATGGTTTAAAGCAGTGTCAGCTCACTGTTGTCCGTGCTCCTCCTCTCCGGCTTGTTCTTGGCCAGAGCTTCCATCACGTCCTGAATCCTCCACAGCTCTTTCTGGATCTGCACGTGCCGCTGACTCGGAGGTTCCGTCTGAGAGGTGCACGCACGTTCATGCACGCCCATACACACACACGCACACGGAAGTGGACGGAAACACAGAAGGGTACACACGTAAGCACAGACCGAGTCTTTTAAACATTTCTATGAAATGAACTTTTTTTGTGTATTAGCCCTATCACGGGACTGTGTGTGTGTGTGTGTGTGTGTGTGTGCGTGTGTGTATGCGCACGCGCGTGTGTGTGCATGTCTGTGTGTGCGTACGTGTGCGTGTGCGCGTACAGTACCTGCGGGCTGCCCAGGGCTTCCAGCTGCTCCAGGAGGTTGGTCTTGGCCAGCGTGACGTCTGTCTCCAGCTTATCGTATTCTCTCCAGGAACGCTCCAACTCCTGCGACCACCACCCCAATGACACTTTACAATATAATGTACTTAAATACCACCACCCCAATGACACTTTACAATATAATGTACTTAAATACCACCACCCCAATGACACTTTACAATATAATGTACTTAAATACCACCACCCCAATGACACTTTACAATATAATGTACTTAAATACCACCACCCCAATGACACTTTACAATATAATGTACTTAAATACCACCACCCCAATGACACTTTACAATATAATGTACTTAAATACCACCACCCCAATGACACTTTACAATATAATGTACTTAAATACCACCACCCCAATGACACTTTACAATATAATGTACTTAAATACCACCACCCCAATGACACTTTACAATATAATGTACTTAAATACCACCACCCCACTGACACTTTACAATATAATGTACTTAAATACCACCACCCCAATGACACTTTACAATATAATGTACTTAAATACCACCACCCCACTGACACTTTACAATATAATGTACTTAAATACCACCACCCCACTGACACTTTACAATATAATGTACTTAAATACCACCACCCCACTGACACTTTACAATATAATGTACTTAAATACCACCACCCCAATGACACTTTACAATATAATGTACTTAAATACCACCACCCCAATGACACTTTACAATATAATGTACTTAAATACCACCACCCCAATGACACTTTACAATATAATGTACTTAAATACCACCACCCCAATGACACTTTACAATATAATGTACTTAAATACCACCACCCCAATGACACTTTACAATATAATGTACTTAAATACCACCACCCCACTGACACTTTACAATATAATGTACTTAAATACCACCACCCCAATGACACTTTACAATATAATGTACTTAAATACCACCACCCCAATGACACTTTACAATATAATGTACTTAAATACCACCACCCCAATGACACTTTACAATATAATGTACTTAAATACCACCACCCCAATGACACTTTACAATATAATGTACTTAAATACCACCACCCCAATGACACTTTACAATATAATGTACTTAAATACCACCACCCCACTGACACTTTACAATATAATGTACTTAAATACCACCACCCCACTGACACTTTACAATATAATGTACTTAAATACCACCACCCCAATGACACTTTACAATATAATGTACTTAAATACCACCACCCCAATGACACTTTACAATATAATGTACTTAAATACCACCACCCCACTGACACTTTACAATATAATGTACTTAAATACCACCACCCCAATGACACTTTACAATATAATGTACTTAAATACCACCACCCCACTGACACTTTACAATATAATGTACTTAAATACCACCACCCCAATGACACTTTACAATATAATGTACTTAAATACCACCACCCCACTGACACTTTACAATATAATGTACTTAAATACCACCACCCCAATGACACTTTACAATATAATGTACTTAAATACCACCACCCCAATGACACTTTACAATATAATGTACTTAAATACCACCACCCCAATGACACTTTACAATATAATGTACTTAAATACCACCACCCCAATGACACTTTACAATATAATGTAGCCTACTTAAATACCACCACCCCAATGACACTTTACAATATAATGTAGCCTACTTAAATACCACCACCACACATGACACTTTTCTTACGTATACCTGGACCTTCCGAGGTAATAGAACCGATACCGACCAGCCCCCCCCCCCCCCCCCCCCCCCCCAAGTGATTTTCATAAAACATGGATCCGAGTCATCCGACCACGTACACGGTCTCGGGGTCCTGGTCGGGTATTTTCAGATGCGGGTGATCCGTCAAGAGCTCTAGTTCCCACCGAAAGGCGTGCGTGCGTGCGTGCGTGCGTGCGTGCGTGCGTGCGTGCGTGCGTGCGTGCGTGCGTCTCACCGTGGTGACTCTGGTGAGCTCTCGGCAGGTGCTGAGCAGTCCGCTCTGCAGGACGTCTCTCTGTTGCAGGAGGCTCTGCATGGCGGAGGAGCAGGATGAGGAGGAGGAGGAGGAGGAGGAGGTGGGGTTGGCAGCGCTCTGCTCGCTCAGCTCCTGGCTGGCAGACAGCAGCGCCGTCTCCAGCGTGTGCTGTGGAAACAGGAGCGGTGTTTGTTTTTTGTTTGTTGTTATTTCCATTTCCGACAGTCAGCGACTTTGATTTAGTTGTTTTCTCAGTCGTTGGTCTTTTGAACAGGGGCGCAATAAGCTAGGGGACGGAGGGGACGAATCCCCTGCCAGCGTCACATTGGTCCCCCTCAAATGAGTTTGGGGGTCCCCCTCTGGCTTGGGGGTCCCCCCCTTTATCCCCCCTGGCTCCAAAGTTATCTTAGGAGTAATACTTGTGAAATCCTGCGTTCATAAACGCGATATATTTTGAAGGGTATATTTGATCCACCCCTGTCTAAATCCCAAAATGGTTTGGCCCATCTACCTTCGGGAAGTTGTTACACCGCCATTAGTGACCCAATGTGCTTTGCACTCTGTGGTGATTGCGTAATGATTCTAATAATACAGGAACAGTATTCAATAGGTCAGCACTTTTGGTGTCACGCACAACTTTTGGTAACGTGTATTGACTAGATCGATAGGAGATGAATGAATATACTTTATCCTCTACTCTAGTACAGTGGTTCCCAAACCTTTTCGTGTCAAGGACCCCCAAATGGACACGTATTAGCCCGCGGACCCCCCTCCCCCCATTTGAAGAGAAGAGAAGGAGAAGATTTATACAGCAGTAGCAGTGATTCTCAACCCGTTTAATTTCAAGGACCCCGCTGCGTCCACATGACATGCCACAATTAAGGCGACAAGGGTCCATTTGGTTCCAAACTATCATGTAGCTGTACCCCCTGGAACTCACGGCTCAAGGACCTCTGGGGGTCCCCGGACGGCCGGACCCCACTTTGGGATTTATATTATTATATTAGCCACTAATGAAAGCACAACTGTCAACACCAGGTAAGGTGCAACTACATATTTAAAACATGCGAACCCTCTCCTCTCCTGAAAACTGCCCAGGTGTTGTACATTTTATATAGAATAGGCTAATTTACATGAGGTCAGTGAGTTTTGACCTGTTTTAGGTTGCTGATAATGTGGTTAAACTTTGAGGAGGAATCACAGCCAGGTAATTCATAATAATAATAACTGTGCCAAAGCAGTTTTGTATGTGCATTGAGTCACTGGAACAACCTCTCTGTAATCCGACCCGAACCATAACCCCACGTTTTGGTGGTTAGACCCCCCCATCCCCCCCTCCCCTAGGGTGGTGGGGGGGACGGGGGGGACGGATTTTTCGGCGGTCAGTGTTGCGCCTCTGCTTTTGAACGAAATTCCATTTAGCTTCTGTCATATCTGAGTCATCTGAAATGTTTCAGTGTTATATTCGCGCACGTATACACACACACACACACACACACACCCCAGAAGAGCAGACCTGCAGTACAATACAGGCTCACCCATGCAGAGGTATGATTAATCACACATGGACACGTTACACTAGGACTAATTACACGTTGTGACTCCTCAGCATAAAAGACAAGAGTATCAGAAGTAGTAGTAGAGAGAGAGAGAGAGAGAGAGAGAGAGAGAATGGGCGAGCGGCCTGTACCTTCTCTCTGTGTAGCTGCTGTAGTTTCTCTTCCTGCATCCTCACTGCCTTGTCCTGCTCACACAGTCTGCTCAGCTTGGTCTGAAATGCACACGCACACACACAAATCATGAATGAGTGTGTGTGCGTGTGCGTGTGCGTGTGCGTGTGCGTGTGCGTGTGTGTGTGTGTGTGTGTGTGTGCGCGCGCGCGCGTCATTTTATGTTTGGTTGCGAAAATAGCAGATCCAGATCAAGCACGTCGCATCCGACCGGCTACTTTCAGCATGCAATCTAAGTTCACATAAGTGTAAAATCAGGCATTTGTGACTCCATCAAGGCCTACCAAAATATGTTTTATCCCCCACACAAACCAACTGTAGATAAAACTAGACTCAAACAAATGGAGAAATTGTATTCAGAAGACTATAATATGACTAAAACTAAATCAACATTTGGCTGTCAAAATGAACACTGGTCTCAGTGGTCTTACATCCACGTCGACCTCCTCTGTGCGCTGGGCTGGGAAGGAGGCGGAGCCCTCCCTGTAGTCCTCCGGGCTGACCTGAAAGACACACGCACACCGTCACACATTGAACTGCAGGGGGCGACACAATAACACAATATGCGTTGCTGATACATTCAGTGCACAGGATGGATAATATGGAACGGTTCCCATTGGGTCGCCGGTAGTCACAGGTAGTCTGAGGACAAGATAGCTGATATATTATTTTAGGAAGGGAAAATCAACACCTTCTTTGAAAACAAAACAAGTTGTTTTATACTGCCCCATTTACCATTTAAAGTTAACTTCCATATCTCTACCAGAAAGGTTTCAAGGTTTCATGGAAATGGGTATGGTCAGACAATGCTATTGACCGACTGGCTACGGCCTTATCCTCCTCCTTAGTAATAATCTTACTCTACTCTCCTCTCCTCTCCTCTCCTCTCCTCTCCTCTCCTCTCCTCTCAAGACTGTCTCGACAGCAAAACTGAAGTAAACTGAAATAAATCATAGATTGATCCTTGCACTTACTCTACCCTAGATAGCACTTCTGTAGACTTAGATAGCATTTGAAACAGACTTATAGCATGTTATGTAGACAGCACTAGAATTGCATTGTATATAGTCATAGCACGCCATAGTACATATGTATAGCATAGTAGTATATATGTAAAGTTTATACTTATAAATTTCATTATATAGATATTCCACTGTTACTTTCTTAGCTTACGCATGTTTCATGATGAATGTTTTTATGTGATGTATTCCCATGCTTTTGTTCTTGCTTAATGTAAGTCGCTCTGGATTAAGAGCGTCTGCTAAATGCCTAAATTGTAAATTGTAAATTGTAATCTTTCTCTCTCGCACTCATGCATGCACGGTTGCACGCACATCTCTTTTGACATCTGAATTACAAAATGTGTCTGGTGTATTTGAAGACCTCCCACAGCTGATAAAAAATCCTCACGGCTGTAGGACAAGTCTAGCCTTGCGTGGCAATACTGTATCACTGTGTGGATATTATAGTCTCGTCCATCTCGGCACTAGATATCTCTCCTGCAATGTCCCCGCCCCATATTTGCACACTGGGGCCTTGGTTGGTTATAGCCTGGTTCCAGACAAATCTGTTTGGCTCGTCAACACTTTGGCCGTGAAGTCCTCCCTCAATTGAGAGGGGCCAGACTTAATCTGCCCGGGGCAATAGCCAATATGCATTGCAAAGGCAGATGAAGGCTGGCTATGCGAGGCTAGGACAAGTCCCCCCCGGTCGAGTTATTTTACACTCATCCTGATTAGGTTTATATGCTCCGGGAAAATGTGGCGGCGTGAGTGATGAACTCTCAAAACGGTCAATACAGAGGAACATTCAATTAAAAAAAGACAGATTTCTATGATTTGAAGCATGAAGAGCAGACAAACTGTCTAAAAACAAGACAATCAGTGGAGGACAAAGTGCATTCACTGGGCTGATGGAAACAATGACATCCAACTGGAATAAATCTGAGCGTGTGTATCCAGGTGTAACTGAGCGTATAAATGTCATTTGGCTACATTTGTACTCTCTCAAAGTTACAACAAAATGACACTTGGGTTAGAGGTTCGTGTTGTAATATTGGTCAATGGTTAGCTCCGTTGATTAGAAACATATATTCCAAAATTAAGTCACTCCCGTCTTTTAATTATGTACAGTAACACACAAAAGCCAGATTTTCCAATTGCTGTATCAAGATTTGTAATGTTTGAATTTGCTTTGTTTGCCTGTTTATGCAATGTTAAGTCAACGATGAGACCATTTCTGAATATCAATTTCTAATCAAAGCTATACTTATTGGTGTTTATGTGTGTGTCTACCCAAACAACCCAAACCTCTACCAAAGTGTCATTTAGCTTTAAATAACCACTGGAGTGGTTACAGTGGACACTGAACTGTGTACACTACAGGACGTTTACAGTGTGAAACCCACCAAAAGGTGACAAGTGACGATGATGGGAGATAATCATGGCATTATGTCACAAGCCATGCACATTCCAGGTCACTTCCAACAAGAAGCAATGGAATGTACAGAAACACCAACTACTACAATAACAACGCAAATTAACAGTGGTGGAGTGTATTTACCGAGTACAATTACTTGAGTACAATGTAAGGTACTTTTACTTTACATGAGCATTTCTATTTGTCAATACTTGTACTTAAACTCCACCAACTTCTCAGAGATAGATACATATTGTACATTGTACTCCACTACAAATTATTTGACATTTTTATTTAGAAGTTACTTTACATTGAGTTAATTAAACCATACATTAACCACTTAGCTCTATTGAATAGTTCAGATATTCAAATAGCCGAACTATCTCGTAATCTGCTACTTTCCAGAAGGTTTGACAAATTTGGAAAAAAATAGAATTGTAAGAACATTTTGATTCAAACACTTCTTTTGCATTTTAAATTATAGCTATTGCTACTTTTACTCAAGTAAAAAAAAAAAACAATCAGAGTACTTCTTCCACGACTGCAAAATAACCCATTAAGACCGGGAAAGCATCCGTGTCATCTTAGCAACAAAAAAAAGCATTATTTTATGCTTTGGCTATTAAAAAATAGCAGCTCACAGCATAGCATAGCTCACAGTGCGTCACCTTGGGCCGCACTATGAGCTTGTAGAGCTGCTATTTCTTTTTTTTTATTGTGAAAAGCTGTGAAAAATGAAAATCGTTATAAATTATTTTAACACAACTCAAATCTTTGCTTGGGGGGGGGGGGGGGGGGTGTGTCCCTGGAACAACATATTTTGAGATGAGGGTCGGCGGCCAAAAATATATAATTTTTCACGCTTCACGTCTTAATGGGTTGGAACACGTTGAGAGCATGTTGTGATGACACCGGGGGAAGCGGCTGACTGCATCCAAGGTGGTGATGAAACGAGAGGTGTTGATGATGAGGTGGCACAGTGGTGGTGGTAGGGTACAGGGGGGTGGGGGGGGTGCAGATAGACCCCCCCCCCCCTCCCAGGACTGGGGACGGGGCTTGATTCAGCTTCACATGCAGTCGACTCCAACTACACTTGCTCAAAGCTTTTCTGCTTTGATTTGGCCATTTTCCTCAATATAGACAGTAATTTGGGTTGTTTTAACCACTTATGACCGATGTGTGAACAAATTTGGTCATTGGGCTGCCATTGGTATACTTTGTTGGATGATGGTGTCGCACGGAAAAGTAAATTATAAACATATGTATATTGCCAAAAATAAGGACACCAGCTTTTTAAATCTTCAGCTCAAAGATATATTAATGAAAGTGATTTCATCAGGTCAAGGTGTTCGATGGAAGAATCCAGGACAGACTGTATGGGAAGCTGAATGGGAGACCACCCCGGCCATGGGTGACCACCCCGGCCCCCGGGACCTTACTTGCTGGTAGAGTTGCGGCCGTGGCGCCGAGTTCTCGATCATAGTGTGAATCATGAAGATTAGGGGCTCATTCTCCTTCGTCTGGCGGAGCGCCAAGGAAAAGAGGACACAGAGCTATGGTAACACAGTGGAGACCGCTATATACCTGCTTAACCCATTCTGACCTGAGATCAGATTCATACGAGGTTTCCACTGGACACACACTGGTCTGATTAACCCATTCTGACCCGAGATCAGATTCTAAAAATGTCAGTCGTTCAAAAATAGCAGACCTACAAGCTCGTAGCGCGCCACTCGGTGGCGCGCTATGAGCTTGTAGATCTGCTATTTTTCAATAGCTAAAGCATAACATGATGCTAACACCAAAATGGGTTTCCGTTCAGAATGGGTTAAACCCCATGCTTTGTTGAGCGGAGTCCCTGACTCCCTCTCAGGGCAGGGAAACATGACAAAAAAATACAATTTACATTTACAACAAGAAACTGTAATTATCATACTTCCAGCTCCGTATGGCTCTTCGCTATCCTGACTCTCACATGAGAGAAAGAGAGAGGCCGTGAGTGCGCGTGAGATAGAGGGTCATGTGTGTGTGTGGGAGCCTGGGAGGCTATGCTGTGTCTGTGTGTGTAAAGAAATAAATGAAAATGTTGTTTACTTGGAGTGTGCTATATAAACACTGTGACACTGAGACAATTTAATTCAAGTTATGTCGTAAACACTAACAATTTAATTTAATTTAAACAGGGCTCGATAAGCATTACGCTTCTCCCCGTTCCCCTGTTTCCAGCATCTTGGACACCTCATTATGTCAAATGGACTAGTGTTATAAATAAAGATACATTGTTATTACCAAAAAAGGTGTAGGCTGAAGCTAATTAGGACATGACAACGATGTGCCCTGGACTCTTTGACATTCTACCTTGTTCTATATGCACATGTCAACCATTTTCAACCAATCTTCACACAATTGGTCCTCGATATAGATACTGCTCATTCTAAGATGCAATCGTTTGTCTCAGAGTATCGAGGGCTGAGGACATTTCAGAAACCTAGCCTACCAGTGACATTAGTAGTCAGGTTTGGTCATTTAAAACAAGATTTCAAACGTTTTGTGTCTTTTATTATTGCAAGAATAATGCCTTCTATTTCACCATGCTAACTTTCCAGGAACAGAAAGGCTGTAGTTAGCTTGGAGTCCTTGGCGATGATGATTATGAACTGCTAGCCCACCAATGAAACACTAGAGTGACTAGACTACAAATTGTGGCATCTTATGAGCATTAATGAGAACCAATCATACAAAAGAAGATTCGAGATATGATTGAGAATGGGTGAAGTGCTCATTTAATTTACCTCAGTCTCTCTGAGTTACATTAATACTAAGATTTTACTGCAGTTTATGA
Organism: Protomyctophum bolini; assembly: GCF_963924005.1. Lineage (NCBI taxonomy): Eukaryota > Metazoa > Chordata > Actinopteri > Myctophiformes > Myctophidae > Protomyctophum > Protomyctophum bolini. The sequence goes on from NC_137884.1 coordinate 11,369,797, forward strand.
CTTTCATGGATTTGTAAACACACATGTAAAGCAAATTTGTATCCCTTTCAACAGGGTCGAAAATAAAAGCAATCCATCTCTGTTTCAAGTATAATGAATGCCTATTAATAATGATTACCGAACTCATCCATCATGAAAAGAACCAAGGGGAAACTCAGAGTCAGCATTTAGGGGAGGTCCACCGATGTCCAAATGGCTACTAAAAGATTAACTTTAAATGCAGCATATCAAAGGGATGCCCCTCTACGGAGAATCAATCTTGATAAGAGTGGCTTCTATTGTCAAAATGACAGATGGTCCTGTTGATAAAAGGAATGGCAATATCCGACGGTTAACCCGCAAGAACGGAATGCATTTTTCAAGCTGCCAAAGCTCTGCATGATTGAGCTACGTTCTATACCCAAATAAATAAATTAATAAATACCCACGCTTTATCAATTCACTTTGGTATAATCAATTCCTGGAACAAGTCTTTGGAGATTACAAATAAAAACATAAAATGTTAATCACAATTAGATGGAAAAAGCCTCGCTAAACCGTTTTGCATTGGACCTCTCCTTTTTCAAGGGGTATTTCACTTTTAAACACTTGGCCACCCAGGCTTTTGTGAATACCCCAGGAACTTTTTTTTAAAGTTCCTTGATTTAATATTTAGATATTTAATATTCATTTAATCAGGCATGCCCCCCTTCCTATTATAAACCCATTGAACTTCAAACTTAACTTGAACCCACGTACACAAAAGCCAGAGTGCGCCCAACAGAATTGTGTTACAGTGAAATACTGAAGACGGCAGTTACTTGTCGAAACGTCTTGGTTTCTTGGTTCAAGTGAAAAAAGCCTTTCAATTCTTGTCACTTTATGCCGACACGAACCGCCCTATAAGCCGACAACGTGTGGCATGTATGCTCGCATGAACTGAGCTTAATCTGTCTGTTTCTCAGCCGTTCGCTCATCCACACTGAATAATGCATTGGGATTCTAACCTCCGGTCCAAAAATAAACAGCCCATTTAGATGCCTTCTAGGATTAGGGTATATAGCCTTTAAGCTGTCTTATTTACTCGCCATTACACTGCAGACCGCGAGGGATGACGCCGTCCATTTTTAACAGGAACCCGACTTTGGCATGCAGGAAGACACACAACTTCTACCGGTAGCATTAGAGTGTCAACTCAGGCAGGCAGTGGAACGTAACGAAGACATTTACTTACTGTAAGTACTGTACTTACGTACCATTTTGAGGGATTTGTACTTTCCTTGAGTATTTACAATTTAAATTACTAATATCTATTGGCCTGGGTGGCTTAACGGGAAAAAGAAAATGCCTAAAAATATCTTTAAAAAAAAGAAAGAAAAGAAAATAGCAGATCTACAAGCTCACAATGCGTCACGATGCGACACATTGTGATCTAGTAGATTGGCTATTGTAAAGTTGAAATGAGACCTTCTGCATAATGTGTACACTTTTACTTTTGGTACTTTAAGTAAATTTTTATGCTGATACTTACTTACTCAAGAAAAAAAAAATCCAGACTTTTATTCGTAACGGAGTAGTTCTACATTGCAGTAAAAATGTAAGTACTTTTTCCAACACTGGCAGGCAGGAGCCTGCTGACGCCAGCCATTGCATCACGGGTCTGAACCAGTCTGTGTGCTTTGCTGAGCACACCGTCAAAACGGATTTATCTTCCATGAAACTTTCTGCCCTCTGCACACGGAGTTCTGTCGCTACGCATAATCAGAGCAGCAGGTTTTCCCATCAGTGGGACAGAAAACCTCCGCTGCATCCGGCTCGGCTGTGCCCAATTAACATTAATGAGCGTAAAGCTATCCTCTGTGACTGTCGTGTCTGCCCCGGATTTGAACCTCCTGCACAAGTGCTGACATATTTTACCAAGGAGCTAATAGAGCCTGCCTGCTTGCTCTGGGGAGAAATTGAATGTTTGAAATGCGTGTCCAACCTAGACACACTAAATGTCTCAACAGAATAGCAGGGAGACCAATACAACTTAAAATACCCCAATTGTATAATGTATATTGTATTAACATTACCATACAGATAATACAATTCATAAATAAAGACAAACATATTAGATTAACTAAATTAAGTCAGTGTCATTTTCACCTGTATCAGCAGTATGTTGGCCCTGTGTGTAATAATTATACAAGGATCTGACACTATATATGCCCAGAATACATGCAACACTGCATAATACTGTAAGTAGAGTTCGCCTTAAGGGACATTTGGCTTTATTACCCACAACAGCATGCATGTAGTTAGCATACACTATGCAGTTCATTATTACATACTGTAACTTTCATTGAACTGTACATAAGCGGATTATTAGAAATGCAGACACAAGAGGAACCATCTTTACATGATGCATGGCCATGCACAATGAGGCCAGATTCTGTTCCACTGTAGGCTGGAACGAGTGTGAATCTGAATGCCTTTCTGTCAAACCGATGACTGTAGACTAACTAAAGCACGGCAGAAGTTGAGACTACAACAACCCAATGACTGGAGAGAGCCTCGGCAGTGGAGGAAAGGAACAAGCATAGTGACTGTACGTCTTTTTAAATGGAAATAAACATGAAAAGATGAGAAACAATCAGTATTATATGAAGAAAAATGCAGCACTAAGAGGGGTCTGGGGACTTTTCAATCTCTCTGGATTCAGTGAAAATGTCACATTTCACCCCCCAGATAACAAAAAGGCTATACTGTGTATATTCAACAGAACTCACATGGCACTGACAGTATTCAGGGGTTGAGGCCGTTCCCAGGCAAGTGCTAAACACAAAGTATCTAAAGTGGCTGAGCCAAGCTTACTGGGGTGTGTGCGCTATAATCTTGGAGGGGTGAGGGTGCGGACAGATTGCTGTGTGATCCAGCTGGTAGTGGTACATGTAAAATCCCTTTGCCACTGGATTTTGGGATTCTGACTGATCTTGTGTGTAATAACACAGTATATTGTAAATAATATCAGTGGCACAGGCTCACCTACATGATTTAATCACACACCCAGCCTTTCTGTGTGAGGGCGATAATGCACATCAGCACCAAGGGTCGATAACTGTTATCAGCCCCGTGGCTAATACAGCAGTAGCAGATCCAATCGGTGCAAGTAAAAATTGCGGTGGACTGTGAAAACCCTATACAGTATGGGCTATGCTATGGTTATGTGATGAACAAATAGCCCTCAGTAACAAAACAACAGGCGACGACAAATACAGTGGAATATCGTTCACTTCTGGGAAGTGAGAACGATAACGGACTCTTCGGAAGTTCCAACGTTTCGTTTAGATTGCGGCCTTTGGAAGCAGTATAGGGCAGCGATTCTCAACATGTGGGCCACGAACACTTTTGCCATTTCCAAGTGGGCCGTGAGACAGAAAGGGTCAGGAACCTTATTATATTATAGGGATACAAACAGGGAAAACAGTATTTTAGAGAGAATCTCACCTGGCTGTCCAGGTAAACAAGGTTCCTCTGGAGGTGATGCGAAAGAACCTCAGTCTACAGGAAGGTGCACAAAGGAAGGAGAGAACACGTCAGAGATGTGGAGGTGGCGAAAGACCGAAGCAGAAAGGGAAGTGAGGAGGGAAGAGGCTAACCACTTTAACCCCGGTGTCCCTATTTTGGGTGTGTTATTATTATTGTCGTACAAATTCGCCGAACGATAGCGAAAACAGCTGACCTGCCAGCTATAGCACGTCGCTTCAAGAAGTGACTGAGTGTGACTGTGAGCTTGTAGCTCAGCTATTTTCGCTTTGTTTTTTCATTTTAATGTATGAAACGGGGCTTAAGTGGTTAAAATAGGAGAAAACGAGAGGAAAGGGGTTAAAGGGAAAGAGAGAGGCTGGTGTGAGAGCGAAGGATATAAAGGGAGGCAACACCATGCACACAGGTGCATAACTCAATTAATCACTTGCCGATTGTGTCTCCGAATGTCAAATATTTAATCACAGCAACACTAGGAGAATAAGCCTCATGCAAAATCATAATATGGCATTGGTTAAGATTCCACACACCAAACCACATACTCTAACTTCCCTCTTTCTTGAAAGTAAACCCCAAAAAAACGTTACATGAATTGGGAGGCAGCAAGCGAGCAATGTGACATTCATGCAGTACTGCACCAAAAAAGCTGTACAGTAGAAATACTGGAATCCTGAATGCCACACAAATATAATTTCCAAACCTGTAATGCATCATGCAACATGTACTCTTTGATTTGTCTTTATCGCTGGATTGTAAAATGTAATCTTAATGATCTTCATTTATGAACGGATCTGGGTCACATAAAAACAAGCGAAGCCCACCGCTGCGTCGGGGCTCAGGCCATTAATTCAAGGTGCAGGGGGTTGACTGGGAGAAGCAGATATGAGCAGCAAACACACAGTGCATCCACTGGGATGCATGCTCGCCGCAACCGCACACACCTCAGGCTGGGGATGGACGTAGTGCAAAGGTACATGCACACGCGCGCGCACACGCACACACACACACACACACACACACACAGTCCACACCCACTGCGAAGTGATTCATCACCAGCGTGCCCACACGTACAACACACACCTCCAACGAGCACACCCACCCATCCGCGTTCCATCCATCAACCCACGGCTAATGCCAGACAAGCTTGTGGCTGCGCACGCACGCGCACACACACACACACGCACACGCACACACACACACACACACACACACACACACACACACACACGTGCGAGCAGGCGTTGCACACAAAACCAAAGACACATACACACTGACACATATAAGCACGCCCCGCGGCGCTCCCTTCCGCGGGGTGCATACGTTGGTTAGACACACCAACAGTCCGACAGGCATTAGTCCGACAACACCGTCGCTCCAGACATGCGTGGCAGGTTACAACTAACCCGTGGCTCCAGACATGTGTGGCAGGTTACAACTAACCCGTGGCTTCCTGTGAGGTTATAAAGGTTTAGGGTTTGAGTTTTGGGGTATAGTCAGTGTGTCGGAACCAATGCCTGTCGGATTGTTAGTATGTCGGATGCACCCCACCCCCCCCCGCCGCGGGGCAGTGCTATGTGTGGGTTTGCTACCTTGGGGTTGGGCCCCTCCATTCCCAGGGTCATTAGCTGGGCTACAGTGTGCTCCCGGATGCTGTTGAGCTCGGCCTGCTGCCGCCGGAGCTTAATCAGCAGAAGGGTCAGCTCCTCGGGCTGCTCACATCATCACAGCGACACACACAGGACATAAGAAAGAGCCGCCAACACAGTCTCACCGTTAGCGTCGCGATCCGGAAAACCAGGATGGAACAGGAAAGGAACCGGATCCAACATTGTGAGGAACCCCAGGAAATGGTTCACATTTTGGAACCGTTTTCCGGGAACCGGTGTCACACTTGTCAGAGCTGGTACAGTTATGTGTGGACTTCACACGTCTGCTATACAACAGGCTCTATATGCATACGTTCCTTCACAGGTGTTACCGATGATACTAATGAAGGCTCTGTTCCATTCTGGTCAAACGGAATCAGGGTGCTGCTAGTGTGCGTGTTGGCTCACTGGAAACACTCTGCCACCCCAGTGTGTCTCAAAGTGTCCTTGAGTGGGTTCCAAATGGCCCTTATCCATTTGTATAATCTACAAGTTATGGGGGTCCTTGAAATTAAAACGTTTGTACACTAAATGGAACAGAGCCTTAATTTGGTATCAACCGTAACAGTAAAAGAAAGTAGGGAAGGAGCCCGGAAGTATTATGTTATTCTGTGTTAGCCGGGGAGCCACAGGCCCAAAAGCTCAACGGTTAAGGATTAACCCGTGATGTCACGACATACTTTTTATTTGTGTTTTTTCTATTCACTTGGTCATTAATAAGGTCCACAGAATGGGAGGTCTGCTCTGCCGGAAACATCGCAAAAAAAAAGTTATGGTCATTTTTGTATACCACACCATAGCATAGACAACCAATATAAGGCAACATTTCATCATACTTTAGGTAGCATGTGACATGTCAAACTAGGGGTTCATGATTCTGAATCCATTCCAAGCATTAGTTTTGCACGAAAAACACTCCTAAAAACGGCCATAGCCGAAATCACAAATGTGAGGTCAAGTGGATATGGCCGAATTTAGGCCAAGTAGTGTTTTTCGTGCAAAACTAATGCTTGGAATGGATTCAGAATCGTGTTTGACAATGACATGTCACATGCTACTTGGTCTCAGTATATGTACGATGCAGGAAAAGCAAAGCCAATTTCATTAATGCGCTCTGGTGAAATGGAACGAGGACAAGGGGGTTGTTGATGACTAACAGCTGCTGAGACAAACAACAGCGGCAGCAAATAAATGGGCTGATAGGAAAATGGAGAGAGCAATTATCTAACATAATCATATGGAAAGAGACGTGTGTGTGTGTGTGTGTGTGTGTGTGTGTGTGGGGGGGGGGGTCTGCATTCGTGTTTTATTTGCGCGTTAACAATGGAAGCAAGTCCTTTCATTTAATTAATTAATCTTCCCGTTGTTTGTATGATGTTCAAATTGTCTTCAGCAAAATTGTAATTAGAATTGACTGAAAACCCCAAAACGGAAGGGTTACATTCAACAGAGTGGAGTTTGTAGAGCCACGAACCGTCTGGCCCTGCAGAGACTGCAGATGACATTTTGCCTTATATCGGTTGTCTATGGTGGGTTATATAAAAATGGCTATAACTTTTTTTTCGCAATATTACCGGCAGAGCAGACCTCTCATTCTGTGGACCTTAACCCATTTTGACCCGAGATCAGATTCTAAAAATGTCTTCTACATCCTGACAGTTTTCTGAAAAAGCTATGTTTCTATGTCAGTCGTTCTTCGATTTTTCAAAAAGAGCAGACCTACAAGCTCGTAGCGCGCCACTCGGTGGCGCGTTATGAGCTTGTAGATCTGCTATTTTTCAATAGCTAAAGCATAACATAATGCTAACACCAAAAGGGGTTCCCGCCCCAAAATCGGTTAATGACCAAATAGAAAAAATACAAATAAAAAGTATGTTATGACATCACAGGGCCCTCTCAAACTTTGGATGGCTGGCTTCGCGGTTATATGCATATAGATAGAGCCTATTGCACTAGTGGTTCTCAAACATTTTTTATTTCTTTCAAGGACCACCATAACTCTGAGTGTGTACAAATATGGACCTGTAAGGATACATTTGGTTCCATTTGTACACTTTCAAAGTCACACACCTCTAAGGATCCACTTGGACCCCCCAGGTAGCCCAGAGGGTCCCGTGACCTCACTTCGAGAACCGCTACAATAATATGTATGCAATCAATACTGTATTGAATTTGTGTTTATCCATGTGTTACTATATTACGTTGACATTGCATTTGCATTCCTACATTTTTTTTATGTAGAAGTCGTTAAGGGATCAGAATAGTTTTTTTAAAAATCCGAAAGGGATCCCAAAACCCTTCTCACGTCAACAAACACAAACTGTTGTTGTTCTCAGTATATGTACGATGCAGGAAAAGAAAAGCCAATTTCATTTGCGCTATGGTGAAATGGAACGACGACAAGGGGGTTGTTGATGACTAACAGCTGCTGAGACAAACAACAGCGGCAGCAAATAAATGGGCTGATAGGAAAATGGAGAGAGCAATTATCTAACATAATCATATGGAAAGAGACGTGTGTGTGTGTGTGTGTGTGTGTGTGTGTGTGTGTGTGTGTGTGTGAGAGGGGGGGGGGGGGTTCGGGGGGGGTCTGCATTCGTGTTTTATTTGCGCGTGAACAATGGAAGCTAGTCCCTTCATTTAATTAATTAATCTTCCCGTTGTTTGTATCATGTTCAAATTGTCTTCGGCAAAATTATAATTAGAATGGACTGAAAACCCCCAAAGGGAAGGTGTTACATTCAACATTCAACGGCAGTCTGTCGAGCCACGTACCGTCTTGCCCTGCAGGGTCTGTGGGGTGATTGTCTGTGGTGGGACGCCAGTTGGCATGGACCGGCGGTCAGGTGGGTAGCCATACTGCAGGACAGAGATGGAACACACACACGCATTCACTTCACACTGATTGGATTTGATTTATTTAAAAAGGAACTCAATTCAGTCCAATTTCATTTGACCTATTCCACTCAGTTCCAAGCAAACTTTTAATCATCTCTCTCTCTCTCTCTCTCTCTCTCTCTCCATGACACCATTGTGCGGCTAAGTATAAAACAACGATCTACAATCCATTCATTGGTTACTTGATCAATCGGAAAAGCAACCGATCGAATCGAGTCATGTGCCCTGCTCCGGTTATATACCTTTGCGATGTGCGTCCTGTGTCGACGGTCCAGCGTCATGACGTCGCCCCTGAAGACGGGCGAGGAGGCCTCGGAGTGGCCGCCGCTGGGGTTGTGGGGCGGCTGCTGCTGCTGGCGCGGCGGCGAGAAGGTGCTGTAGAGCGCCAGCGAGCCGTGGGAGGGCGAGGTGGGGATGGAGTGGGCCACGGCGACATGCTCCGATATGTTGCCCATGGTCTTGGTGCTGGGCAGGGTGCCGTAGTGGCCCGCCCCTGTGGGTATAACAGCCATGACAAGGACATTCATATTTATGTTGGACGGAGTGCCACAGTATGGCCTCACTGGCCTGCCCCCGGGGGGTAACAACATGACAAGGACATCAACAAAGTGGAAAAGAGATCTACAATTAGATCACAACGCGTCGCACTGCGCGTTGTAGCTTGTAGATGGGCTGTTTTCAGCACGCAACCAAGTGTAAAATCAGACGTTATACGCAGGCATCAGGGCCTGCCAAAATACATTTTTGGCGACAAACTCAACTGAAGATTTAGTCAACATGCTCGATGAAGGTCTGACCGACTGAAACGTTGCTGCGTAAATAAAATGATGTAACTCCAGGGAACAGAGACTCTGTTCCCTGGAGTGTGCAGTCCCTTCCTTGGAAGGTTTTTCTGATGTTTTTCTGATGTTTTTTTGATGTCTAACTGCCTGCTAACTAGACTTGCACCTCCTACGGGTCTTTTTGGATGTGCAGGAGTCTCTTTTTTGTCTCATATATATACATATATATATATATACACACACACACATATATACTGTATAGACATACCTGAAGGAAGAGCCAGACTCTGCCTGGAGAAGGCCTGCCTCTGCTGCCACTCGTACAGCTGCCACATGGTGTCGTCTCGCATCGACCGTCTCTTCTCCGCCGTGCTGAGCGTAGCGCCGTCGACGCCCCCTGCCGCCGCCGCCGTGGTGTTGACGGTGGAGGCGGGACGGAGGGCGCGGTCGTACGGCGAGCCGGCCACGCTGCACACGCTGTCCGGCCGCGGCATCATGCCGTTGTTCCGGGGCAGCGTGCGGTAGCCCTCGGGGTAGCGCGGCACGATGCTGGGCCGGTGGCTGGGCATGTTCCTGGGCAGCGTCTGGTAGGAGGTGATGCTGCTGGGCAATGGGGGGGAGAGGAGAGTGTCCACTGACTGAATGCTTTATCAATGGTAAGTAGGACAGTAACTAGAACCCAAATGAATGCTTTATCAATGGTAAGTAGGACAGTAACCAGAACCCAAATGAGAAAAAGAGGTTGCGCATCAGCAATGGCTGAGTGCCAAACCCAAATCAAGTATACATCAAAAAATATGAATTAAAAAAGGTAGCACATCCAAAAATGTAACAAGCGGGGGACAAGGTACTCACATTTCCATTTATTTTTATTGGCACACACCAGAGTGTGCGGAGCTTCCCTTTATTTTTTCTCATGTTCCCTTTGTGGCTCCAGCACCTCTCTTAAGTTTTTTCAGCGGATGAGCGGTGGTTCTTTTTCTATTTTTATTGGCACACACCAAAAAGGAACGCTAACGCGGTTCGGCTATGCAGCCTTCATCAGAGCATGTAACTATAAGCCAGTTAGGCCCGACGTCGAAATTAAAAGAAAACGTTCGCTCTGAAAGAATATATATTCAAAGATTTGTGCCGCATTTTCATGATAAAATAAAATAGCAGACCTATACAAGCTCGTAGCACGCCACTCGGCGGCGCGCTATGAGCTTGTATGAGCTTTTTAAAGTTTTTTCAGACAACTTAGGTCAGGATTTAGAATCGGCCTCAGTGCAAAATGGGTTAATGTTGTATTGTACAACCTGGTTACAAATATTTATCAAGATCTTGCAGTATAAAACATGGCTTAAGTGGTTAATCACCATCTATACTTGGTCTTAGAACGAACTAAGACTTTGTAGATTTGGATTATTATATTATTACAAATCATACATTACCCACTTCAGTCCTATACAGATTTTAGCCATTTGAAAATAGCCGATATACAAGCTCACAATACGCATTGTGAGCTTGTAGATCTGCTATTTTCAAAAGATTTGTATACATTTGAAAACCTGAAATGAAAAAGTTCTTTCTACTTTTGGAACTTTAAATACATTTTGCCCTGTGTCCCCTAGGGTAGGTACCCTCACAAAAAACATGCAGTAATCCTGGTCTCTAAACTGCCTCCCCCTGGCCAGCCGGGGCGCCTGATGGAGGGGAAAGGAACTGGTTGGAATAACGTGTTCCTTCCACGCGCTACGCCCAATCAGGGAAACTCCCCCCTGCCAGGTGTAAAGGAGCAACTTGGACACTCATGCATGAAGGAAGCATGAGTTCAAGTGCGTTGCTCTCCCCATGTCCCCCACATATGGGGACTAGGTTGGCGGAGGGTGTGTAGAGCCCAGGATCAATAGACAATTGACACAGGGGTGAAAAATGGGTTACAAAATTGAGTAGTTCTAAATTGCAGTATTGATAATTTTACCTAAGTGGACGATGGAGTACTTTCTCCACCACTGAACAAATGTTAACACATATGGCAGCCGCATAAGCAGCACTGACTCATCTTTTCATTCTAGAGGAAGTTTGCTGCTCCGCAGGCCGGCGGCCACGTAACGACACCAGAATACTCATTAACAGAGACTAGCGCCGCGAGACTCCCGCTGAAAAATACCTGCACTCACCGCGACCCCCAGCATCAAAGCCCTGGCGAAGGGATGAGGCAATGGGAAATGGTTTAATTATCTGTATGTGTAGTGTAGTGTAGTGTAGTGTAGTGTAGTGTAGTGCAGCGCAGCGCAGCGTAGCGCAAGTGCAGTGCAGTGCAGTGCAGTGCAGTGCAGTGCAGTGCAGTGCAGTGCAGTGCAGTGTAGTGTAGTGTGTGTGTGTGTGTGTGTGTGTGTGTGTGTGTGAGAGAGAGATGGGGGGGCATATTCACATGTGTATGCATATTTCAAACAAAAGGAAACCACAATCAAATGCAAAACATCGTAATAATCTGTGTGCGCACCTGTGTGTGTTTGTGTGTGTGTGTGTGTGTGTGTGTGTGTGTGTGTGTGTGTGTGTGTGTGTGTGGGAGAGAGATGGGGGGGGCATATTCACATATGCATATTTCAAACAAAAGGAAACCACAATCAAATGCAAAACAGCGTAATAATCTGTGCGCACCTGTGTGTGTGTGTGTGTGTGTGTGTGTGTGTGTGTGTGTGTGTGTGTGTGTGTGTGTGTGTGTGTGTGTGTGTGTGTGTGTGTGTGTGCGTGCGCGCGCGCATGAGAGTGAGAGGGACTGTGTGAAAATGTGTGTACATTTTAATTTAGATGTGTGAAAGTATCAAGGTCGCAGAGGGGAATTAAAATGCATAAGGCTACAGACTCATGACTGCATGCTTAAAATAGAATCCGCTAATAGAAACCACTGCATTACCCAACTCAACAGGATAGTACTTAGCTTTTGGATTAATATTACCCATAACCATAAATAGGTAATGTATGCCAGTTTTCAGTTTGCAGAAATTGTAACAGAAACGTGTGCTACAGTACTCTGTGGTGCGCCAGATCCCCGCCAGGCCAGGTAGCCTATACCCCAGGGCTGTGTTAGTTGAGGGGTGCAGCCTTAGGACGGGCTCACTCCGCAAAAGGAGATATCTCGCTCAAACATTGGAAGCCGATCCCAAACCGAGTGGCATGGAATTTGACTAAATCATGATCTTGAATTTGGACAGATTTCCCACAAGCTCACTGAGCTTGTAGTAATATCTTTGGAAACATTTGCTGTAGAGGGAAAAAGGAACGGGGCCTATAGTATAGGTCTGCTTTCAATATGGCTCAGACTGGGACATTATTTATAATGCAAAGAATGAGTAACATCATGATTATAAGAACCATGGAAGACTGTAAACTGTCATTGCCAGTCTTTTTTCTGTCTGGTACTGCCCTTAACCCATTTTGGACTGAGGTAGATAAAAAAAGGCTTCTAAATCAAAACATTTGCTCAACCCTTTTCATGTCAAGGACCCCCAGAATTATCTCTATTGGGCCACGGACCCCCATCTCAAAATATGTAGTTCCAGGGACCCCCCAGAAGCCAATATTTTAGTTAAAAATGTTCGCTCTGAATTCTGAAATACATATTCAATGGTTTAAGCCTTTAAGGTCTGTGATGAGGTCAAGTACTCAGGCCACTATTTAACAAATGGCCTATCTGATGATAGGGACATCTACAGGCAACGTAGCATGTTATATGAGCACAAGCTAACACGATTGTTCGTACGTTCAGTATGTGTTCAGCTTCGGTGAAGGCCACACTATCTAAATCTTTTCACCCACCTACTGTATGTATACTGTATTACTGACCACTTGTGGCAGCGCTACAAAAAGAGCATTATGCGGAAACTAAATGGGGCTTATAATGATGCCATTAGACTGCTGCTAATTAAAGTGCCATGCACGGTGCAACAGTGCGAGCACAATGTTTGTCCGTATCGGTGGACCCACCTTCTCCGCTGTGCCGCGGAACCTCATGTATAAATGTATGTGTAAGGTCGTCTGATTCTGCCAACGGGCCGGCATTCTTTTAATTCTGACCAACCCTTTATTGAGTTTAGTCAGGTTTGTTGTTTCTAAACTGTGGAAACATTGGCCGTGTAAGCCTGTATATCAATGTATGTTTGTCTTTGGATTTGTATGTTTTTTTATGTCACTATGTGACTTTATTTAATATAGTTTGATTGATATAGACCCCTGGGGGGGGATTACATTTTTTATACTTCAATGACAGTCACATCGCAACGTACTGTATTGTTCTTTTCTTGTTGAATACCGGTATTCGGGTTAAAGGCCAAACATGGATACAAACAAGATAAAGTCCAAAAACAGGAAAGGAAAGGAATGCTACATGGTTGCATCAGTTACTGAGCTCGTATGTGTTTTGTTAAAGGAATGGGCTAGTAACTGTCAATAGCAAAAACAAGGCAATGTTGAGACAATGGAGTGATAATATAAAGAAGACAGAGTGACCAAGCGAGCGACCGAACAACAGACTAATACACAGTCAAAGACACACACACACACGCACACGCACGCCCCGGAATGGGCTGCCTGCATCTAGCAGCATTGCAAACACCTATAAATAATAAACAACGTGACCGTTCTTCAGTAGCCCGAACGAGACGTTAGCAATGAAAATCAGCCACATGGCAAAGCCACAGCCACGGCCCCGGCCACTGATAACAATGACAAATGCAGTTTGGGTTTAGCGTTCGGTTCACATGCTCTGCACTCATTAAAAGGCTCGCTCCCATGACTTATTCATGTCGACGGCACGGCACGGCACGGCAGAGAGAGAGAGAGAGAGAGAGAGAGAGAGAGAGAGAGATTCAGGGGACAAGATATAGAGCGAGCAGAGAGGTGGAGAGAGAGTACATGGCCATGTAGTGGCCATGGAGAGAGAGTACATTGCCCCAGTAGTGGAAAAAAGTATTCACATTTTTTACTTAACCCATTCAAGCCTGGCGTCGAAAAATAATGTTTTGGTGGCAGGCTATGAGCTTGTAGATCTGCTATTTTTCAATAGCTAAAGTTTAGCGTAACGCTTAAAACACCAAAAGAGGTTCCCGCCCAGAATGGGTTAAAGGGATTGTGCCTTTTTTGTAATTTTTCTTATTTTTTGTTTGTTTTCTGAGCTCAATTGCACCCAAAAATCCTGAACTTTTAACATTCAGTAGATTTTCTGGCTCAAACAAGTGCTCTGATTTGCCTGTGGACTGTGAGGTAAGACTCGACAAATCCCATATATGACAGAAATGTGCCAGCAGATGTCACTGTTGAGGCCCGTTTGCCATTTTCATTGCAGCTCAAAAGGGTCCAGAACACACAGAGAAAACCTCAAACCACAGAACATCTCTGAATGTTCAAAGTTCAGATTGTGTGGGTATAATTGAGGTCATAAAACCTAACATTATAAAAAATAAAAATAATGTCTTGAAGTTGAAACCACACATATACATTAGCACTACAATTAACACAATATGTAAAAATATGAGCCAACCAGGTGAATAAATCACATTGTGGTTTAACCTTTGCTTTTAAATGAAATATCCGAGACTATTAAAATCATGGAAGATGTTTCTTTGACCACTTAAAATTGTTCAATCTTAAAACAATAACCGAAAATAGCCAATCTACAAGCTTGTATGTCGTCTATTTTTGCTGTGGAACATGCTGACTTCATGTGGAATCCAAATGACTGAAATCAGTCCCACATGGGATATCGTCCCCCGGGGGCCAAACCAGTGGGGCCCGTCCGTCCCACACGTTGGGAAGCACTGCTCTAAAGTCTAAACGACACCATTTCTCCCACCGCTGATACACATCTGTGTGGACGGAGCGTTTTCATCTCCCTCTGGACACATGCTCTGTCAGAGCTATAGGGCAGAGCTACGGAGAGGAGATACGGCCTGCAGCCTCACTCCCAATCTTCCGAAAACCCACCTCTTCAGACTCCACCATGGCCCGTAGCACTTGCCCTAGCCTAGCCCCTTAGATAGCACTTCATGTAGACTTGGATAGTATTTTAGACAGACTTATAGCTCGTTACGTAGACAGCACTAGAATTGCATTTTATGTAGTCATAGCACTTTATAGTACACAACATGTATATTGTATAATATATAATATAGTATAGTTGACATAGATACTCCACTGTTACATTCTTAGTTTATACATGATTCATGATAACTACTTTTTATATGTGTATGTATGCCATGCTTTTGTTTTTGCTTAATGTAAGTCGCTCTGGATCAAGAGCTCTGGATCTGCTAAATGCCTAAATTGTAAATTGTTTGTTTGTTTGTTTATTTTCACATAAAAAAAATATTTCGGAAATGATACAGGTCAATAAGAAAATGTGATGGAGAAAGCCTAAAAACCCTCCAGGGGCTTGCAAGTGGCTTCTCCAGGCATGTTTATACATTCAAAGTGGTTTTTGTTTGTTTAAAGAAAAAACTATTATATTGAACATGCAGATCTTAAACATTAGAATACAGATAAAATACAGGGACAGTGAAAGGACGGAAATGTACTATATAACAAGAAAAAAAGCACAATAGACAGAAGTCAGACAATAAAACCGCTATAGGAGAACATGGAGTACACCAGGTTAGTTTCCCATACGGTCTGCTAAACTAAAATCACTTCTCCTAACCACCAAGTACTTCCCATTGGGAAGTACTTGGTGGTTAGGAGAAGTGATTTTAGAACCTTCTTGAATTGATGAAAAGACAATTGCCATAGATGTAAAGGTAGGGAGTTCCATATTTTAGACCCTCTGAAGCCTGTATTAAATTGAGATTGAGACGTACGGGCATTTGGAGGTCTGAGGTGATTTGAGCTATACGTGTTGGATAATCATGAACCTGAGAATTATAACAAAATAGATGGAAAGGGTTTTCCCCAGTGAGCCATGAACAAATAGACCAATTTGAAGATGGTTCACTTGGTAAACACTGAGGACACCTAATCGACTAAATGAAGCCTGAGAAGAATGTCTTGGATGTACACAACTAATTGTTCTTACAGCTCGTTTCTGAAGACTGTATATGGCTCAAGTTTGGTCTGATGAGTACTAGCCCAGAATATAAATATGTAGAGATGGAGCGGGAATAGAAGCAGCAAGGAGAAGAGGAGAGATAAAAGACAGCATCTGTTTTTATGATCTTCTAAAACCATCTTCTAAAACGATCTTCTAACAACTTAATTCCCGTGGTAAGGGAATTAAGTTGATATTATGTGTGAAGGAGATTCAGGCATTTGGCTGCTTTTTTTATTGCAATGATTTTGGCGCTAAACGCAGTGGTGGAAAAGGTACTCTATTGTTTTACTTAAGTATCAATACTGCAATGTAGAACTACTCCATTACGAGGAATTAGAAAAGTACAAATGTATTGGCATCAAAATATACTTAAAAGTACCAAAAAGTAGAAAGTACTCATTAGGCAGAATGTCTCCATTGCAGGTTTTCAAATGTATAAAAATATTTTGAAAATACTGTACTGTACTGTACTGTACTGTACTGTGTCTATGAGCTTGTAGATTGGCTATTTTCAAATAGCCAAAATGTATATATAGGGCTGAAGTGGTTTTGTATGTTTTGTAATATAATCAAAATCTACAAAGTAACTAGTAACTAAAGTCTTCAAATAGTAGGAGAAAAAGTAAAAAGGTTGCCTCTGAGATGTAGTAGAAGTAAAACTATTGTAAATACAAAGTACAAATACCTCAGAATTGTACTTAAGTACAGTAGCCTACTTAAGTAAATGAACTTTACACCACTGGATAAACGGTACATGTATTGAGGTTGCGGTACAGTCAGACTCCTTAGAGAAACTGTACTGTACCGCTTGTAATGAAGACTGTTTGAAAAGAGCTTCACACGGAAGGGATATCTGTAGGGTGTAAAAGTGTATAGCATATAGCAGAATAAAAGCGGTGAACGTACTTGAGAATTAATCTCAATGAGGTATGGTTCCTCATACACAATTAACAGCACAACGTTAAATTAAAAAAAAAGGCTTGGCAAGATGCCTCGTTTTCTTCACCAAAAGGAGTTCTAGCGCAGGTTGAGGCAGGAACATGAAGTCAGCTGACTGTCAGCGGATGTCCCTGAGCACCAACTACCCACACGTTCACTAATCAGAGAAGACTGCTTTAAGGGATGACTTTTTTGTCGCACCACTCACATGGGTGTGATTTTTTTCCTATCGATTCCACACCAAGTTTTTGTTTTGTTTTTATGCCTAACAAAAATAAATACATTTAAGCTAGGCATTGTATGTGTTTGAACAAACATTATGGGGTGTGATCGTTATGGAAGTCAATTGGGGATAAAACAATATATCACAACAAAGGCACACATTTTCAAAATTCCAATACTCAAGCTTCCATAATCGCATCCTCCACTTACGTCGCCTCCGTCGAAGAGTCGAGGAGGTGAGCACGAGGCAAGGACGGAGGAACGGACTTTAAGAAAGCAGAAAAAAAACACTCCACACTCGGTCAGCCTCGCTTTTGAAGCGACAGCAATTACAAAGTCATGACGTGTCACACAGCTGGCTTGCTGTACCACTCCGGACTCCGGATATAACTAACATTTGGGAGGTGAACGATGTACGGCTCACACTGGAGGACGGAGGAAGCAAGCAGACATACATTTCACTATTATAAAAAAAACAGTCTTACCTCCTGGTGTCCTCGTCGGGCCCTCGTGTCCTGTGCGTGCGGACCCAGTGCTCCAGTTGCTGCATGGAGTTGGTCCTGGACAGCCCTCTGTCCTGGCCCTCGTGGGCCTTTCCCGACGCTCTCCCCAGGGTGCCTTCAACCTCCCCGGGGCTGCAGTCCGCGGGCTGCTCCCCTGAACCGGTGCTAGCCCCGGCGGCCCCCGAGCCGTTGTGCAGGGCCTGCAGGCTGGCCGCCTGCCCCTGGCGAGAGGCCGTGACGGCGGCCGCGATGGCGGCCGCCTGGGCCGGCTGGAGCTTGATGCTGTTTATCTTGGTCAGAGTCCTCTCCGAGCTCGGGTCCCTCTGGAAGCCGTACTTCTCCCCGTCGCAGAGCGTGGCGTACCTGTCGCCTTCCCGGAGGGTGGCGTACTTGCCGCCCTCTCGCAGCGTGCTGTACTTCTTCACCTCCCGCACGGTGCCATATTTGTCCACCACGTGTATGGCGCCGTGCTTGCACTCGCCGCCGTACCGCTCCTCGCGCAGCGACAGCTGCCTCTTCACCTCCTTCTGCGGGACGTGTTGCTTGTGCTGCTGCTGGTCTTTCTGGAGCGAGTGTCTGTCGCCCACCTTCTGCAGCGCGTACTTCTCGCCGTCCTTCGTGAGCAGATACTTCTCCCCGTCCTTCTGAGGCGCGTACTTCTCCTCGGGCGGCGCCGTCGTGTACTTGTCCTCGGGGCTGTGTCACAGTCAGGAAGTGACAATTAATCGTCAAACAGATAATTGTGATTAGACGATTTAACTGTGTGTGTTTTTTTTTTTTTGGAACATACGAATAGAAAGGATGTTTTCTGTTTGCCTTTTGGGCTTTGTAGACAAAAATGGCACTGGGCAGATTATGACGAATGACTAAAATATATAAAGAAAATTCTGAAATAGTCCATCTACGTACAAGCTCATGTATAACGATGCGTTGTGAGCTTGTTGTGAGCTCAGCTGTTACATAATACATGAAAATCACACCAACGTGTGAACTGAGCGCGTGCGTGTGTGCCTCAATGGTCATCGGGTGAGTTTGTGACTGCTGCTCAACAGCGCCACTCAGTGGTCACCCAGCGGTACTTTTTAACTCTAAAGGTGCCTGCACAGTGCTGCGTTTTTTGAGTGGTGCAAGCACTCCAAGGAACAGCAATGTCCGTGTTCACCTATGTGCCTATGTGTGTTGGTTAATGAGCACCAGTATATGACTATGAGTACCAGTAGGGGCGCTGTTGTGCTAGAAACAGAGAGAGGGATAGTGCTGCACTGTTGCCTGCTAATGAGAGAGAGGTGTGTTTTTTTGGGGGGGGGGGTTGCACCACTCAGTTCACACGGGTGTGAATTTGTATTTTTTTTCCGCCAGTTTTCCCAAAAAAAACACGTCCAGTCTGCAAGGACCTTTAAACATACATAGGGAAATAGGGACAGACGAAGCCGGTCATTTGGAGCGGAGACAGACACGAGAACGACGACCGCACGAAAGACAACCGCGCGATCGCCTCCAAAAATAACTGCGATTATATAGGAGCGCAATCGTGACGCAACAACCGCGACAATAATTGCTTACTTGTCGTCGTTGGCCTTCTGCGCGGCGGCGTACTTCTCCAGGTCCCGCTGGATGGCGAGCACCGCCTCGCCGTCCCGGTGCAGCGCGTAGCGCTCGCCGTCGCGCCGCAGCGTGTACTTCTCGCCGTCCTTGTGCAGCAGGAGGCGCTCTCCGTCCTTCTGCAGCGTGTAGCTCACGCCGTCCTTCCTCAGCGAGTACCTGTGTGGTGGCGCACAGTGTCAAATAACTGAGTACTTTTTTCCACCACTGCATTTTCGTCGTGGTTATAAGCCCAAACCACACCAAAGGGTCGCAATGCATGGCGACCCATTGGTGTGGTTTGGGCCATTGAATTGAACCAGACTTGGGTCGACATGTAACAGGAGGACGAACGCTGAAAACCGTCTCATCCCATCTCGACCCTTTTGGTGTGGTTTGGGCTTTTAACCCATTCTGACCTGAGATCAGATTCTAAAAAAATGTCTTCTACATCCTGACAGTTTTCTGAAAAAGCTGTGTTTCTATGTCAGTCGTTATTCGATCTTTCAAAAATAGCAGACCTACAAGCTCATAGCGCGCCACGCCACTCGGTGGCGCGCTATGAGCTTGTAGATCTGCTATTTTTCAATAGCTAAAGCATAGCATAATGCTAACACCAAAAGGGGTTCCCGCCCCAAAATGGGTTAAGTGTACAAAATGAACCCCTGCGGAAGTATACCTGTCGCCGTCTCGCTGCAGCGTGTAGTACTCCCGCTGCTGGCCGCCGTTGTTGTTGTGCTTCTCCGTGGCGGCGGCGTCTTTGTGTGGGGCCCGGCAGCCGCCGCGCTCGTCGGCACGCGACAGGGAGTGCTGCCGCTGTGGCGCGGTGGTGGCGGCGGGTTGTTCCGCGCGGTTCCGCTCGTTGTTCTGGATCTCGGGCCGCGTCAGCGAGCGGTGGTGGTGGTGGTGGTGGTGGTGGTTCAGCAGGTTGTTCAGCTCCTGCGGCGTCCGCTGGTCGGCTTTCAACTTGTCTAGTCTGACGGGTGGAGGAGACAGAAATAGTCTTGCGCAATTACATGATGTAGTAGAATGTAGATGAAATGCTATTTTGATCAATGGCTGTTGATATAATGCCTAATGGTAACGACATTCAATGCAGCATGGAATTTTGGACAATATCCTATCCAACAACAAAAATATATACCATACATTTATTGTCTTCTTTTTGTCTTGTTTTAATAATAATAATGAATTGCATTTTTATAGTGCTTTTCCAAGTGCTCAAAGCACTTTACAATGGTTCATTCATTCATACATTGGGAGGTGAGGCGGCGAACAGTCGACGCCAGCGTCCTCACTTCCCTCATTCACACACCAATGGTGGCAAAGCTCACACCGACCGACTCATTGGAGGCAATGTAGGGTTCAGTGTCTTGCCCCAAGGACACATGTGGACAGGAGGAGCCGGGATTCGAACCGCCGACCCAGGGATCATTGGACGACCTGCTCTACCTCCTGAGCCACAGCCGTCCTTGTGTTCTTTGGTGGTCTGTAGCCTACGTGGCTCAAATGCTGAATAAATAATGGACCATGATATGAAAAGGGTTGAAAATAGCTTTCGCCTTTGTTTTCATCCATTAAAATGTTACCGAACTTACCTGATCAACTGAAGGTCGAATCAATGTCTGGCTAAACAGACGTTTGCATTTCGTTTTGGTAAATCAATTGCTTCTCGAGGGCCTATTTTCCGCAAGACTTCTCAAATCAATCTGAGCTTTGAAATGGATCCGAACGCAAGAATAGCATTACTTTGAAAAAGGAACAGAAAAAAAACACCATCACATTGAATGTGTTGGATTACCCTCAGGTTTCAAGCCTTTGCAAGTTGATTCTCAAACCCTGGACTCCACTTTGAGAATCACTGCTATACAGAGTAGGCCTATATATGTACCATTTAAGCGTCGCCGACTTTCAAGAGAACAGGAACAAACCCAAGGTCTATATCCTGCTACCCTAATAGACAGGGGTACATGAGCACCTGGCCGTTCATTCGTGCTCTATCTCCGACCAAGCCACACTTCCACCACACATCTCTCTATGCAAAATAAAACCTGTACACTCCCACAAAAGACATAGACTACATTGCATTCGCCAAAAATGTCTTCTTTACTGTTTAAATATTACTTTTCTGAAACACGCTATTCTTGCTCAACCTCAACAGCCTACGTCAGAATCGTCATGTTGGCGTCTACTACGCCAACTACGTTCACTTAATGGGGCCAGTCCTTCACAGTGACACACACGTTAGATCAACCACGCGACCGGGATGGTTTCTACCCCTCAATGTCGTGCCTACTCTACACTGCCATCCCAAGTCCCCTCCCCCTTTCACTGCTCCTGTGTGTGTGACCTGTGAACTACTCTCTGACTGCACTGTGGCTTGATTTATATGTGCGAGGTTGAAATGTAATGCACATAAATTAATTATAGGTCCAGCAAGCAAATCATGATTGTCTGTTTGTGCTCAATAGGTCACCATCACATTCCGATTTTAGGTGTTGTGTTTTCTATGACATTTATTTGGGCCAGTAGTTTCATATCTATCCTTTTTCCGACCAACACAGAACATGCTAACGGTGTTAGCGCGTTAGCATCCATCTTGCTTTTGATTTATATGTGCGAGGTGGAAATGTAATGCACATAAATTAATTATAGGTCCAGCAAGCAAATCATGATTGTCTGTTTGTGCTCAATAGGTCACCATCACATTCCGATTTTAGGTGTTGTGTTTTGTATGACACTTTGGCCAGTAGTTTCATATCTATCCTTTTTCCTTTGACCAACACAGACCATGCTAACGGTGTTAGCGCGTTAGCATCACACAGCTTACAGCGTCAGTGTTGCATGAATACTTTCAACCATGACAATGCCGACTACTTTTGCTACACACACTTCCCAAGGATTATGGAGATGTCTTTATTTATTTTTTAAGGTTGAGAAATGAAATAATTATGGTCGTTTCTAATCTCAGCATTTCACAAGAGAAAGACGTGGATGCCTTTCGCTGCGCTGTTGGCGTTGCCATGTCTCATAGAAACAAGTAAATAGGTCTTTAAAAAGAATCCCAAAACAAGCGCATATAACAGGGGTCTGTAACCTATTTTAAATGAAGTGCCATGTTTTTATTTTCTAGATAGTGAGTCAGCCACAAGCTCACATCACAACAATAATCCATGTAATAATCACAATAACAATACTAATAATAATAATCATAATAATCCTGCTACCCTAATAGACAGGGGTACATAAGCACATGGCCGTTTATCCAACAGCTTTCTCCGACCCAACCACACTTTCACCACACATCTCTATATGCAAAATAAATTCGGCACACTCCCAGAATACATATAGGCTACATTTCATTGAAAGAAATGTCTTAATTACTGAATAAATATTACTTTTGTCAACCACGCCATTGTTGCTCAACATCACCAGCCTACGTCAGAATCGTCATGTTGGCGTCTACTACGCCAACTACGTTCACTTATTGGGGCCAGTCCTTCACAGTGACACACGCGTTAGATGAACCACGCGACCGGGATGGTTTCTACCCCTCAATGTCGTGCATTTGCTGCGCCCTTCTAATGCTGCGCCACGCCTACTCTATACTGCTCCATGCGACTCGAACAGCGTCAGCAGCAGCAGCTCCGAGCCTCCGTCAGAAAGGCTGCCCATAGCACTGCACAGCCCCACACCCAAATGAATCGAATGAATGAATAAGGCGCTTATATCGCTATTGCTCAGTGGATGGGACATTTACATTAAAAGCAATCGGATGGACGCGTGGATAACGGCATGGTTGTGTGCAATCGGAGGGAAAGCTTCCATAATCCATATAGCTTCCATGCTAGCTGCTTCAGACACAGGGGAGGGGAGGGAGAAATAGTGCGAAATAGCGCTTATGCAACAATTACCCTAAAACACAAACACCTCAACTCGATGTCATTGTGAATAAGAATTTCGAGCGAAATAATAATTTTTGGAAGGACACTTTCACCCAGTATGAAGCTAAATGTGGAAGCCGTGTGTGTCACACCAAAACGGCTGACCTATAGAATCCTGTAACCAGCCTCTCGCACTGCCTGCGAGTTGGCTCCGTCTAAGGCTCCGTCTTATGAGCAAATTTAGAACTTCCGGTCTGACAGCTAGCAGATTTAAGACATCCGGTTGCTTTCAGAATAAAATAAGATTATTTAATTCGTTAATTAAATAATTTTTACATTACATTATTAGTATTATTATTACATTACAGTTATTGTAAAGACACACATTATGTTTCTGTGTAAAAATAAGTAATTAAATAACATAAAAAAGTTATCTAAATGGATAAATGCTATTCACTGGAGTGCATGGACTTTATAAAGTGGACACTGGACAAAAGACGGCTCCGCCAGGCAACTATCTGGACATACCCACGCGTTTGGGAAGATGTCCTCTACCACCCCACAGTCTCCGCTAAGCGGGAGAGGTGTAAAATTCACAGCAGCAGAGCTTCTACTGGGGTCAATGCAAAAAAATGTACCGTTTCCGGACCCAGAATGGACACTGGACAAAGAGGCCTCCGCGAGGCAACTATCTGGACATACCCACGCGTCCGGGGAGATGTCCTCTACCACCCCACAGTCTCCGCTAAGCGGGAGAGGTGTAAAATTCAGAGCAGCAGACCTTCTATTGGGGTCAACACTCAAAAAAGTGCCGTTTCCAGACCCAGAATGGACACTGGACAAAGAGGCCTCCGCGAGGCAACTATCTGGACATACCCACGCGTCCGGGGAGATGTCCTCTACCACCCCACAGTCTCCGCTAAGCGAGAGAGGTGTAAAATTCAGAGCAGCAGAGCTTCTACTGGGGTCAATGCAAAATAAATTACCGTTTCCGGACCCAGACTGGACACTGGACAAAAGACGGCTCCGCGAGGCAACTATCTGGACATACCCACGCGTCCGGGGAGATGTCCTCTACCACCCCACAGTCTCCGCTAAGCGGGAGAGGTGTAAAATTCAGAGCAGCAGACCTTCTATTGGGGTCAACACTCAAAAAAGTGCCGTTTCCAGACCCAGAATGGACACTGGACAAAGAGGCCTCCGCGAGGCAACTATCTGGACATACCCACGCGTCCGGGGAGATGTCCTCTACCACCCCACAGTCTCCGCTAAGCGAGTAAATGGGTGCTTATATTTCTATGTGAAATGTGGTGATGCTGGCATCACAATAGATGCCAGCATCACGCTGCCTCCGTCTAATAAGCACATTTACAACTTCCTGTTTGGAAACCGAAACAGATGCTTCTGACATTTGCCTGTGCGTGCTTAATCGTTGTACTTCTGAACACATTTCCCAAATCTCAGTGATTTATCCACACATCGCTCTGTGTGTGTGTGTGTGTGTGTGTGTGTGTGTGTGTGTGTGTGTGTGTGTGTGTGTGTCGCGTCGCCCTCCAGCTGCAATTGCGAGTGTGCGCTGTGTGCAGGGCACACTACTGAGTTTAAAACCACAGCTGAAACATGAAGTGGAGTCTGTCAATTCCCGCAATTTCCTTCTTCCCATATTGCGCTGCAACGACACTAGGATTGAGCCCCCCGAAGGGGGGCGAAATTCTAGTTCTATGAATATATGTTTGCGTCTGAAAATGCGATTTAATTATTTATTATAATTGTATTTCTTTATTTCATTTTGAAAAGGTTGTGAAATAAATACTTTAAAATGTTTTTGTAAGACAAAAAAAGGGACCCATGAAAATGTGTCGTGTCAAATATCCCTGAAGAGTTTCTAACACATGATAAATATTTAATCAAGATCCTCTTAGCATCAAGTAAAAAAGCAATCACACGACGCTGGTACCAACAGGACCCACCAACGAAAGATCAATGGATGGACATTATTGAGGAACTGTATTCTATGGAAAAACTAACATTCATACTGAGACTACAAGAGGATAAATTCTATAAAAAGTGGGAAAAGTGGAATCTCTTATCTCAGCCTAGTGATATTGCAATAGGATTTCATTGAATGTTTGTTGTAATATTAAAAATGCAGCCTTTTTTCTTTTACTTTTTGTCCTTTTCTTTCCCGTATTGTCTTGTTAGTTGAGTTCTTTTTTTTGTCTGTTCTTCCTTCAATAAAAATTAAGTGAAAAAAAATGTGTCGTGTCTCCGCCCACTGTGTGGTTCTGACCTTCTGATTGGCTCAGTGTGGACGAGGGCGGCGTCTGTCATGACCTTCATCCAGGCCTCCATGTCTTTGGCTGTGTCCGTGCAGAAGTAGTAGGTCCGCATGTTGGGGTGAGTGGCCTGCAGTGGTGGAAAAAGTACTCCGTTGTTTTACTTAAGTAAATGTGTCAATACTGTAATATAGAAATACTCAAGTAATAGTAACTACAAGTAGAAGTCCAGCATTCAAAATGTACTTGAGTCAAAGTACAAAACCATTGGCATCAAAAGGTACAAGTACAAGTTTTCAGATATATATTTTTACCAGCTGATGTGTAAGCACAGCTGATCAATGTTCTCTCTGCGGTGCTTTCACGCCCACTTGCCGTAGTTGAGACCTATGCTTCTCATTGGCTGTACGTACAACCTATCGTCCTGATTGGCTGCCTTTGTCTCTAGGCAACCACACACTTTCTGCCTCTCAGCCATGGGACATACTGTAAGGCAACAGCTGGTAATTAAGTGATGTCATCAATTCTTGTTTAAATAGCTACAAGCTCTACAAGCTTGTCGATCGACCATTTTCAAACGGCCGAATTGTATATAGGGCTGAAGTGGTTAGTGTATTTTTTCTTTTACGATAATAATCAAAATCTAGGAACTAGTGACTGACGTTTTCAAATAGTTGTAGTGGAGTAAAAGTATTATTATTTGCCTCTGAGATGTAGTGGGGTAGAAGTAAAAGAACAGAAAATTGAAAAAAAAAAGTTACTAGTTATTTTACACCTGTGTGGTGGCCTGCAACCAGCCCAGACCAGACCACATTGATTAAAAAGGTAACATTCCCTGCGGTGACATTGGCGCGACACCCCATGGACTGCAGTGCCTTGAGGCGTAACAGTTTATGATCAAAGTAAAACATAAAAGAAAACTAGAAATGCACTCTGCCGAGGTGCCAACTTGTGCCTTGCACACAAGTAGGCCATACTACATGGCCAACTTGTGCGCAAGCAGAGCGCGCAAGTGCTGCTACTAACTAATGTCTATTACAACTGCTGTTCTAAATCCTTTAGACCCGTTAGTGACCTTATACCAGGGGTAGGCAACCTGCGGCTCTAGAGCACATGTGGCTCTTATAGGTCCTCTCCCGTGGCTCCCAGTTGCTACGGCAAAGAAGTATGAAAGTACGAATAAGAGGTTTTCTTTTTCTTTTCTAATAATTTATTATTGAATTTGTAGTAGGCATAAAGTTATTCTTTCATTTTGATATTGCAAAACAATGTTGCCTATACACCATGCAGATAAAAATAAGAATCAAATTTAATGAAGGACAATAGAAGAATGTATTCATGATAAGACATCTTTGTTTGTTTTCACCACCAATGCTGCTGGCTTACTCGTACAGTATACTTGATATGCTATGAAAATATGCAAACAATAAAATGTAATATTGAAAGACCAGAAAAATCATGAATAATTAAAGTTTGCTTTATTAAAGCAAACATATTTTGCGGCTCCAGATAGAATTGTAATACGTTTTTGGGCCAAAAATGGCTCTTCTGATAATAAAGGTTGCCTACCCCTGCCTTATACCAACCCTCAAAAGTACCTTAGTTACGTCTCAATCGACAGCCAATAAGGGACCACCATTCTTACCCACGTACCTTAGTTACGTCATCAAGAATGGTGGTCCCCCATTGGCCGACGGACAACACCGACATACAGTACGCACACCAACATACAGTACGCACTACGCAGCCGATTACAGTACATGCACGCTCTTCTTGCGCAAGTACTGACAAAGGCTCATTATTAAATCTAAATGACTACAACATGACTACACATTTTTGTGAAATGCTATGATGGCAAAAACTACGACTGAATATACTGCAATTTCGTCAAACAAATACAAACGAGATGAAAATGTTAGGGAGGGACTATAGTGGAGAAGAGACGTGGGGGTGTTGCGTTGCATTCCAAAAAAAATGCCGATTTACAAGCTCACAGCGCGTCGCATGACTCACAGCAAGAATGACTGTGAGCTTCAGTTCTTTCCCACGACCATATATTACCATATTGAATTGAAAACTGCACAAAATGGCAGAAGCCGTAGGAAAACAACAAGGGGTCTTCACACCTTCGGGCATGATCCCTGATTAAAAACAAAATGTGGTGAAGTCAAAAATCCAGGGACCCATAGAAATGTCTCTGCGACTCAGTGTTTGGGAACCAGTGGTCTAAATCAATCAATTGTACAATGTTTAGCCTAGTCCACTATAACTCCATGAAATGAACACTGCATCAATGATTGGGAATACAAGAAGGTTGCGCAGGGGTGTGTGTGTGTGTGTGTGTGTGCGCCATGCGCGTGTGTTCACCTTGAAGGCGTACTTCCTGCTGATGTGGTCGTCCACGGACAGCATGGAGACGTGGAAGCTGGGCAGGAGGATGCTTCCCAGGATGCCTTCCTCCTTGTCATCTGTACCACAGAGGAAGAAGAGAGGTCAGACCACGAGGCATGCTAACAGGCGCTACAACGCAGAGGGAGGGGCTGGTGATGCTCAGGCGTCGCGTAGCAACAAGTAACCATTTCTATTAGAGAGAAATACAAAACATTACAGCCGTGCGAAGTGAGGAGGCGCTCTTATCATCGTACATCACCATACTGTATAGTGTACATCATCATCTCATTCCAGCCAATCAGAATTCACGTCCTCACCTTCGTCTTCAATGTTTGTGTTACGCAAATGTTTGTGTTTACACAAACACTCAAAATGGTCCATTCATTGTCAAACACAGCTATGTGTGTCAGTAGTATGTGTATGTATGTACAGTATGTGTAAGTTGTTTATGTGTACGTGTCACAGAAAGCTGCAACACGGTAACTGTCATTTTCCGACCGTTTCGGACGCGGGAAGGCTTGCCCGGAACTGGGCCGGTCCCCGCGCTGGTTGCATTTCTGGGGGTCTGGATGTTCCGGGGACCCGCACGCGGTAACTGTCATTTCTCAAAGATGTTTCCCAAAAATAATCAAAGTACAGTACAGAGCACAGTACACTACAATACAGTACAGAACAGTAACTATAACAATAAATGTATCGTTCTTTTTTTATATTTTAGTCATGACAATGATGACACTATGTTCACCTGTCATGAAAATGTGGTCTCACTTCCTTACTGGACTACAAAGAGACACCTCGATGCAGCCTCCCCCCCTCTCCACAAGGTGGGGAAGTGCATTAAAGCATTAGGCATTGTAAGAATTCAGCAATGCAGTCAAACCCACAGCCAACAGACTTCATTATTTTTCTGGCCATAGGGTGCACATTTCAAATTGTGCTACTGTTATCTACTACAAACACTATTAACATTGAGTGAGTGTAGTTTCTCCCAGCAGTGAAGTCTCTCTGTGTGTGCAATCCACGTAACTTGGGAACCGAGTGGTCAGAGGCTCCAGGAAGTAGACAGGTCCACAAGTACATTTTAGGCATTTTATTTACCTTCAAAAGTGCAGTGCAAGCCGGCGACAAACGTACAAAGTGCAAACTGAAAACTATATTTAAGAAAACAAACAGGAACTGTTGCAGGCTTTTTCTCCTACAATGAGGCCCTGGCTCGCAGCTCTCCCCTGATGTCTCTTACTAGCATCAAATCAGACTGAACTCCCTTCACCTGCAGCAATCCTGCTCTTAAACAGGTGGGGCAAACCATCCCCTAATCAGTAAGTGTTAATATGAATTAACTCAACCACACAGCTAACTATGGCCTACGAGTAATTCCTCCACATTACTATATTTTATAGGAATATACACTCAACTACATTTCACAGGCCCAATTCATTTACAGGGCCTAACATAAAGACCAAACATAATACAGACCCCTCATCCTCTACAGTACTTGGCACCCTCGATCCAATCTAGAGAGGAGTGCCAGCAGTGCAGAGGAGAGGCAGTTGACAAACTTCAACGTCAATAAATACAAATATAAACATATAAAACTCTTTCAATCATTGTGTCAATCACCAAAAATGTCACCCATACAATAAATACAAATATAAACATATAAAACTCTTTCAATCATTGTGTCAACCACCAAAAATGTCACCCATACAATTAACAGTCACTTCCAATCCAGCTGGTTTGTCGATGATCAAGTCGACTTAGCTGTGTGGTCTGACTGTGTGCAAGGTCCTTGATATTGTCTATAGGGCACGGGCTGCCCCGTGACAGACTTCAAATCATTCGACACGCGCGTTCCACACCACCACAGGGGCCCGGTGCCCCAAAAAGACCTCTGCATACCGTATATCCCATTCTGACTTGAGATCAGATTCATACGAGGTTTCCACTGGACACACACTGGTCTGATTAACCCATTCTGACCTGAGATCAGATTAAAAAAATGTCAGTCGTTCTTTTGATTTTTCAAAAATAGCAGACCTACAAGCTCGTAGCGCGCCACTCGGTGGCGCGCTATGAGCTTGTAGATCTGCTATTTTTCAATAGCTAAAGCATAACATGATGCCAACACCAGAATGGGATATGGGTCTGGCCAGTTCTGACTTCACAGCACTCACAGCATAGCACAGGCATGGGCATGCCTGACACATAATTCCATAAAATGACATCTGGACAGGGCAATCATGTTGATGACGTCATCATGTTGATGTCATGTAGAGGAGGAGCAGGACAGTGGATCTGAGAGTATGACTAAATGTGACAACATTCGCATGCACGCACAAATGTGACAAATATTTGGGGATTCACTTCCTTATCCTGCTGTGACACGTACAGTACGACTACGTGCCGTTGTCTAGAGGACTTGGATGAGTGTGAAATCATGCCGCAGACTTTGAGTCTGAGAACATGCCGGTGTGTTTATCTACATCCAGGGTGTGATGTCTGGCAACCCTAACGGGATGATTGAACAAACTCTGCCAGGGCTTATCAGAGCGTGACAGACAGACAGACAGATGATTGGTTGTGTATATCGCCATTGTCGGGCGGAAATGTTTCATGGAGAAAATTAACCTTGTGTTCTCTAAAACTCACACGCACACACAAAGCTGGGCATAGGAAGGGCTAGCGTCCCTCAAAAAACAGCGCCCTCTGCTGTCTGTTTGCTCATAACACCTTTTGGTGTTTATAGCATTCTGTTCTACTTTGGCAATTGAAAAATAGCAGATCTACAAGCTCATAGCGCGCCACCGAGTGGCGTGCCACGAGCTTGTAGGTCTGCTATTTTTAAAAAGTCGAGAAAATGTGGCGCAAATCTTTTGAATATTTCAGAGCGAACATTTTTAACTGAAATATTGGCTTCTAGGGGGGTGCCTTTTGAGATGGGGGTCCGTGGCCCAATAGAGATAATTCTGGGGGTCCTTGACATGAAAAAGGTTGAGCACCACTAGGGTTGGGATTCGGAACCGGGTCCATTTCAGACCCGGTTCCGACATTGCGGATCCGGAGCCGGTTCCATCGTTTTCGTATTAACGGTTCCCCAAACGGTTCTCATCAGTCGTCATTTAGCTCCGCTGTGTCTGTGCATGCATGCAAGCAGAGCCTGTGGTGACGTCACCCCACCTACATGAGAGAGTGGGGTCGGGGAGGATACGCCCACTGTTCTGTGCATTCAGCGACCGCTCACCGCCGCGGAGCGAGTGGGACAGTATGTCGAAGAGATCTCCATAGTGTGGTTAACAGAGAGGGAAATGACTGAGGCTGAGCACGCAACGTGCAATAAATGCGATGCTATAGTTCCCTGCAAAGGTTGTTGCAACTTGTAGGCTACCAGTTGCACCACGTCCACGAGTTCTCAAAATCAATATGTCTACACGAGTCCACAACTCACGAGAATAATCTACAGTAGGCACATCGCGTTTGAGAGCCATGCGGAAAGCCGTGCCTGCACTCCCCGCAGCTCCACCACAGCCGGCGGGGGACGAGGATGATGCAAGGCTCGTTCACTTTCCCCAGGCTAGTAACGTAATAGAAAATAAAAACTACTAAACTTCTACAGAGCTTTTCATTAGGCGTGTTGTAGCCTACAACTGTTGTTAATGGTGTTAATTTAGACCGCCAATGACTCGACGTCCTTCTGTCTGATATTATATGAATCACGTTAAATATCACTATCAATGCTTTTGATTTGTCTCTAAATTAATCGCGTGACTGTTGAGCCCAGCGTTTAGGTGCATATACCTCCATAGATTGATTACTTTATAAAGAGTTTGCAGAAAAAAGCACAGGAACGTAGCCTACAGTTCAATACAAGGTCTGCTAAGAGGATTTTATAATCCAAGAAAGCACTATTTGTTTCCATTAGGGTAAGGGGTCCTTCATATTAAATTAATCTGAACATTAAAGACAACATTTGTCACCACAACAATATTATTATTGCAATGTCTATGTACTGTATATTTACTATACAGTACAAATTGCAAAATACAGTACAAATTGCAACAATGATATTGTTGTGGTGGCTAGCTGGTGGTGGTGAAATTAAAATAATAGTGCCACCTCATAATTGTAAAGAGCATTTTCAATAATTTAATTAATTAATTTGTGTTTATTATGTACTTGGTTAGGTTAGTTATAATATAAGCATAATCTATGTCAGAAAAAAAGGGGAAAAAATAATATTGGGATCCGTTAAGGGAACCGTTAGGAACCGGAACCGTTAAGAGGGATCCGGGAAGGATTCGGAACCGTTAAAATCCTAACGAATCCCAACCCTAAGCACCACTGACATAGAAACATGGGTTTTTCAGAAAGTTTTTAGGATTTAGAAGCCTTTTTTTTAATCGACCTCAGTCCAAAATGGGTTAACACCACCGCCACAATAAGAGACACCGTCGAGCCACAGTGCTTAACGGCTGCAACATTACGGTGTTGCCTCTCACTGGGCTTACTGTACCGACCGTAAGCAGACACCAGCCTGAGTCTGTTTGCTCTAACCAAGCTGCTATAATACACAGAGCCTGCAAGCTTTACCCCCCCCCGTCATATCTACTGATGAATTATTGAGATGGAGTCAGAGAGAGAGAGAGAGAGAGAGAGAGATGGAGTCAGAGAGAGAGAGAGAGAGAGAGAGAGATGGAGTCAGAGAGAGAGGGAGAGAGAGAGAGA